>NC_082683.1:139399234-139708685 GCF_949987515.2 Delphinus delphis | reverse complement strand
CTACAAATCACTAAATTGCAAATCAAGACAATGTTATCTACATATGCTCTATTTTTTGTCTGCAATACTGACAAAAATTAAGATGACTGATAATACTGGGTGTTAAAAGGGTGTGCAGAAACAGGAATTCTCAAATCACTGGAAGTGTACAGTGGCATGGTTTTGGGGACAGAGCAATTTGGTATTTAAGGCATAACTGCGGTTTTTGGCATTAAGAATGTACTCTTTGAAATGGAAACTGGTTGAATCAAGCTATACACGACTGTTACAGAAATCCCTATGGAAATGCATTCCCTACTTTTCACTTTATTACCTTTCATCAACATACAATTAACTTACTGGTTGATGTCATTTTATCCACATTCTTTATAAGTCTAATAGTAGACACATCAGCTTTTAGAACTTTAGTACAATATGTATTTTAACACACGAAGGTAACCGTAAACTACAAAATAATCCCATTCATTTATCCTTCAAAAAATTTAATAAAATTAACTTGTGAATCAAAAGTCAGTATCTGAAAAATAGATGCCAATGAAAGAATACACCAAAAGAACTGTCTGCTCTTTGGCCAAATCAAAAAATAAGACTCACTGTACGGTACTGGTTGAACCATCACCACTCAGAGCAGCCTATATCTGTCAAAATTTTTAATGCACCGAAGTTTTGACCTCATAATGGTTCTCTTAGGAAATCTACCTGACAAAAATTCTCATACAGGTATGCAATAAATATATATACATGAAGAGTCATCACAGCATTGTAATAGCAAAAAATCATGTACATATATATTTATCAATGGGAATATGGCCAATTAGAATATATCCATAGTACAAAATATTATGTAGCTATACACACTGACGTGGAATTCAACATATGTATACCTCATACATTAAGTTAAAAACAAAAGCAAGTTGTAGAGCAAAATGTATAATGTGATCGACCTCTTTTAAGCAATTAAAAAGGAAATCCAATCCAAATTCCGTGTGTTTAGCCACATTTGCCATCTTTATCAATCTTGGCAAACGCATTCTAATTTTAGAAACTTTTCAGTAGCCCATCCTTCTACCTGGAACAGAATGCTCTCTTCTTCCACTATATTCCCACAGCTAGCTCCTTCATGCATTCTAACAAAATTCTAACTTTGTCATTCTCTCAAGTCTTCCCTTGTTTGTTTTTCACCATTACACTTTTATAGCCTCTAAGCTCCTGGAAAGCAGGGTAGTTACCTATCTTATTCACCACAATATTCCCAGTACCTTGCAATGTGCCTAGCGTATAATAGTTAATAAGTATTTGCTGAACAACTCAACAATGGTGATGACTACATAAAGAAAGGAGCTCAAATTAGGCAACCTTAACATTTCATATTTTCATGACTAAAAAAAAAAGTCAATTCAAATTAACATGAGAAAAGATAAAAAGGAAGATTTATCAGTTGGTCTATTTTCTATGTGCAGAGAAAATAGTTCTATGTTTCTGCATGGTGAGGGCTTTCTGAGCAAAGAAATCTGTCCTTCAAAGGACAAGCTTTGAAAACTTATAGATAAGAGATTCACCTCTCTAGGATATGTGTTTATATTTCAGGGTGGGACAGCTGTGAGACTAGAGAGACATTCCAGGGGTTGTAAATTCTGAGACTTGTCTAATTTTCCCCCCAGAAGCATTCATTTAATAGTCCAAAGATTAAGAATCTAGGATCTTCCCCTTCCGTAACCAAAGAAAATTTGTTTTTATTTGGGAGCAAAGGTCTCTCTCCCTCTCTCAGAAGGAGAGGTGGGCAACTTGTATACAAGCGCCTAGAATCAAATTTTGGGGATTCATCACCTACTAAACGAACATCCCGTTCTCACTGCATCACTCTAGGGGTGAAGAACTGGGGCAAAAGGGAACTGATGTGGTTACTACTGTAAAATCTATCCTGGCCCCAGAAATTTTGTCTACTTTCAGGATAATATGAACAAATATAGATATCAAAATTTTTTCATTCTAACAGAATTTGATTGGTAAAACATATCCTGTAATTCAGGCTTTAGGAAGAGTAACAAATTTTTTAAATGAATATACAAATTATTTTGTCATTAATCCCCAACTTAGAAACTAAAATTTCCACTTTAAGTTTTTCCATTAAAAACATATCATACTTAAGTTACATGTCTAAACTATTGGAAAATCTGTATTTGTATACTAATTCAATTACATTATGGATTAGTCTTTTGAAGACTCATCTAGGGACTTAGACACTAATCATAACATCGTCTCACATAAATATTCTCTTAATAGTACCTAGCAAAGTAATGTAAAGGATCCCCAAAGTGCCATTTTTATCCCACCTCTCATCTGTAATCCTCAAATTGGCTGAGGGGAGTATTAAAAACCCGTAGTCTAGCCTATAGACGTTAGATGTGGCAAATAGCAGGTTTCACATGAAAAAACTAAGGACAATACTAATACAGATTCCATTAAACTCTTTGAGACCTCCAAGACCCTCAAATTCCTTGACTGGGCCATGCATTTGCTCCGAAGATCATTCTCTGGCTCCCCTAGAAGGAAAAACAGATCCACTAAACCATAAATTCTTCAAGCATAGAGTCAGAGAACTTCATATTTTAGGGATATCCTTGTTATAGTACAACAAATGAGACAACTAGAAAGCAGAGTGTTTTTGGAACTGGATCAACCCGAGTTTGCATGCTAACGCTGGCTGTTACTGGCTATAGATCCACAAGCATCTCAGTCTCTCAATGCTTTTTTCTTTTTTAATCTGCAAAATGACAAAACTTTTCAGTGTCATTGGTAAAGCTGAATGAGATGTTCATATAAAATGTCTGGCGTTTTATAAATGATAACCCATAAAACTGAAGATATAATTTCCTTTATTTCAATAAATAGGAATTATTATTTCTCAGGCCCCCAAAATGTAAAAGACTAGGGGAAAAAATGACTTAGCTACCCCCTAACTTATTAAAAATAAAAATTTTTACATAAAACCCCTTTCAAAAATAATAATTTTATTATTTTAGAAAGGAACTCAAGAATGCTTGATCATGTGCCTCATGTGATTAAAAAAAAAAAAAATCAATCAACAGGCTTATTTGTTCCCAAGACTACTTATTTAAGGCCTTTTCTATAACAAACAGAAGTTGCCAGAAAGGGCAGATATCTTTGTCAGTTGTTTACTGCTAGTCACCTGTATGTAACTGAATACTAAGAGTAGTTCCCGGAAGCTTAAGGGAAAAAAAGAAGTATTAGATAGAGACATTTCTGGCTCAAATCCCATTAGAAACTTATGAATTCTTTATAAAAGGGGCACTAGGTGACATAAAGAAGGGCATCTTGAACCACAGCTTTGAAGAACATTTAGAGGCATTCAAATGGATGTTTCTTGAATTATCCTTCTCTTTCCCCAAACACAAATATAATCAAGAAGATTAATACAGGCCAGGTACACTGCTGTCTGACCATTAAGGATACGGGGCTAAAGTGTAGAGAATCTATACGGTCTTTACACTTTGGTCAGACTCCTAATAAACCAACGTGTCAAGTCTAAAGACTCCCTGACACATGCTGGGTCATAAAAAACTCATAACTCCATTCTCAATAAAAGCCTCAAGTGTACATTTTCTGTAGTACAGGTGAAAGAAGAATTCTTATCAAACAGCAGATACACAGGCAAAAGGGCTGACACTGTGTTGTAAAGTTTTAGGACTCTAAATTGTACTCTCACCAGAGTGTAGCTATTCAAAGTAGCCACCAGGGAGATTCCAGAATGAATAAAAACACTCTTCCCCAAAAAAGAGCTTTAAATGTAACTTATTTTGAGCTAAAACCTCAAAGTTCTGCGCCTAAAAATGTTTACCAGTTGCTTTAATCATAAAAATTACCTGGTCTATTCAGAGTATTTGAAATAGAACTACAGTCTAACGTGCTTGAGCTATAAATATACCCCCACAAAAGAACAAAGAGTTAACAAAGAGTTAAGGTATATGAAGTTACTTATAGAAATGTCCATTCATACTTTGAAGAAAGATCGATGTATTAGTTTCCTGCAACTGCTGAAATAAATTACCACAAGTTTTGTGGTTTAAAACAACAGAAAATTCTCTCGCTCAGTCCTGGAGGCCAAAAATCCTAAATCAATATCACTGGGCCAAAATCAAGGTGCTGGCAGGGCTGTGCATCCTCCAGAGATCTTATGGGAGAATCTGTTCCTTGTCTCTTCCAGATTGGAGTAACTGCTGGCATTCTTTGACTTGTGGCCACAACACGCCAATCTTTGCCTCTGTGGTCACATTGCCTCCTCCTCTCCTGCATGTAAACTCTCTCTGCCTCTCACTTACAAGAACAAATGTAATAACATTTAGAGCTCACCCAGATAATCCAGGGTAATCTCTTTATATCAAAATCTTTAACTTAATGACATCTGCAAAGACCCCCACCCCCAAATAAAGTAACAACACAGATTCCCGGGATTCGGATGTGGATATCTTTGGAGGGTCCATTTTTCAGCCTACCACAACTGCCAAAAGTAAAAGTAACTATATAACTAACTCCTCACAGTCAATACTTCTGTCTTTATCCTGTATATGATTTGTTTCCTTAATTTGTTTTTTAAACTGTGAACCATGTATCAGAAAATACACTTTAAAATTTCTTAGATTACCCCATTTTCCTATAAAGCATTTTTCTTCATTTGTTTGAGATTTATTTCTCTACTATGAAACAAAAACTAAGAAACTCTTTTTTTGTAACAAGAAATTTATCTTTTTCTTCCATAGTTAGTGCCATCTCTGAACATAAAGTAAATAAAGGTCACATCAAATTAACTCTCCCAACCTTTAGCATTTTTCTTTTCCTCTTGCATTACATTATACAACATGTGAATGAGCAAACGATTTGTTCCTTAATTAAAACACTGCTTGCTCACAGGATACAGGTGTTAGAAATTTATTCAAGGCTAGGCAAACCAGGGTGCAATAATTCTGAGTAAGCAATCCAACTGCCATCATAACATTGCCTGCAATAGGCATCACCTCATAAAAGCCACTCACAGCAGTTTAATCTAAAGCTACAGCTGTAAGACAGACACTAATTTCTGTAAGTTTCTAGAAACACAAAGAAAGTGTTCTTTATTGGAAAAGTTGTCATTGTACTAAACATCTGGAATAAAAAGCTAAATTACTTTTGGTAACCCAATAGCTTTATTTTAAAAGGTAATATAATCACTTCCTAATTGGATTATATCTTTCCACGCTGTGGAACACAAAGCAGGAACCTTTCAAAGGTGATTTACCATATCTTCATTATCCAGTCTTAATTAAGTTTCTGACTACTACTGGTAACAGACAATGTTTTCTGGTCTGTATATAAAATTAAGTTATAGTTACAGGAAAAATAAATGTTTTAAGATTTTTTTAAAGCATTTAAAATGCAGATCTAGATAATTTAGTGTGATCTGTGCCCTCCTATAATACTTCTCATCACTATCTCATCTTCTCAAACACTACTCCTTCACTTTCCCCACCCCCACAGATACTTTCTTTCTTTCTTTTTTTTTTTGCGGTACGCGGGCCTCTCACTGCTGGGGCCTCTCCCGTTGCGGAGCACAGGCTCCGGACGCACAGGCTCAGCGGCTATGGCTCACGGGCCCAGCCGCTCCGCAGCACAAACCCGCGTCCCCTGCATCGGCAGGCAGACTCTCAACCACTGCGCCACCAGGGAAGCCCCCACAGATACTTTAATGGCCCAATTCAGTCTCTCCCCAAGACTTCAGAAAGCACCTATCAAGGGCTATTAACAGCCAACACCAGTTATATCAGCAGCAGCCTGGTTTCCCTTCTGTCCCTCTGCCTACCCATATGAAACACTAACAGACCGATCCATAATGAAAAACAGTTGCGTTCAAAAGTTTAGGAAGCATTTGAGAGCTACCACAGCACATGATGGAAATGAGACCCTCCATGAGTTTACTGGCTAGTGGGCCCTGAACATATTTTCAACACAGTCTGATAAATGCTACAAGAGCACAAAGAAACCTGGAGAAAGACATTCCTCCTTGGAGGAGGAGAGTTGACAGTTAAGTGGAAGTTAACCAACTGAGGAAAGGAAAGCAGTCCTGAAGGACCAACATAAAGCAAAGGCACAACTCAGCATGGTGTTTGTGAAACTCCAAGTAGTTCACCATTAAATTGGTGATAAGAGGGAGAAAGGGAGTGGCACAGAGTGAGGCTGAAGAATTAAACTGCGGGTGAGACCAGGGAGGCCCAATATGACATGCAAAGGTGTCACGAGAAATTCACGGTGCAATGACAAGATCAGATTTGCATTTAGGACAAAAAGACCAACTCTGGCAACAGTGGAAGATGAGGGAGGCATACTAGTTAAAGGCTAGTATCCAAATAAGAAATGCCTAGAATGGGGCTGGTAATAATAAGGACTTAGGAGGGACAGAGCTGAAAAATACTGAGAAGGTAAAATACATGGGATATAGGAAATAAGAAAAGAGGAGAGTAGAGCCACAAGCTTGTGGGTTTTTTAAGATGTTGACACTAAGAAAGTGAGATAAAACAGGAAATGGTATTTTCACCACTTCTACTCAAAGTATTTTTGGAAGTTCTAGCCAGATCAATTAGGCAAGAAAAAGAAATAAAGGCATCCAAATTAGAAAGGAAGTAAAAGTATCTGTTAACAGATGCCATGATCTTATATGTAGAAAACCCTAAAGATTCCACCAAAAGAATGTTCAAAACTGAACTGATCAATGAATTCAACAGTTGCAGAGGGGGAAAAAAAAAATCAACACAAAAATCAGCTGACCCTCCATATACTAACAATGAACAGTCTGAAAAAGAAATCAATAAAACAATTCCATTTACAAAAGCATCAGAAAGAATAATACTTAGGAATAAATTTAACCAAGGAGAAAAAAGATTTGTACACTGAAAATTACAAAACACTGCTAAAAGAAATTAAAGACATAAATAAATGGTAAGATATCCCATCCCTTGTTCATAGATCAGAAGACTTAATATTGTTAAGATGACAATACTACCCAAAGCAATCTACAGATTTGGTACAATCCCTAACAAAAACTCAACAATATTTTTTGCAGAAAAAAATAAATTCCCTCTAAAATTCATATAGAATCTCAATGGACCCCAAATAGCCAAAATAATCTTGAAAAAGAACAAGTTGGAGGACTTATACTTCCTAATCTCAAAACTTGCTACAAAGCTACAATATTCAAAATAATTTGGTGCTGGCACAAAGGCAGACATACAGACCAACCAATGGAATCGAACAGAAAGCCCAGAAGTAAATCCTCATGTATTATGGTCAATTACATTGACAAGGGTGCCAAGATCATTCAATGGGGAAAGATCAGTCTTGTCAACAAAAGTTACTGGGAAAAAATGGCTATCTACCCACAAAAGAATGAAGTTAGACCCCTACCTTATCCCACATAAAAAAATTAACTCAAAATGGATAAAAGATCTAAATGTAAGAGCTAAAACTATAAATCTCTTAGAAGAAAACACAAGGGAAATTCTTCATGACACTGAATTCGGCAATGATTTTTTGGATATGACACAAAAAGTATAGGCAACAGAAGCAAAAACTGATAAATAGGACTCTATTAAAATTAAAAACGTTTGCACATCAAAGAACACTATCCTCCTGTTACTGGTGGTTCTGAATGTTAGATCCCCCCCACCCCCCAATGAGGTCAAAAAGTACCTAAGTACATGACTGGAAAAATAGGGGACAGAAATCAGGTACTGGCAGTTTTTCCATTTTCATTTGTGTGTGAATTTTTAATATAAATGAGGACATAAAGCATTAATGCAAGTCAAAATGTCTCAGCAGTTCAACTTTATAACAATTATAAATAAACCTGTTAAATTTTTCTGGACAATGCCAGCATTTGGATTCTTTTAAAACGAGTAAATTTCTTACTGACTGCAACTAAATGGTGTTTGTAGCATTTTTATCATATAGTAGATTCCATTCATTCACTATGCTTTTCTGAGTTGTCCTATATGCAAGTACGTGTTTTTAATGTTGTCTGTCTTCTGTGCTCTTCCTGTAAGTTTGCTATTAAAATACATTAAACTATTAAATAAATAAATAAAACATTATACTAAGTAAAATAAGCCAAACACAAAGGAATGAAGATTGCGATTCCACTATATGAAGTACCTAGAATGGTCAAATTCATAGAAAGTAGAATAGTGGTTACTAGGGGCTGGGGGCGGGGGTGGATTGGTAATGAGTAGTTACAGTGTAGGATGATGAAAAAGTTCTGGAAATAAATAGTAGTAATAGTTACATTAACAGTGTTAATGTACTTAATGCTACTTCATACTATGCTTAATAATGATTAAAAATGGTAAATTTTACATAGTATATATTTTACAGCAATAAAAAAATATTTTAAATGTTTTTTAAACAGGAAATGGTATGCATCTTCTAGGAAGGGATGAGAAGGTGAATTCAGTTCTGGACTTGTTGCACATAAGGTACATGCAAGGTCATCCAGAAGAATAAACCCATCTGAAGAAAGAAAGGTTCTGGTGGGAAATTTCAGCTTATATTAGCCAAAACTATAAGAGAAAGGAACTGCGCAGTGTAAAAAGAAAAAGTGGAGTAAGGGTCAAAGGAAATTCTGGGCTTGTTAACTGAACTCACAGGTGTAGGAACAGAAGTAGTTAAAATTATCCCACCATATATCAATCTTTATGGATTATCTGCAGCTGGTTCGAAAACAACTCATCAGCAATAGGAAGAAACCTACTGGTGAACCTCAACCCTGCTATAAACTACTCTTTAGAGATACTACAAATATCAAAGTATAAAATCCTACCAGGGTTGAAATAAAGTATGTACCTATTTTGTACCATTCTGTGAAGAATATATGGATAGCTATTATTGATTTTATAATAGAAACAAGAATGCCTAGCCTATCCAACCCACATTTCTAACAATAGAAGAAAAACTGCAGATTGTTTCTGAGGGGCAATAAACATTAATCATAATTTACCATAAAAAGGCTAATTTCCTTTGGGCTGCAATATGATATCAATTTAAAATACAATAAAATATTCCATTTGTAAATTTTTAGCGGCTTCTGAATTAGGTCTCCAACTGTGGCAGGCTGAATAATGGCCAGAATTTGTGAACATGTTACCACACATGGCAAAAAGGACTCTGCCAATGTGATTAAATCAACAATCTTGATATGGGGAGTTTATGGATTATTTGGATTTGGCCCAGTGTAATCACAAGGGTCCTTAAAAGAGAGAAGGCAATGTGATGGAGGCAGAGGTATAAGTCAAAGAAAGAAATGTGAAGATGCTATAGTGCTGGCTTGACGATGCAGGAAGAATTCATGAGCCAAAAGGGTGTAGGCAGCCTCTAGAAGCTAAAAAAGAAAAGGATATGAATTCTCCCCTAGAGCCTCCAGAAGGAACACAGCCCCGTCAACACCTTGATTTTAATTCCCCAAGACCCACTGTGGGCTTCTGGCTGTCAGAACTGTAAGATAACAAACTTGTGTCATTTTTAAGCCACTATGTTGTGGTAGTTTGTCATAGCAGCAATAGGAAACTAACGTACCAGCTGAACCCAAATTGTAAGCGAAAGTCAAAGGCAGGGTGGGACAAGGGAAAAAATATGAACTTCAGCTTACTTGCCCAATAAAGTCTTATCTTCTGCCAGAAGAAAATTAATGTATTCACAGGAAAAACAACCTTAATCTAGAGATGTAGTTCTCAAATTTGGCTGCATACAGGAATCACCTGGAGAGCTCTGATACAATTCTGATACCAAGGTCCCACTTCAGAGCAACTGAATCATTATTTCTGGGGCTCTTGGTATGGTTAGAAAGTCAACCGGATGGTTTTTATGTATAGCCAGGTTTGAGAACTGTTCTAGCTAAAGATTAGTTTTAAGTGACCTTAGGAAACTCCTGGCATTTCCAAATGATACTATAAGTTCCTGAAATTGTTCCCCAATAAAGATGTGGTTTACCATTCATTCATTCATTCATTCGTTTATTAGTTTAATGTATGTTTTGTTGACTTTACATTTGACAGAAAATTATATTAGATAAGATGCTGCCTAGGCAAATTCCTAAAAGTGTAATTACTGGATCAAAAAGCAGGTAACTTTTTTTATTCAGACAAATACTGCTAAATTGCTAGATCAATGTACCCTTTTACCAATTAAGAATTAGCAACACTGTTAAAAAGCCTGCCGAATCTGATCGGTGGGAAATATTTCATTGTTGTTTTAATTTGCAAGGCTTCAACCATGAGTGAAGCTGAGTATCTTTTCAGAGCTTTGTTGGCCATTTTTGGGGGGGTCTGTCAATTACTTATTCATATCCATTTCTATTAGTTTTTTAAAAAATTAATTTGTAAGAACTTTTTCTGTTAAGGAAATTGACCTTTTGCTTGTCATGACTGTTAAATATTTTCCCCCAGTTTGCTGTCTTTTGCCTTTGGCTTCTTTAGGCCATAGATTTTATTTTTTATATATTTTTAATGTATTTATCTTTTCCTCTATGGCTTCTTTGGAAAGCTAATTCATACTCTAAAATTGTACACAATATCCACCATCCACCCATACTTTATTCTAATACTTTCAGAATTTCATTTTTTACAAAGGTTGGGACCTGTTCCCCTCCACAGAACCCCCCCCCAACATCATTGGCAATTGTCCCAACATCATTTATTGTTTAGTTCATCTATTCTCCACTGATGAAGTTATCATGCTATCTTTTAACTCATTATAAAGATGGGAAAAGAGGGGGGAAAAGTATATATGTGAGTATATATACATATTTGCTTATATAATATGTGTGTGTGTGTGTGTGTGTGTGTGTGTGTGTGTGTACATGAAAAGAGTACAAGCTTAACACACGAACTTCTTACATGGTCAACGATAAATGTGCTGCCTAATTCAAGTATAAAGAGTTTACAAATTCCTATAAGGTTACGGAAAATGTACTAAGCATTAGGCACACTGTCTCCTTTCCCTTCCCCAAAACAACACAACTGTCACCAGGCTGACCTCCTCAAAAGCAGTGAGGAATAAAGGCCCCCTGCAGTTTTTTCCCCAGTGGTTGTACTCAGCCTTGCAAAATATTTGTTGCCACTAGGTGGAGACAATTTGATAATAGGAAGATCGGTTACTGAAACAGGAATAGCCACAAATCTTCTACAAATATACTCAAATAGTAACGAAGGTCTGCTTCCAAATTCTTGGGTGAACTAAGGCTAGTCACTTTAACTGAGAATCTAGTTTCCCTATTTGTTAAGTTTAAGAATTTACATTAAGTAATATCAAGAGCCCCCTTAGCTCTCATATTTTGTGGATCAAAAAGCTTGCTTAAGGGCTTCCCTGGTGGCGCAGTGGTTGAGAGTCAACCTACCGATGCAGTGGACACAGGTTCGTGCCCCAGTCCGGGAAGATCCCACATGCTCCGGAGCGGCTGGGCCCATGAGCCATGACCGCTGAGCCTGCGCGTCCAGAGCCTGTGCTCCGCAACGGGAGAGACTGCAACAGTGAAAGGCCCACGTACCGCAAAAAAAAAAAAAAAAGCTTGCTTAAATATCCTTAATAGTACAAAGCCTAACACAGTCGTGTCCTCTTGAGCTAAGAAGGTATTCTACCTTTAGCAACTTGAACACTTCAACCAACCTCGACCAGTCGTTTCCTCCACTCTTTTCTTTTCAAAGCAGGTCAAAAAGAGGCGTATTGTGCATTAAAGTTCACAGTCTAGCATTCCAAGTCATATACAAAGCTTTCTGCACTTTTTTCCTTGTCTTAAAGAAAAGAGCTGATACCATAGCTCTCCACATTCATCTGGTATGCTTGCATACATATTTTAAACAGTGAGCTAGCTATACATTTTCCTCTGAACTGGTATCTTTGTGCTAGAGGCTGTACGCGTGGCGGGTTTTGTTTGCTTTTTCCTCCTGTTATTTTTTTCTTCTTTGCTCCATTTGGTCAGAACCTCCCATTTTTGTTGATTTCCTGAATTCTTAGTTGTCTGTCCCTCTGACAAGACAGTCCATAACAGTGGCACTTTACCTCCTGGTTCTCATCTGCCAGTCTGGATTCTGTAACTCTTCTAACATGTATCAACCTCTGCTTGCCTAAGGGGTTCCCAGTCAACTGCTTCAACCAATTATTTGAATCTAGCGACCTACTGCCAAACTACTGACTCACTAGTACTATAGTTTAGACCTCAAACTCTAGCATAATCTAGGTCCTCAGCCCTGAACATGCACCAGCTCTATACCACAAACTAACCACATTCTTAGAGAGAGATTAATTTTCATTCTCCCCATGCTACAAGACCAAGAGACACAAAGGACATTGATAATTTGCTGAGCAGAGCAGAAAAATTCTGAGTTCCTAAGTAGAGCAAGAGGGAGTACCAACTTCACTTCACATCCGTACCCAGATTACAGGAAACTGTAAACAGGGGAGCATACTGATGTGTGTAACCAGCTTACTACTGACTGTGGACTGTTGCTCTATGCCATCAGCATACATGGTTGGCTCCCAATAAAAACCTGCAGATTTAACGGCAGAAACAGATTTGTATTTCTATTTTTGAGAGAGAGATATGAAACACAAGTAAAGCATAAAGCAAAGCTTAAAGATTTACATATGCTTATCATTAATGGCAAAGCTAAAAAGAGAATTCTAGTAACTAACGACTTTTAGTCCAAAACCCTACATGTCAGAATAGATGTTAACAACTTTTTTTTTGGCTGCACTGCACAGCATATGGGATCTTAGTTCCCCGACCAGGGATCCAACCCACGCCCCCTGCTTTGGAAGCTCAGCATCTTAACCACTGGACCACCAGGGAAGTCTGATGTTAACAACTTTTGAAAAGTGGTATACCAAGGTTGTCATCCTTTCTTGGGAAGAGAAATGCCTATCAAGTGCAGATTCCTGTCAGAAGCAGCAGAAGTGCTGATGAACACACATTAGCTTTAGCAAGTAACAATGTACAAAGTAACAGCAACATTCCCTGTGTCACAGAAAATATACCAACAGGGTCTAAATTTCTGACAAGGGCAGAAAAGAAAAAATAAGATTGAGAAAGATAAGAAAGCTGAAGGCTGATGCCTCCACATTCTCCCAACAGCAACTGGAATAACCCTTTCAGAAAACAGCTAGGCAATCCATTTCCAGAGATACAAAACATTCATATTCTTGCACCCAGTAATACCAGTCCCAGAAAATAATGCTATTAATAATAACAGGTAACATCTACAGAGTATTTACCACTTTATATGAAATCTTGCTTAATTCTAACAACCCTATGAAATATGTACTATTACTGCCCACATTTAATAAATAAGGAAATCAAGCCAAAATATAAATAACTGAATAAACAAACAAGCAAGCAACTAGTTTAAAGGTCTCACAGGGTCAGAGGAAAGACTCAAACTCAGGTCTATCTGACTAAGAAAGCCATGCCTTTAACTACCACGCCAATTATTATTATTACTACTACTACAATAATAATGCCATCAGCATGGAGACATCTGCTGCAACATCAACATCGGGAAATTTCTTCAATCATTAAAAATAACAATTATTAATACCATATGCAATAAGTAGTAATACTTGTAAGGTAAAGAGATGAGAGAGGCCACTAACTTGCATTTGTGCTACAATCATAGCTATGTAAAAGTTCTATTTTAGAAGATAACACACAGTTGCTGGAGTTTGTAGAGGGGGTTTCCCTCTATTTTTCAACTCCCATTACTATTATTACCAAAATACAACAAGCACAGATTTTAACAGTTTTAAAACAATAGATAAGATTGGAGAAGTAAAGAATGTGTTTCTGGTGTCCCTTTACTTAGGGTAGATTTTCTTTTGCAGAAAAGCAACTGTTATGGAAAACAGTAGCAGCCAGACAGGGATTCAGGAGACCTCAATTCTCATATTGGGCTCTTGATACAATTTCAAAAGGTAAACTGATTTCTCTTCTGCCCCTATCTCCTGGTTTCTGCAACTTGCATCAAAAAAAGTTTAAAACTGGCAAAAAGCAGCTCCTGCAGTTTCAAAGGCCGGGGTCTTAGATGAAGAAAAAAGAAACCAGAAACTTTAAGGATAGAAAGATGTCTTATAGCTCTAATAAATATAAAGATTAGCATAACCTCTAGATTCATAAAAGCAGCAAAAATCTGGCATAGCTCATATATACTAGAAATCAACATGACTGAGCAAGTCGATATATACCTCTTATCCTCTTTACCTGTAAAATGAGCATGTTTTAGGTGATATATATGTGTGTGTGTGTGTGTGTGTGTGTATACATATATTTTTAATGTCCATTACAGCAGAGTTCCTGGTTAGCAATTTAAAAAGATATTCAAATATGTATACATTAAAAATATATAGACATATGTATATGTCTATTAGGGCAAAGTTACTTATTAGCAATTAGACTTTGAAAATCTTAATGTGAGTTCTTCAAACAACCAATGTTAAAAAAAGAAAACCATAATAATACTACAGTAAAGAAGAATTTAAGTAGCGAAAGCAGCAAAACCCTTTCTCTCCTAAGGAAAACTGATTCAATATTATTGAACAATAAACGGAAAGGAAAACTAACAGTAATTTGATACAACAGACACTGTTTTACTGTTTTCAGGCACTTTTTAAATATAGTTTTCCCTCTACCTCCACTTTTTAAACAAAATCCTGTAAGTCCATGGCCCTTAACTTTTCTGAGTCTATATGCCCCTTGAGAATCTGATGAAAGCTAGGAACTCTCATCTCTGGGGGGTGGGGTGCAGAATACAAAAAAAAAAAAAAATACAAAAGAACACACAAGCAAAATTCCAGACTACTCATGGATCCTTAAGAGATCCTTGGACTGAAGGTCAAAAACACTTGCTACACACTGTCTAAAAAAGAATTCCAAATCTTAAACAGGGAAACGGAGGCTACCTTCTCTAACTGCTTCTCAGTTTTCTTCAGCTGTACTGCACAACAAGCCACTGCCATCAAAGACAGGTTTATTTTAAGCAAAAATAAACAAATGGGACCCAATCAAACTTACAAATTCTTGTACAGGAAAAGAAACCATAAACAAAACTAAAAGACAACCTCTGGAATGGAAGAAAATATTTGCAAATGATGCAACTGACAAGGGCTTAATTTCAAAAATATATAAACAGCTCATACAACTCAACAACAAAAAAACAAACAACTCAATCGAAAAATGGGCAGAAGACCCAAAGACACATTTCTCCAAAGAAGACATACAGATGGCCAACAGGCACAGGAAAAGATGCTCAACATGGCTAACTATTAGAGAAATGCAAATCAAAACGACAGTGAGACACTACCTCACACCAGTCAGAATGGCCATCATAAAGTCTACAAATAACAAACGCTGGAGAGGATATGGAGAAAAAGGAACCCTCCTACACACTGTTGGTGGGAATGTAAGCTGGTACAGCTACTATGGAGAACAGTATGGAGGTTCGTCAAAAAACTAAAAATATAGAGTTGCCATATGATCCAGCAATCCTACTCCTGGGCACATATCCAGACAAAACTATAATTCGAAAAGATACATGCACCCCAATGTTCACAGCAGCATTATTTACAATAGCCAAAACATGGAAACAAGCTAAATGTCTATAACAGATAAATGGGTAAAGAAGATGTGGTATATATATACAGTGGAGTACTACTCAGAGATAAAAAAAAAGAATGAAATAATGCCATTTGCAGCAACATGGATAGACCTAGAGACTATCATACGAAGTAAAGTCAGAAAGACAAATACCATATGATATCACTTAAATGTGGAATCTAAAATGTGACACAACTGAACCTAGCTATCAAACAGAAACAGACTCACAGACATAGAGAACAGACTTGTGGTTGCCAAGGGGGAGGGGAGTGAGGGAGGGAAGGATTGGGAGTTGGGGTTAGCAGATGGAAACTAGTATATATAGAATGGATAAATAACAAGGTCCTACTAACTATATTCAATGTCCTGTGATAAACCATAATGGAAAAGAATTAAAAAAGAACATATGTATACATATAACTGAATCACTTTGCTGTACAGCAAAAATTAACACAACATTGTATATCAACTATACTTCAATTAAAAAAACACAGGTTTATTCTTGCAAAGATAAACTTATGGAGACAATAGGTACTACTTGTTAATTACTTCCATCTGGTTGCCACAATGAATGTTGTACTTCCCTACCATCAACATAAAGCTAAAAGGAACCTTAGGATCCAACCACAAGGAAGTGTATAAATACACTATGGTACATCCACCTGAAATATTACGTAATCATCAAAAATGTTACCAAATTGGTTATGGCATAGAAAATGTTAGTGATCTCTAAAGTTAGATTTTAAAATAAACATAAATTTAAGTCTATATACAAAAGACAGTTAAAACTATGTTTCAAACAAAACAAAAGCCAAAGGCTAAAATTTATTTCCAAAGGGAAATACATCAAAATTTAAGAGCAATTAAAACTGAGTATTGAAAGCATGTTTTTTTCCATTTCTTAAATTTTCCAGTAAAAAAATTTTAATTAATAAAGTGACAACTGAAAGTTATTATATTTCATTAAAAAGACAACTTAATTCATGGATTTTTTTCCCATTCTTAGCTCTTAATTACTTTTCAAAGGACTAAGCACTATTTTGCACATAGGGATTAAAACTAAAAACAATCCATTTAAGAAGTGAATGACAGCTTCTTGACTCTGTAAAACTGTTTTTTTCTCACTGGCACAACCGTATTGTCTTAATTCTCCTAAATCAATTATTCCAGTATCCTTTACTCAAAGGCTTCAGAATAAAGTAAACTGGAATTGACAATCATGTTATTTAAATTATACAAAACTGTAACATTAGATTTTCAAGTTATAGAGACTTCTCAGGAAAAAAAAATATTTCAGGACACTAAACTGATAAATTATGACTAGTTAACTCAAACTGGTAAATGAGACCCACATCTGAATACAAACATAACTGATCATAATAACATTAAGAATGGAGAAATTTAGTCTTAATATTTTAGACAAAATTCAACTATCAATATTTGAGAGCCTTTAACATGCTTCCATTATTTTACAATCACAAGAGGAAACATTCCTAGAGAACAGTACCTCACAAAAATAAAAAAGCATCTTTCCACTAATTCTATGAGGCATGCTTTCTTCACAAATATGTCAGTTAAAAATTTTAAGATCGACACTGAAGATAGTGGAGTAGAAGGACGTGCTCTCACTGCGAGAGCACCAGAATCACAACTAACTGAACAATCACTGACAGGAAGACACTGGAACTCACCAAAAAAGATACCCCACATCCAAAGACAAAGGAGAAGCCACAATGACATGGTAGGAGGGGGGCAATCACAATAAAATCAAATCCCATAACTGCTGGGTGGGTGACTCACAAACTGGAGAACACTTATACCACAGAAGTCCACCCACCGGAGTGAAGGTTCTGAGCCCCACGTCAGGCTCCCTAACCTGGAGGTCCGGCAACGGGAGGAGGAACTCCTAGAGAATCAGGTTCGAAGGCTAGCGGGATTGGATAGCAGGACATTGACAGGACTGGGGGAAACAGAGACTCCACTCGTGGAGGGCACACACAAAGTAGTCTGCATATCGGGACCCAGGGGAAGGAGCAGTGACCCCACAGGAGACTGAACCAGACCTACCTGCTAGTGTTGGAGGGTCTCCTGCAGAGGTGGGGGGTGGCTGTGTCTCACCATGAGAACAAGATCACTGGCAGCAGAAGTTCTGGGAAGTACTCCATGGTGTGAGCCCTCCCAGAGTCCACATTAGACCCACCAAAGAGCTGGGTAAGCTCCAGTGTTGGGTCGCCTCAGGCCAAACAACCAAAAGGGAGGGAACCCAGCCCCACCCATAAGCAAACAAGAGGATTAAAGTTTTACTGAGCTCTGCCCACCAGAGCAAAACACATCAGTCCCTCCCATCAGGAAGCTCGCACAAGCCTCTTAGATACCCTCAGCCACCAGAGAGCAGACAGCAGAAGCAAGAATTACAATCCTGCAGCCTGTGGAACAAAAACCACATTCACAGAAATACAGGCAAGATGAAAAGGCAGAGGGCTATGTACAAGATAAAGAAACAAGATAAAATGCCAGAAAACCAACTAAATGATGTGGAAATAGGCAACCTTCCAGGAAGAGAATTCAGAATAATGATAGTGAAGATGATCGAAGACTTCAGAAAAAGAATGGAGGCAAAGATAGAGAAGACGCGAGAAATGTTTAACAAAGACCTAGAAGAATTAAAGAACAAACAGTGAGAAGAATTAAAGAACAAACATACAATAACGGAAATGAAATATACACTAGAAGGAATAAATAGCAGAACAACTGAGGAAGAAGAATGGATAAGTGACCTGGATGACAGACTGGTGGAATTCACTGCCACGGAACAGAATGAAGAAAAAACAATGCAAAGAAATGAAAACAGCCTAAGAGATCTCTGCGACAACATTAAACACAACAACGTTCTCATTACAGGGGTCCCAGAAGCAAAAGAGAGAGAGAAAGAACCTGAGAAAATATTTGAAAAGATTATAGTTGAAAATTTCCCTAACATTGAAAAGGAAACAGCCACCAAGTCCAAGAAGCACAAGAGTCCCAGGCAGGATAAACCCAAAGAGAAACATGCCGAGACACATAATAATCAAATTGGCAAAAATTAAAGACAAAGATAAATTACTGAAAGCAATAGGGAAAACAACAAATAACATACAAGAGAACTCCCATAATGTTAACAACTGATTTCTCAGCAGAAACTCTACAAGCCAGAAGGGAGTGGCATGACATATTTAAAGTGATGAAAGGGAAGAACCTACAACCAAGATTACTCTAACTGGCAAGGATTTCATTCAGATTCCATGGAGAAATCAAAAGCTTTACAGACAAGCAAAAGCTAAGAGAATTCAGCACCACTAAACCAGCTCTACTACAAATGCTTGTAGAGCATTTGGAACTTCTCTAAGTAGGAAACACAAGAGAAAAAAAGGACCTACAAAAACAAACACAAAACAATTAAGAAAATGTTCATAGGAACATACATATCGATAATTACCTTAAATGTGAATGGATTAAATGCTCCAACCAAAAAACACAGGCTTGCTGAATGGATACAAAAACAAGACCCATATATATGCTGTCTACAAGAGACCCACTTCAGACCTAGGACTGAAAGTGAGCGGATGGAAAAAGATATTCCATGTAAATGGAAATCAAAAGAAAGCTGGAGTAGCAATACTCGTATCAGATAAAATAGACTTTAAAATAAAGAATGTTACAAGAGACAAGGAAGGACACTACATAATAACCAAGGGATCAATCCAAGAAGAAAATATAACAATTATAAATATATACGCACCAAACATAGGGGCACCTCAATACATAAGGCAACTGCTAACAGCTATGAAAGAGGAAATTGACAGTAACACGATAATAGTGGAGGACTTTAACACCTCACTTACACCAATGGACAGATCATCCAAAATGAAAATAAATAAGGAAACAGAAGCTTTAAATGATACAACAGACCAGATAGATTTAATTGATATTTATAGGACATTCCATCCAAAAACAGCAGATTACACTTGCTTCTCAGGTGCGCACGCAACATTCTCCAGGATAGATCACATCTTGGGTCACAAATCAAGCCTCAGTAAATTTAAGAAAACTGAAATTGTATCAAGTATCTTTTCTGACCACAACACTATGAGATTAGAAATCAACTACATGGAATAAAACGTAAAAAACACAAACACACGGAGGCTAAACAATACATAACTAAATAACCAAGAGATGACTGAAGAAATCAAAGAGGAAATCAAAAAACACCTAGAGACAAATGACAATGAAAACACGACGATTCAAAACCCATGGGATGCAGCAAAAGCAGTTCCAAGAGGGAAGTTTATAGCTATACAAGCCTACCTCAAGAAACAAAAAAAATCTCAAATAAACAAACTAACCTTACACCTAACGGAACTAGAGAAAGAAGAACAAACAAAACCCAAAGTTAGCAGAAGGAAAGAAATCATAAAGATCAGAGCAGAAATAAATGAAATAGAAACAAAGAAAAGAACAGCAAAGATCAGTAAAACTAAAAGCTGGTTCATTGAGAAGATAAACAAAATTGATAAACCACTGCCAGACTCATCAAGAAAAAGAGGGAGAGAACTCAAATCAATAAAATTAAAAATGAAAAAGGAGAAGTTATAACAGACACCGCAGAAATACACAGCATCCTAAGAGACTACTACAAGCAACTCTATGCCAATAAAATGGACAACCTGGAAGAAATAGAAAATATGAACAGATCAATCACAAGTAATGAAATTGAAACTGTGATTTAAAATGTTCCAACAGGGGCTTCCCTGGTGGCGCAGTGGTTGAGAGTCTGCCTGCCGATGCAGGGGACATGAGTTCGTGCCCCGGTCTGGGAGGATCCCACATACCGCAGAGCAGCTGGCCCCGTAAGCCATGGCCGCTGAGCCTGCGCGTCCAGAGCCTGTGCTCCGCAACGGGAGAGGCCACAGCAGTGAGAGGCCCACGTACCGCAAAAAAAACAAAAAAAAATGTTCCAACAGGTCTTCCCTGGTGGTGCAGTGGTTGAGAGTCCGCCTACCGATGCAGGGGACACGGGTTCGTGCCCCGGTCCAGGAAGATCCCACATGCCGCAGAGCGGCTGGGCCCGTGAGCCATGGCCGCTGAGCCTGTGCGTCCGGAGCCTGTGCTCCACAACGGGAGAGGCCACAACAGTGAGAGGCCCGCGTACCGCTAAAAAAAAAAAAAATGTTCCAAAAAACAAAAGTCCAGGACCAGATGGCTTCACAGTCTATCAAACATTTAGAGAAGAGCTAATACCCATCCTTCTCAAACTCTTCCAAAAAACTGCAGAGGAAGAAACAATCCCAAACTCATTCTATGAGGCCACCATCACCCTGATACCAAAACCAGACAAAGATACAACAAAAAAAGAAAATTACAGACCAATATCACTCATGAATATACATGCAAAAATCCTTAACAAAATACCAGCAAACAGAATCCAACAATACATTAAAAGGATCATACACCATGATTAAATGGGATTTATCCCAGAGATGCAAGGATTCTTCAAAATACGCAAATCAATGTAATACACCATGTAAACAAGCTGAAGAATAAAAAACATATGATCATCTCAATAGATGCAGAAAAAGCTTTTGTCAAAATTCAACACCCATCTATGATAACTCTCCAGAAAGTGGGCATAGAGGGAACCTACCTCAACATAATAAAGGCCATATACAACAAACCCACAGTAAACATCATTCTCAATGGTGAAAAACTGAAAGCATTTCCTCTAAGATCAGGAAAAAGACAAGGATGTCCACTCTTGTCACTATTATTCAACAGAGTTTTGGAAGTCCTAGCCACTGCAATCAGAGAAGAAAAAGAAATAAAAAGAATACAAATTGGAAAAGATAAAGTAGAACTGTCACTGTTTGCACATGGCATGATACTATACACAGAGAATCCTAAAGATGCCACCAGAAAACTACTAGAGCTAATCAATGAATTTGGTAAAGTTGCAGGATACAAAAGTAATGCACACAAATCTCTTGCATTCCTATACACTAATGATGAAAAATCTGAAAGAGAAATTAAGGAAACACTCCCATTTACCACTGCAACAAAAAGAATAAAATACTTAGGGGAGAATAAGGGAGAATAAAGTACCTACCTAGGAAGACAAAAGACCTGTATGCAGAAAACTGTAAGACACTGATGAAAGAAATTAAAGATGATTCAAACAGATGGAGAGATATACCATGTTCTTGGACTAGAAAAATCAATATTGCAAAAATGACTATACTACCCAAAGCAATTTACAGACTCAATGCAATCCCTATCGAATTACCAATGGCATTTTTTTACGGAACTAGAACAAAAAATCTTAAAATCTGTATGGAGACACAAAGGACCCCGAATAGTCAAAGCAGTCTTGAGGGAAAAAATGGAGCTGGAGGAATCAGACGCCCTGACTTCAGACTATACTACAAAGCTACAGTAATCAAGACAATATGGTACTGGCACAAAAACAGAAATAAAGATCAATGGAACAGGATAGAAAGCCCAGAGATAAACCCACACACATATGGTCAACTAATCTATGACAAACGAAGCAAGGATATACAATGGAGAAAAGATAGCCTCTTCAATAAGTGGTGCTGGGAAAACTGAACAGCTACATGTAAAAGAATGAAATCAGAACACTCCCTAACACCATACACACAAAAAAAAACTCAAAATGGATTAGAGACCTAAATGTAAGACTGGACACTATAAAACTCTTAGAGGAAAACATAGGAAGAACACTCTTTGACATAAATCACAGCAAGATCTCTTTTGATCCACCTCCTAGGGTAACGCAATTAAAAACAAAAATAAACAAATGGGACCTAATGAAACTTAAAAGCTTTTGCAAAGCAAAGGAAACTACAAACAAGACGAAAAGACAACCCTCAAAATGGGAGAAAATATTCACAAACGAATAAACGGACAAAGGATTAATCTCCAAAATATATAAACAGCTCATGCAGCTCAATATTAAAAAACAAACAACCCGATCAAAAAATGGGCAGAAGACCTAAGTAGACATTTCTCCAAAGAAGACATACAGATGGCCAAGAAGCACATGAAAAGCTGCTCATCACTAATTGTTAGAGACATGCAAATCAAAACTACAATGAAGTATCACCTCACAGCAGTTAGAATGGGCATCATCAGAAAATCTACAAACAACCAATGCTGAAGAGGATATGGAGAAAACGGAACCCTCTTGCACTGTTGGTGGGAATGTAAATTGATATAGCCACTATGGAGAACAGCATGGAGCTTCCTTAAAAAATTAAAATTACCATAGGACCCAGCAATCCCACTACTGGGCATATACCCAGAGAAAACCATAATTCAAAAAGACATATGCACTCCAATGTTCACTGCAGCACTATTTACAATAGCCAGGTCATGGAAGCAACCTAAATGTCTGTCGACAGACGAACGGATAAAGAAGATGTGGTACGTATATACAATGGAATATTAGTCAGCCATAAAAAGGAATGAAATTGGGTCATTTGTGGAGATGTGGATGGATCTAGAAACTGTCATACACAGTGAAGTAAGTCAGAAAGAGAAAAACAAATACTGTATATTAACACATATATGTGGAACCTAGAAAAATGGTACAGATGAACCAGTTTGCAGGGCAGAAATGGAGACACAGATGTAGAGAACAAATGTATGGACACCAAGTGGGAAAAGTGGCGGGGCATGATGGTGGTGGTGGTGGTGTGAGGAACTGGGAGATTGGGATTGACATATATACACTAATATCTATAAAATGGATAACTAATAAGAACCTGCTATATAAAAAAATAAAATAAAATTCAAAAATAATTGTTCATATTTACCCACAAAGAAACAAAAAAAACTTTTAAGATCAAGGATAAGAAATTAAATTCATTAGAACTAA
Organism: Delphinus delphis; assembly: GCF_949987515.2. Lineage (NCBI taxonomy): Eukaryota > Metazoa > Chordata > Mammalia > Artiodactyla > Delphinidae > Delphinus > Delphinus delphis. Next base: position 139,685,073 of record NC_082683.1, on the reverse strand, counting down.
ACAACATAAAAAGAAACTAAATTGAGTTATTTGCAATGAGGTGGATGGACCTAGAGACTGTCGTACAGAGTGAGGTCAGAAAGAGAAAAACAAATACCATATACTAACACATATATATGGAATCTTAAAAAAAAAAATGTGTCTGAAGAACGTAGGGGCAAGACAGCAATAAAGACACAGACCTAGAGAATGGACTTGAGGACATGGGGAGGTGAAGAGTAAGCTGGGACGAAGTGAGAGAGTGGCATGGACATTTACACACTACAAAGGTAAAACAGATAGCTAGTGGGACGCAGCTGCACAGCACAGGGAGATCAGCTCCGAGCTTTGTGTCCACCTGGCGGGGGGGGGGATAGGGAAGGTGGGAGGGAAGCGCAAGAGGGAGGAGATATGAGGATATAAGTGTATGTATAGCTGATTCACTTTGTTATACAGCAGAAACTAACACACCACTGTAAAGCAGTTATTCTCCAATAAAGGTGTTAATAAAAAAAAACTAAACAACAGGTATAATTTCTAATCTTGCTAAGTGTCTTTTTAAAAGCACAGAGAGGGACTTCCCTGGTGGTGTAGTGGTTAAGACTCCAAGCTCCCAATGCAGAGGGCCCAGGTTTGCTCCCTGTTCAGAGAACTAGATCCCACATGCACGCAGCAACTAAGGGTTCACATGCCACAACTAAAGCGCCCACGTGCCGCAACTAAGACCTGACGTAACCAAAAAAATAAAAGCACGGAGATTTTCTGTAATTGATATTATAAAACAACATAAATAAAACAAAACCAAAATAGGTAATTTCCAGTCAAAATAGTAACAGCATCTATTTCTTCTACTTCCTTAGGCCCTTGTCATTTAAACAATCTGCAAAGTGGTAGTTCTGTGCCTAAGTGTATAAATTTGGGGTATTGTCTCATGACATAAGATACTTAGCCCTGGTGAAAGGAAATTAATGAAGCACATCAACCTTAACAGACAATTATTTAAGGAGATTGGGAATACTACACTATTGACCAGACTTGGGAAAAGTAGGGTTATAGGACATCTACAACTCCTCCCACACTCCATTTCACCCTAAAAATCTTCTTTTAAATATGGAGACTCAAAAACTTGAAAGTAGACACACAACTATGCCGCAGATCAATCTCTTTCTCTCTTTCAAGATCCATGCCACAGATCAATCTGTCCCTCTCTCTTTCTTCAAATACACCCTCTTACATTTACAATGCTCTTTACATTACCTCTTAAACCTTTACAAATAACATGGAAGGTCAACGAGAGTGCTATTTTTTATTATTATTATTTTTATAGAAAAGAAAACAGAAAGGCCAAGAATCTTGCTAGTAGTGGAACCAGACCTAGAAACCAAGCCTCCTGCCTTCAATTCTGAAGCTCCTTCTACTATACACAACACTACCCCTTCTGTAATACAGGAAAGCCTACAAAACATTTGGCTGGATTCCAAGACAGCCGTCCCAGACTGAATTAGACTCTATACAGACAGCTGTCCCAGACTGAATTAGACTCTATACAGACAGCCGTCCCAGACTGAATTAGACTCTATACAGTAAATAGTGTAAATAGTGAGGATTTAATGCAATTACTGGCATGGAGGCATACATCTTTTTATAAGTGAAAAATCAGTTGGTTTTAAGTTAAATCAACATAGTCTGTGTATGGTGGGGGAAACACGCAGAATACTCTTCTAAAAAAGAAGTCGAAACGAAGTATGCAGATTTGCACATTTTACAATAGCTAATAGCGGTAGTGTAATCAACACAGTAGAAAAAAGAAAACAGTAGACAGCTAAAAAGAACAATGTAAATAGAAACTGCATGATGTTTTTATTTTTAAGAAATAAAAGGAGGGGCTTCTTTTCTTCCTCCCCCCACCCCAAAATAATTTGAGATTTTAGAACATTAGGCTCTAAAATGAGAAGTAGAAGAGGATTTTATTTAGCCATCAAACAAAATCCCTGCCAAAACTGCTGGATCTGGAATACAACACATCAGAAATCCGAAGTCCTATTTGTAGATCAGTTACTTGTACTATATAGTTTATATTAACCAATTATTTAAATCTTTCAATTCTCATATCTATAAGATCATAACACTCTAGCCAAACTATTTTCTAGTGACCTTGGAAGGAGGAAACAATGTCTACAAAGGTAATGAGCAATACTTTAATTCCCATTATCCACCGCAAAAATGAATATTCCTCAAACATCTTCTATGTGTGAAATACTAGGCTAGGCTGTAAGTACAGAGAAAATGATGGTCTTTATTATCTAGAAAAATAAAGCACAGAGAAATGCTTAACTAATGACAATAACTGCATGATAAATCTGAGGCATCTCAGAGAAACAGCTTTCATAGGACAGCAGTCAAACAGAATGAAATTGGATTTGATCAAGATACCAAATAAAAACAGTAGTCATTAGGTTTAGCTGGGAAGAGAAGAGGCAAGTAGGCTGCTATGTCCTTTGGGTTCCCAAAGCATATCACTTATCTGTTATTGCATTTAACACACTGTATGGTAGTTTGTCATCTCTGCTTATTCAATTGAATAAGAGACCCTATTCGCTTCATTTTTCTATCCCTAATCCCTAGCAGAAGGTCTGGCACACAGAACATAATCAATATATGTTTTTTGAACAGGCAAGGTAAGGACAGGATTCCCTATTTAAATTATTTGAATCTATACTACTTGTGCAGGTCATTTACTCCCTGTTTCTCAACTCCAAAACCACCACTCTAGACTGCTCTGTGGTGCTTAGGCTGAGACTGTGCAACTGTATTTCACCAACTCTTCTGCCAGGGGGCTCCCTGTTAGGCTTTGCCAATGGAGGTAATGAATGGAGATGGGAAAGCAGGAAGATGGGTGAGGGGACTTCCTTCCAGTTACTGGCAGCAGCAATTGGTTCCAGCCTCCAGCTTCTTTCAGTATCCCCCAGAACTAATCAGCAGCTCAACAAGGCTGACCTCAAAAGTTCAGAACCAGGCCAGTAGAACCTCTTCTCTGAGCTCTTTACCTGATTACTATAACGTTCTCTTTTTGCTCTTAACACTCATCTACCCATCTCCCTATATTAAATCCCCTCTGTTCAAATTCCTATTGAAGTTTGTTTTCTCTGTTGGACACTAATACATTGTTAATCACAGTGATTCTAGCTGCTCTCCTCTGAGATACCTTGCTTCTTTACTGAAGGGAAAAGCAAAGGAACATTGGAGTTATAGGTAAAATATATTTTAGGGGAAAAAAACCACCAAACCCTTTAAATTAATGTCTATTAAATTGCAACAAAAAAATCATTTAACTTTTGTGATTTAAACTATCCAGCTTGCAAAGGAAAAAAAAAGAGAGGAAACGAGAAACATTTAAACAGTTCAGGCTATTCCAAGCACACACCCCCACATCCTCTCACTAGAGCACATGTATCCTAGAGAAAATGTGAGATAGTGGAGCTGGTCTGCTGTTCCTCAGTGGTCTCAGTTCCCACAAGCCTCTCCTGGTATGAGCATGATGCCACGCTGAATGTGATTCTTATATTTAAAGACTTTTTTTCTTTTTGCTGTGTTCAACACAGCCCATACTGCAGGCTGACTACTTCATCTAGTGTTCAACAAAAGAAACAACAATCTATTCCAACACTAAAGCTGAACTGAACTTATTGGTATGTTTTCCTATCCTAAGGGATTTTCAAGCATAATTTCTTACTACATGTGTTTTTCATTTTATGCACTGACGTTTAGAATCCAACTTCTTCATAAACTATAACTACACGCTACAGCATAGGAACAAAAAGAAATCCCTCTTGCAGAAGAGCCCCAAATCAACACAACTGTTGAAAACAAACGACCAAAATGCTTTGTTCAAATGTTATGGTTTGTTACTTCATTTAATAAAATGCCCTCATTAGACAATTTAATCTGAGGTTAATATCAAAAATAATTTTTCGGGCTTCCCTGGTGGCGCAGTGGTTGGGAGTCCGCCTGCCGATGCAGGGGACACGGATTCGTGCCCTGGTCCGGGAAGATCCCACCTGCCGCGGAGCGGCTGGGCCCGTGAGCCATGGCCGCTGAGCCTGCGCGTCCGGAGCCTGTGCTCCGCAATGGGAGAGGCCACAACAGTGAGAGGCCCGCGTACCGCAAAAAAAAAAAATAATAATAGTTTTTCATTATTGTACTTAATAAATTTTTAAAAATTATGACAAAATGGCAGATACGTAGAGAGAAGGAAAATTCAAGCAATGAGAATCTTTCTCAGAATTCTTAGTAACGTATGTATATAGTTCCTGAGCATCCAAGAAAAGGTATCACTAGCCCGAGACATATTAGTCCACTTCGGCTGCCTAACATCCATAAGACAAAAGAGAAGTGAAAAAAATTTTAAAGTTGAAAGTCCATGCCAGTTTCACTGGGGTTCCTCCACAAAGCATAGAAGTGGAGAGGGGGCCACCTACTCCCTTAGCATAATTCGGGGACTCATCACCTAGCTCCTGCCCATGGACATACTAACACCAGCTGCTACTTAACTGCCAAAAGTCCCATTACCACAGTCAGTATATCCATGTAAAATCAACCAAGCTATACACCTTACAAGAGACACCAGAGGACCCGTCTGACACATTAGGTAGACAAAGTGAAAGTCTGGGGGGAGGGGGGGGACAGTGGGGAATAGACAGGATATCTGGATCTACAGAGAATGGACAGGGTAAATTTTACTGTACCTTTGTACCCAAATTATATGGGGATCTACTCACTTAAATGCAAATAAACATTCAATAAGTTACTATAACTTATTGATATCTTGAAAGATTCCAAAGAAATGAAAAACATCAGGAAATTAAATAACTAATGTCTGACGACAATGTCTGTCTTCCACACCATGCGTAACAAACATTAATTAAAAATCAAGTGTAGATCTGTATACCCTCAGACTGTACATAATCTCACAGTATTTTTCCCTTTTTAAAAACTGCAAACTGTGATACATTGTCTAGTTTCCCCAGATTTAACAAATGAGTCGATACAAAGCTGTGAGGTGCTTTAAGTCACACCAGAAATGCTGCCGTAATTTTAATAAAGCGCATTTTAATGTTAACTCACTTTTCTTGCTAGAAGGAATTATGCTTCTGTGCTAATGTATAGAAAAGAAACTGTCACTGAAACATCTGGTTATATATTATTCATTAGACATATATCACCTTTACTCCAAAGACTGCATAATATAAACACAAATCACGAATAAATCAAATTAAAGAGACAGACCTGACACCACATGCTGCAGGTCAGTAATAGACAAATGAAATTCCAAAGATGTTTGCTGACCTGCTCCATATTTCTATCCACACAAACCTGGGAGCTAGCAGTCTGAGTGTTCCACACAGGCAGAGGAAAAAACTCAAAATTCGCAGTCTGTTGAATGTCTGCATTGCCTACAGTATATTAATGGTTCTAATTTAAAATCTTTCTATGCAGCACATTTGAGGACCATCAGCATATTTTTCTAATACTCAAGCGGACTAGCCTACTCAGGCAGTTTTCCTTCATAAATTCTCCATTTCACTCTCACAACTACTATAATTTACCTCAAATGTGTATTCCACAACGGTACCTGAAGGAAATTATCTCCAATCCTTAGAAAAAGTAAGGGGCCATATTTGCTGTGTTAGCCTTGGAAAATGGAGTCTTATATAACTACCCATTATTTTACTAAAAATCACGTTAAATGTACAAACAAGATTTTAAAAGATACCTGTTGATTGTGACAAGTAGAAATTTTAGGGGAAAAAAGGAATAACCAAGAGTCATATTGCTGCCATTTAAATGCTTTGTAAGTCAAAGGATGAAACACTCACTTTAAAACCAAGCTCTAACACCAATCTAAGTTATTAAAATACTCAACAACTACACTCTAATGCAAGTGAGGAAAGTAGATTATCTGCCAATTACACTAAGTATTCCAGCTGATCATCTTGGAACTACCAAAAGTAGACTGTGTGATGCAAATCACACACACATTAGTTTTAAACATAATTCTCAGTCTAAAACAATGAAACCATGTCTCAATTTTTTTACTTTTTAAAAGAAGTAAACCATATTACTACAATACCGAATGCAAAGCTACCCTTTTCACAGCAAACAAGTATCTTTACACACCTTCGAGAAACCTGACATTTTCAAACCATTTTACCACGTAAAGGTACACATTCTCTAAAACTTCTAACAGCCAGGCAATAGATACCCCAAAAAGATTCAAGGAGATAAGCCTATAATTGGTCTTAGGGGCCAAATAATCGGAATGAACCTCAAAGTTTTAGAGACCAATTTTTACTAACAGTATCTCTGGGAGCATGGATGCAACGTCTGTAGGAGGGAAATGATCCTGACAACCAGGACGAGGGCTCCCCGGCGACAGTCGGTACCAAAGACCTCAGCGTACACGACTGGGTTCAAAACGCGAAGCTTCCATCAGAAACAAACCAAGACACCCCCTCCCCCCACGACTCCTCCGGGGCAACCTCGAGGTTTCAGAAAGCAGCAACAGATACTCCCGAGCAAGCAAGCGGCAGTCCAGGAATGTTTTAACCAGGAGGGGTCTCCCCGCAGCCTACAGAGAACCCCGACGCCGAGGAGCGCCTCTACACTCGAACCCTGACTCCAGCACCCCGGGGGAAAGCGGGCTATTTGCATAAAGCGCCCCTACCTCACCCTCCACAGTGCGGACACACACACCCGGCTGCGAGGGGGAAGCCCGGGGAGGAAAACCCTGCATTCCACGCGGTTCGCCCCCGGAGAGCGGACGTGGAGAGGTTGGGGTCCCCGCCCCGGGAGGCGAGGGGGCCGCACCGCAGCCCCGGCCTCCGCGCAGAGGAGCGAGCGGTTCGCACGAAGGAAGGAATCCCCGAGATTCGCCCACGAGGTCCTCCCCAAGCCGGACTCCCCACCCCCGCCAAGACCCTCGAAGAAACGGGAACAATGAGAAGCCGCCTCCCCCGCCATCCCCGCCCCGAGAGCGGCCGGGGGTGGCGGCGCCATCTCTCCTCACACCCCCGCGAACACACCCCCCCCCCGGCCCCGGGGCGGCCGTCAGCCTCCCGCAGCCACGCCGAGCTAACGCGCGACCGAGCCCGCCGCTTCCGCGCCCCTCGCCTACCCGCCCGCCCCGCTCACCGGCTCCTGCTCCAGTCCGGGGCTGCGCTAGCCGCGGCCGGAGCGAGACTCAGGTACAGGGTGCCGCGGCTGCCGGCGCCGCCGCACAATATGGCGAGCCTCGGCTTCCGCAATGGAGCTCGGGAAATACAACAGGGGCCGCTCAATATTCATGAGAGACCGAGGGGAAGCCGGCTCGGCCGGCGCAGCGGAGAGGGCGGGAAGGAACGAGTGGGCGAGGGGGCGGAGGCGCGGGACGGGGACGTGCACTGCGCCAGGAGGCCCGTGGCGCAAGGGGAGGGGGCGCCGCCGCGTGCTGCCAGGAGGACCCGAGCCACCGCCCCGCCCCGGGCCGTCCGGCCCCGCCCCCCGGCGCCCTCCGCGGGGCAACGGAGCCCCCGGCCAATGCCCGGATGACGACTGCGCAACTTCGTACTCGGCGTTCTCTCTCCTTGAGGTCTCCTGACCCTACCTGTGACCCCCGTTAAGCCTCCCTGGCCGGCTGCTGGGGATCGGGTTCGGACTCCTGCTCTCGCCTGTGACTCCCTAAAACACAACCAGTTAGTCTACCAAAGAGTATATAAAATGTGCATAAATTAAGCTACAAACTGAAGTAACGAAAGAGTTCCGTGAACTCAAGATATACTATTGGTGAGATGACCTGTTCTCTGGAAAAGGTAACCAACGCTACCAGATAGTTAATGTGAAGGCACTTGTGGCACGAAGGAATGGACTGCACTGGGGATTGGGCGAACTGGGTTTATAGCTTCCAATGTGTCTCTTAACTATGTGACTTAACTAAATTATATAATAGCTCTGGACTTTACTTTCCTCATTTGCAAAATGAGAGGATTGTGTTGAATGATTCTTAGGTCCTTTCCAGCTTTTGAATTCTGTAAAACTCTCTACAAGCAATGCCAAATAAATGGTATGAATTTACATAAGATTTTGGAAAAGCAAAGGAACCGTTCCAGCTGGTGTGTTCAGGGGAGATTTCCTGAGGAGCTCGGAGTCGAGTAGGACTGTGAGTGTTAGCTTTGGATAGGTAGAAAGAAAGAAGACAGGCATTAAAATATTAAACACAACAGACTGTGTGCCCTACCTAACAATCCATTAAGGTAAACAAGAGCAAAGACAGTGACTTCAAAACTGTCACTAACTATCTAAAGCTTTAAATAAGAAATGACAATTCTCAGATTCTACCAGCCCTTCAAGGTTAAGGTCTTTTTCCAATGTGGAAAAAAAAAAAAATCAAAATAATTAGGAATGCTTCTGCTTCTACAAGGTCCACTTTCTAGAGACAGGGCAGTTGCAGAAGCATCTCCCTTCTTTGTTCACAACTGCACATGTTCAATTAATGCTGCTCATAATTCAGAACGTTTTGCTTTAGTCAAAATGCTTATGAAAATAATGTGTGGTTAGTTTAAGAAATTCAATTGATGTTGAGGAACGTGATCATCCGTAAAAAGCATAGGAACTTTACGGATAAAAGTTAAATATGGTACTTTAAAAAAATTCACAGGACAATTGATGGAAAACTTATGGGATATCTGGATTAAATGTGATTAAAAAGCTAGACCTCAGGCTAGCATCCTTAATATGAAAGACACTACTGACAAATTAATGGAACTCATTATCTATTTTATCTCTTACTCAGAAACTTGGACTGAGTATTATGGGCCTTCCCTGACTACCTTAATCAGGAAAGGCTGTGTTATGGTATAGTAACAAATCTCCGTGCCTTAACACAACAAAAGTTTATTGCTTGCTCATGCTTCATGTGAATCAGACTCATTCTATTTCAGTCACTCCAGGACTGACAGAGGGCTCCAGATTGACAGAGGGCTCACCATCTTGTAGCTGTATCACCCAGAACACAGCAACTGAGTCTCTGTGGCAGAGGAAGAAAGTGAGTAAAGAATCCCTTTGAACTTTTCACAGCCTTAGCTTGGGAAGGAAACAGATCGCTGATCACATGTCATTGGCCAAAACTAGTTACATAGCCTCCTCCATCTGCAAGGGGACTGAGTCCTTGAGCTGAGGCTGAACCGAGTTCAGAAGAAGTGGTGATATTGGTGGCCAATACTGACGTCAATCACCCTGACCCTACCAGTCAACTTCTAGATATTATGAAAAAACTCTAAGAAGTTTTATTTCATAACACTAGCTCTTTTGAGTGGCTTCAAGAAAGGTATGCTTTCAAAACATAAACTCTCTGTACTTGTTAAGAGTTGATTATCATATAAATAGAATGGTCTTTCCATTTTTCTTCCCCTTTGTTTTAATTGTGTATTAAATCAATGTCAAGTCCATAGTGAGCCTGTCAATAGTGATTTGACATATCCAGGCTATATTCTTTTTGCTAAGTTTTCGACCTGGCATGAGGGATACCACCCTGAAAAACATTTTCTACTAACACCCTGCTCCTTTGTTAAATGTACTAATTGGAAGTGATAACTGTATTTTAAGCAGGAAGACATTAAATTAATACTGTATAATACTAGATGAACTCTAGTTAGAAAGTTTCTTTTCCCTCAAAACTTCAGAAGTAGTACCCTGTTAATCACATGGTGAATTGGGTAGATATCTCTGATCACAAAAATCATCTCTTTACTGGCTTTCTGCTATGGTAATGCTACAAAATTAGATTAGTTCAGCTCAGTCAACTTTTACTGAGCATCTACTATGTGCTAACACTTTACCGAGTGCTTGGAATAAAGATATTAATGTAACTAGGGCACAAGTTCCTTAAGAGCAGAAATCTTGTTCACCAGCGTATACCTAGCACAATGCTTGGCATGTAATAGATGCTCCTTAAATAGGCGATAAGAGAATGAAAGACTGGGAATCTTTGATCCCAGTGTGTATATGAAATAGAATAGTTCATATGAGCTTGGTTTGCCTCACTTTACCACTTAAAAGCAGACTTTCCTATCAAGATTGCATTTAGTCCCCCAGAGGCTTTCTCTGTTTAGGCAGTGTGTCTCAAATGGAAATTCACGCCTGCCTATTCTATATCCACTCCATGGATTTCTTTTCAGCTGTGCTCCAAATATCTAATTGTTATCTGCTTATCTGAGATGAAAATTGCAGGCCACCAATAGTTTGTTAATAACAAGCTATGTATATATCACCGTTTACAGAACACTTTTATATCCATTATTTCACTGACTCTTCAGAACAGTTCTCCAAGGTATTATTCCTACTTCACAGAGGAGGGAAATGTGATTTCTGTGGTTAACTAACTCTCCCAGGCATTGAGTTCATAAGTGGCAGAGCTGAGGCTCAAACCTAGGTAATCTGACTCCAAGTCCAGTATACATTCCATTATGCCACACGTGCCTTCCCACTCTGTGCTTTATCTACAACTCCAGCATTTTTCTTCTTTCTAATGGGTAAGCAGTCTGAGGCAAACATCTCCAGAGCTTCCTCTCAACACTAGTATTTATTCCAGTCCTCAATGTGGTCTACTTTCAAGAAGCCAGAGATAATGCTAAATATAATAGTATATGAACCTGATCTGTTGACAAAAAACCATCAGGTTTTGTTTTTGTTTTCTTAGAAAAGTTACTTTAAGAAAACAAAATAAAATTAAAACTAAAAGGTAGGTTAAAAGACTGGAATATCTTGGGATTTAATCACTATATATATATGTATATATAAATATATATATAAATAAATAAATAAATAAATAAATATATATATATATATATATATACTGTCAAAATATATCTTCTACCAGAATCTTTATTTGCCATCTTTTAGATGTGTTGTGCTTTCTTTGAAAGGGTCAAATTAAGTAGAAACATTGTAGAAAGGCCTAAAGAGACCTATAATTCAAGGTGGCTTCAGGAAGCAGGCAACTCAAGATTTACTACCTCTTCAGCTGAAAAAATATAGCTCTAGCCACAAGCTTTAGTGAAGTTTTTTTAATTTGTATTTCAACATAGTGCATTTCTTTTTGTGACACTTCCCTTTTGGTGTTTTAGTCCATTGTTCCTTTTTATATTCCTAAGACAACCAAAATAATTGGTGCTACTCTTAACTCTTCAGCTTAAACAGATTAAATGAGATGGGCTGGTAGAGCTTTTGGGGAGAACTAAACAATATTGCTATTTCCCTTCTATGGAGACTTGGAATGGTATTTTATATGTCCCAGATGTGGCCACATTCTGCCTAACATCTGTTAGTGCCTTTTAGTAAAATAATGAACTAGGATGTGTTTGAAAAAAGGCAAAAGAATAAAAGTTTTCATTCTGATGCGGCACAAATAGCCAACTGTTTCTTTGTAGTTAATAATGGAGGATATTATTGTGATATCCAACTTGATATATAAAATAAAGTATGATTTAATAATTAACTGGCTTTACTTTTCTAATGTGAAGTAAGTTTATTCTATTCAAAGAAACTTTGCAGGGTTTTTCCTTTTAAAATGTTTACTGCAAGAGATGAGAACTGTGCCTTGGCATTGATCTAGGAACACCAAGAATAATCCTGGAAACTAGCAAGGAATAGATAATTAAGATCAAAACTTAGAACTAAAATGGAAATTTCTCTGGAAAAGAAGGCTGGAAGATCCCAGGGGAAAGTACAGATGAAGAGTGCGAAATATTTAAATCAAGTTACAGCTTGCTCAAACTGCCCTTGTGGACAATTTAATTTTTCCCACTTAAAACAAGCATGGAAGAATAGTTTTTGTGGGTGAGAGAGTGGAGGGTAAAGACATTTCTTATCTAACACATTTCTTGGAAATGTTTTTCAGTAAAGAATTTAAAAGAACTGCCAGATCCCAACCATACAAAGAAAATTTTGTTTTATTTTAGACCACATCAAGATGTAGAAAACCCTGCAGTATCCATTAGCCTTTAATACTCCACAAAAGTAAACCATTGAAATATACATTGAATAACATACTGAAGTAGGTTACAATTCAGGTAAATCTGAAAACCATTCTGGTCAACCTAGAACACCAAGGTTTTATGTGTTACATCCAGGAAGAGATTTTTTCCTAAGGATTTTAGTCTGTAGAAAATTTTTTGTTTTATATTTTTTAAAAAATTTATTGAAGTATAGTTGACTTACAATAATAGTATATTATTTTCAGGTGTACAACATGGTATTTCAATATTTTTATGGACTATACACCACAAATATTATACAATATTATAAAGTATTGACTATCTTCCCTGTGCTGTACATTACATCTCTGTGTCGTATTTATTTTATAACTGCTAGTTTGTACCGCTTAAGCCTTTCACCTGTTTTGCCCCTCCCCTGCCCCCTCCCCTCTGGAAACCACTAGTTTGTTCTGTGAGTCTGTTTCTGTTTTGTTATATTTGTTCGTTTGTTTCATTTTTTAGATTCCACGTAAAGGAAAACGTACAGTATTTGTCTTTCTCTGTCTGAGTTATTTCACTAAGTATAACACCTTGCAGGTCCGTCCATGTTGTCCCAAATGGCAAGATTTCATTCTTTTTTATGGCTAATATTCCATTGTATGTATTGTTTCATCATTTTTCAATAAACACATTTCATAAGTCATGCTTATAAGATCAGAATTGACTGTGGTTCCTTAAGAATTATGAGTTCTGCCACAGATGGAGTAAGATAAGATACAGGTAGCTGCAAATAAATCTTCTTGTCATAGTATCCTGTTAGGTATATACGGGTGGCCTAACTCACCTGGTTGTGTCCCTCTCCAATACTCACTCATCCTCTGATCTAATCAGCTTTTGTTCTAGAACAGTATTGATGTTCAGAGTTAGTGGATTTCCAATTCCTTGACTTCTTGACTCATACATCCTTAGCTCCAGTTTCACTTTTGGACTTCATCACATTAGCTGCCCTGTTTTGACTGTCCGTCTCCTAAAATTCAAAAGACTTCTCTGGGCCTGAGCTCAACACAGCTGTCCTTTCTTCTACATGATCCAGTTCTTAGCTATTTGCCAACCTATTCATTTCCTGACTTGGCTCTTTAATTAGGCTTGGCCATATTCTCATCTAAGCCGTTAGCTTGTGGCTTCACACATAGTGAATGCAAATTACATTACAAGAAGATGTCACAAATATAACCTGTAGACACCATGTCATTCATGGTATAGAAAAAGAGCCATCTCTGTCAACAAACAGAAAATACAGACCTCTTCAGTGGAAAAGAACAGAGAAGCAATGAGATTGCTATCTTTAGAAATGAATACTCCAGGAATGATCTTGGGTCAGGAGAGCCCATGTTAGGAATGTCATGTGATGTTATTGCAGCTACCTGAAGAAAAATTCTGACCAACAGAAAAGTTTGTTATTGGGGGACTTTCAGGTAGAACTGCATTTGGATGTTGATTTTAAAGTCTTGTCAAAACACAGTAACATTTCATACCAAGAGTAGAAGTTTAAAATGCTATATATTAATCCTAAATTCCAATTGGGACTCAAAGTTTGACTAGTTCTCAAACCACATTTAGTGTCTTTTCTCCCCAATTCGCTTGCTTAGATTAGCAGTGTGCAAGTATGTCCCCCCTCCTCCCAGAGTGAAAGTAGCAGGAGGGCAAAATGTCATTACTCATCTTTCAACACCAGTCATTATTCAGCACTTGAAACAAGGTTTTATATATTTTATGTAGATATAGATGTAGATATTGAATATATATGTGTATATATGTATATATATATATATACATATATGTTTCTGCCTTGCTCCTAAGATACATTTGGTATACCTTTAATTAATGATAACTACAGTTTTGTAAAAGCAGTCAATAAAAATACTTTATATATTTTACAAAAAGTATCTAACTTGATCATTACCGTAACATTTAGAGAAATGCAAACTTGAATAGATATAATTTTCTACCTACCATGTTCAGGCAATTATAATACTCACTGTTGGTCAATGTTTATGAACACAGATATTGCACACTTTGTTGATGTTCATGAAAAATGACACAACCTCTTAAAAAGGCAATTTGGTCATTATCTCTCAAAATTTTAAATGTGTATATTTTTAGCCTAAGAAATCCAATTCCAGGAATATATCCTACAGAAGTACTCACACAGTGTACAAAGAAATATATACATGAACGTTAATTTTTGCATTGATTGTGTTTGTAAAAAACTTAATATAACCTACATTTTTGGCTAAACAAATTTTGGTAAATCCATACAGTAATATATCATATACCCATTAAAAATGAGACAGAGCTACAAGTACTGACGTAGAGAGGTATCAAAGGTATATTATCAAATAAAAGTTCTCGGCAATATGTTCCATATATCCCATTTTTGTAATACAGAAATATTTTTTAAATATACACCAAACTATTAGGAGGGATTGAGTATATTTAAGGAGAGGAGGACTTTAGAGGACTTTCAGTTTCTAAATTGTTTACTTTCTGTATTGTTTGAATGTTTCACAATGGAATAAAACATTGTGTTTTATCACAACAGTAATAAAGGTACAATTACATGCTTATCTGTTAAAAATGAGTGAAAATTTCAGCACATATCTACCTATTAGTAACTGAAGGACTGAGGTAAAGAAAACAATTGTTCTAGATCAGGCATCATCAACAAAACAAATAAGAAAACTAGAACTTGGGAATTCTTGACTTTCTAAGAGATCTGGTAGTGTAGTGGGCTTGAAACTCAGGAATTCAAATGGCTTGTCACTAGACCTCAGTCTCTATTCCCCTAAACATTCCTAACCCTACTTGATAAGAATTTAAGCTAAACAGGGACCAACCAATGCTTATAGAGCCCTCAAAAAGAGTTCTAGGACCAATATAATTATTTTGGGATTCTCTTCTCCTCCTACTAATTTATATCCCACAGTCTCTAAGGCAAATGTTAGGTGTCGTTTGCTATTTAGACTCCTTAGTTCTCCCTCAAGAAATTCCTACTGATTTAGCATGTGATTGCAGGAAGCAAGTACAAATTGTAGGCTGAGAATCAAATATTTGAATTTTCCATCTTATACATCTCTATTCCAGGGAACTTTTTCCCCAGACTCTTTGAGATCACCATATAGTAAAAAGCTTGGGCAGTATATTAGGGTGGGTTCAGGAGACTTGACCTCCCTCCAACTATGGCTCAAATGACCTGAGGGGTCACAGCAAAAAGTGCTATCCACTGAATTTGGGGAAGAGTGGGGATGGGGTTGTGCAGAAATAGAGGGACTCAGGGACTGACTGGAAAGTACAGGTGGTTTTTCCAAAGTGGCCGAATGCCCAGAGCTGGAGCCAGAATACAATACACAGGCAAGGAGAAAGTCCAGGAAAGCAGGGCTTAGGATAATTTTAAGGGGGTGCAAGGCACCCAACCTGAAAGCTGAATCAGAGGGTCTGAAGCGAAGAACATCAGGAGTAGCTATCTCTCTGTCTTTTTCAGTTGAGAAGACGAGAGGTGAGGTGAGGAATAAGGGAAACGTACAGCATGGCTTATGTGAGCTGAGGCTGCAAATGGACACCCCGACCCTATGTCCTCAAGTTGCAGGTGGGCCAAATCTGAAGACAAAGGCAAAACAGAGAATTACTGAGTGAGGGTCATGAGAAGCAGAGGGGCAGATAGGAAAATTAGTGATGATGCCCCAAAGTTGGAAGAAGCTCCTGATATAGATGAGACGAATCAGAGTGCGTGTTGAAAAGAGCCAGGGACAGTGAGAGCTGAACATGTGATGACTGGTTTTCTCTTGGTTCTTCTAATCTCTCTGACCCTCTCTAGCTCAGTCTCTTTTGTGGCTTCTCATCATTACCCCAAACTCTAAGTTTTGGAATGTCCAGGGTTTAGTCTTAGGACCTTATGTCCTCTTAATTTATATCCCTTCCCTTGGTGATCCTATTCAGCCTATCCTATGGCTCTAAGTACTACCCATATTGACAACTCCCCATTTTCTCCAAACTACGAACTTCTGTAAGTTTCTGGAAACTTGAGGACCTTTCCAAACTTATGTCCAACTCCCTATTCAGTCTCTCCACTTGGATGTCCAATGGGCATCTCAAACATAAAATGCCTAAACTGGACTTCATCTTTGAAATGTGAACAAAGAAAAATGTGATTGATAACTGTCCTTTTATTTGTAGCTGTAATGTCTATATTGCTCTACTGGACCCAGTTAAAAGAAATTCTTCTTTCTAATTACTTAAAACCATTTAAATAACTCAAATTTAAAATGAATGTTTCAAGTATATTCACATACATGTTCATCTATACATTCCCTTAGCAAGAGTCGACAAATAACCAGAGTCAGTAATTCAGAGACATAAGACATAGATAGACCCTATCCTCAAAGAACCCAGCATCTAGTAGGGGAAACAGACACATACTAAATGTGGTGAGGCCAATAAGAGAAAGGCCACAGAAATAATTCTCCCTCGACCGCCATTATTAATTACACACTATGGAACAGCATTTTCTCTCATAAGACTCCACTCTTGGCAATATCGGCTTTAATCCTAGAAGTTGGAAGAGGTGTAGGCAGAGTCACAGCTGTGCTAATATCCAACAACCTCATAAACTTTGTATGTGTTAGGTACCGTGCTAAGTATTTTATAAGCATCATCTCATTTAATCTTTACAACAAACCTATGAGGAAGTTACTATCATCATAACTACCATTTTATGGATTAGAAAATGGAAGTTTAGGGAGTTCCCTGATGGCCTAGTGGTTAGGATTCTGGGCTTTCACTGCCATTGCCCAGGTTCAATCCCTGGTCAGGGAACTGAGATACCACAAGTCACACGGCGTGGCCAAAGAAAAAAAAAGAAAAGAAAATAGAGGTTTAAAGCATTTCAGTACTTGCCTAAGGCACCTCAAGCAATAGGGTGTGCAAATTCATGTCCTTAACCATTATTTTAAACTGCCCTCTCACAACTGGTGGTCCTGCTTTAATTAATAAAAATGGGGATACATTTTTTTGGATATTTGTACTAAAATAAGAGAATAAACATATGAATAATCGAAATAGTGAGTATCCAGTACACTTTAGTAATAATCCCCAATTACTAAACATAACTGGATAAAAAGGACTATAGCATAGGAAGTTGTGAAATGGTGGTTCAGTTTTTCAAAGCTCATAGAGACGCAGCAAGGATTGATCATTTGAAGTTTCCCACTGATTGCCTTTGGAGACAAGTTCTGAGTTCTAAAGCACATTCTGTGTGAGCTAAGAATGGAAAAATCATCAGACTTGCAAAGGCTAAAAGAATAGAAGCCAAAGTCTATAGGAATACAGTCTTCCAAATTTATTATCTGTTATGCATTGATTTATCACATGTGGCGGGAATTTAAAACAGATGTGTGTTTTGTGGAGGAGACTATCCCATGACAGGGGAGAGGAATGTGACCTCAACTTGAAAGTAAAGAATCAGAACTTGTACATGGTTCAGAAGTTTCCTTTTATGCTAGTCATATAATGAAATAAAAGTTCTCCAATCATCTTTTCAAATTAACTGGGACTTCATTTCTTAATCTGGAACTTGTTGAAACTTCTGGCTTTTGAAATGCAGTTATTTTCATTGAAATGCAATTATATTTGAAAAATATTTCAAAGATCTAAGATTTTCTGAGTAACTTTTACTTAATCTAAAGCAAAATATCCTCGGAAAATACAGCTTTGATATGTAAATATTTACACATCCCTATTTTCTCTGTTCTCATCTGTAATTTCAGACATCACATTTCAATAGCTAGAATTCAATAACACATCTTTGTCTGACATCTGCTTTTTTTTTAACTGAAGCTATAAAGAAGTCTATTCTTTTCAGATCACATTTAAGTACCGAAAGTAATTTCATTTTAAAGATTATATCTAAGGAAAAAAAAGATTCTTTTCTACATTAGCCTAACATATCTACCTACAGTTACATAAACTTTCTATTTTTCAATACTTCGAAATTATTCGTAGAGATTTCTCATAATAAGTGTTTTAGTTTGGAAACAGTCTTGAGACAAAAAATGCACAATATAGAATAACTTTGTAGTCATTCGTCTAGTTTTGAGGGAAAATTATCTTAAAAATCATCAGTTAAGCAAAAATGCTTTTCTCAGAAGTACCTGTGATTTAGCTTTCAGTTTATTTTTACTATCCATTTATATGATCAGATAAAATTTTAAAAATAATTCATCAATTTAGACAGTTTTTATCACAGGAGAAAAACTCAAGACAACTGATCATACTGTGGAGACGTCCACATGTGCACACATACATGTATATTGAACGCCAAAGAGAGTTAATTTGCTCAAAGCTAGAGTGATCATTGACAGTCTAAGAAAAGCAGAGAAGGAAGGTCCCTCTCCCTGTAAGAAGTTATTGAAGGAAACTAGACACATGCCTGGAAGAAGCTACCTGAATTTCTCATTGCACGTCTATAAACTGCCAAAACGATTTGTTCATTTGTTTAACTTTCCTCAAACATGTATTGAGTACTCATTGTGTTCTGGACATTCTTCTAGGCATGAGGGGGAAAGAAAATGAAAAAGATGTATAAATGATATGTCTTGCTTAACAAGCTTAAGGTTTCTTAAGGAGGTAAAAGTGACATGCAGTGAAATGCAATACCTGGTAAGTGTACAACTGGGTGAGCTTTAACAAATGTAACCATGTAACCAACACCCCAATCAAGATATAAGACACTTTCATCACCCCTAGAAAGTTCCTTTGTGTCCTCCTTCAGTCAATCTCCCTTCCCAAATAGGCAGTCATGTTCTGATTTCTATCACTATGGATTAGTGTGTCTGCTCTTGAAGTCACATAAATGGAATTATACAATACATATTCTTTTGTGTCTGATTCTTTTACTCTGTCCAGTGTTTTAGAGATTCATCCATATTGTTGTATTAGTAGTTCATTCCATTTTATTACTGAGTAATATTCCTGTGTATAAATATGCAACATTTTTTCAAAAATCCATAACCTTGTTGATGGACATTTGTGTTTGTTTCCAGTTTTTGGAGTAAAGCTGCTATTAATATTCTTGGTCAAGTTTTTGTGAATTTATATTTTCCTTCTCTTGGATAAACACCTAGGATTGGAACTGCTGGGTCATTAAGTGGGTGTATAATTTTATAAGCTCCCAAACAGTTGTCCAAAAAAGCTGTACCATTTTATACTCCCATGAGCAGTGTATGAGAGTTCCACTTGTACCATACACTTGCCAACAACTGATGTTGCCAATCTTTAATTTTAGCCATTTTAGTGGGTGTGAAGTAGAATTTCAATGTAGTTTGAATTAATATTTCCCCAATGACTAATGATGTTAAGTATCTTTTCACGAGCTTATTGACCACTTGTATGTCTACTTATGTAAAATGTCTGTTCAAGTCTTTTGCCTATTTTTAATTGGGTTTTTAAATCCTTTTATTTTTTATTTGTAGGAGTCCTTTATAATGGTATAATGATATAAGTTCTTTATCAGGTATATGTATAAGAATATTCTCTCTCAGTTTTTTAATAGACTTTATTTTTTAGAACAGTTTTAGATTAGTGAAATGCTGTGGGAGCAGAGAAGAGAAGACAATTTCAAACAAGGAGAATTTGAGTCTTAGATCTTGAAGAATAAGCAGGATTTTGGTAAGCAGAGAATGAAACATTCCTGGATAAAGGGAACCAAGTGGGCAGGTAAGCAGAGTTCAATTGCACGGTGTATTTGAGGAACTGTAAGTGGTCTACTGTGGGTGGTGGAGAGGCTGCGGTGAGGTGTGAGGCTGAAGAGGTTGATGACTATTATGTCGTGTGAGCCTTACTTAAATATGAGCTCCGGAGTTCAAATTTTACTCTGGAAAGCCCATTGGAAGTTTTTGAACACAAGAAGTAATATGGTACTCAACTTCATCACTGTGCTTGAGGTGGATTAATTATCCTAGGTTAGAGGAACAGTAAGAGACGCTGGGGAAGTGATACAAGAGTTAGATGGACTTTGGACTAGCTTACTCCAAGGTGTTTTCTGACCATAAGACTTGATCATTGGAGAGAAAAAGACAATTGGCAGAGATAGCAAATACTGGCCAAAGTACTTCAGGAATAAGGTAATGAGAACCTGGACCTGGTGGTAATAGAGGGCATGGAAAAGAATACACACATTTGAGAGACATATTTGAGAAAGAAAACCTGTGTTAGTGTCAGACTGAATGTGAGAAGTGAGAGAAAGGAGTCCAAAAATTCCACAGGGTGCTTGAGAACAGAATACTCAGAGTCAATGTTCAGGAAGAGCTATGGCCCTGAAGTCGGTGGATTTGCTTGGATGCTTCTGAAAAGAAAAACTCTTGAGCTCTATTGTATTAAAACAGCTTTGTTTTTTAAAACTAGTGGAGAAAGCTTTAGCCCACCAGGAAGCTTGTCCTTCCCCAACAGATGGAGTTACAAAGCTTGAACTTGGTCCGGGGCAACTCTGTTCCATAGCAACTAAACCTAGCAAGAGACGTAGCCATGAATTAGAATGGGATCCGGAATGTAACCCTTAAGTCCTGGTGTTTTGCTTTGTTCCCTCTGAAGATTCTATTCTAGATATGTTAATTTTGTTCTATCATTCCTACTGCCCCCTTTGCCCTTACAATTCCCAATCCTCTCTTTTTATAAGGCTACCACTTTTCATGTCTTGCACCTGGGAGAATACTAGTACCCATAAGGGAAGGTCAGAGAGGGTGTTCATTTGTGAAAAGGATAAAGAATTTTATTTCAGATGAGTTGAGTGTGAACTAAAGGCAAGAAATCTAGGTGCAAATTTCCAGCAGTAGATAGAAAACACAGATCTGAGCTCAAAAAAGAAATTGGAAATAGAGGTACAGATTGCAAAGTCCTGGTCAAAAGCTGAGAGTTAAAGTTGCTGAAGATTCCAATGGAAAGTGGTTATAGAGAGAGCCAGAGGGCTCTGCTGTGAAACTTGGAGCTTGGTCACCTCTATGCAGTGTAGGGAGGAAAAAAGAGTGAAAGGATCCAAGAACAAAAGAGGCAGTGAAGACAGATGAGAGAAAATCCAGGAGACTGTAGCCTCATGAAAGCAAGGGAAACAGTTTCCAAAAAAAGAGGATCACAGTCCATATTGGTTAAAGTTTTTTAAGTTTAAGAGGTTTGCCAATAACAGGGAGGCCAAAAGAAAGACAAAAAATTAATATAGAATTCAATTAGGCAGAGAGGAGATTCTTACCAAGTCACAGTAACATCTAAGGTTGTAAAATATGTTACTTGTTTAAAAGGAAAAAAGGGTCTGTCTGAGGGCATATGCTCTGTCTGTTGGGATCTTCAGCAACTCTAACTCTCAGTTTCTGACTAGGACTTTCCAATCTGTATTTCTTTTTCTAACTTCCTTTCTGATTTCATTCTGTGTTTGATATCTATTTACTAGGTTGGAAGAAAGTGGGCAGGCAGGAGAATGACCATCACTGAAAGAAAGGGCTCAGGAAAGAGCCCTAACTTCATAATCTCAATCTATGCATTTTTGTGCCCCAATCTATGCATTTTTGTGCCCCAAATTTTAGGCCAAGTAGGATGGAAAATCTGCTACCTTTGGTTGGATAAGTGATTCTGTAACCCTGGGAATATATAGAAAATTATGATATAGCTCAGAAGTATTGAATTCCCATTTTTGTAGTAGTTTAGGGCTATGTTTTATAATATTGTGATAATCCATATGTGTTTGTTGATTATTTAAATGTTTAGATAAATCATGCTGTTTATTCTGTCAGATATTTGAAGTATTTGAAGATTATAAAATTGGAAAACATAGTTTAAAATATTTTAGGGGAATTTATCTTTTTTAAACATAATTAGCTGAATATTAGCCTAATAACAAGTAAAAGTGACCTTTTATACTTTAAATTATTCGATTTATAAATAGAATATGTTGAACTTAAAAATGAGGTTTAACTCTTAAAAAACATAGGGTAAAATATTTATAACATTGGATTTGGCAATGATTTTGTAGATAGGACACCAGAAGCACAGGCAACAAAAGAAAAAATAGATAAACTAAACTTCATCAAAAGTTTAAAACTTTTGTGCATCAAAGGACACTATCAAGAAAGTGAAAAAGAAAATCAGAATGGCTATTATCAAAAAGAACACAAATAACAAATGTTGGCAAGGATGTGGAGAAAAGGGAACCCTCATACACTGTTAGTGGGAATGTAAATTGGTGCCGTCACTGTGGAAAACTATATGGAGGTTTCTCAAAAAACTAAAAATAGAACTACCATATGACCCAGCAATTCCACTTCTGGGTATATATCCGAAAAAAACAAAAAAATCCCACTAATTCGAAAGGATACATGCACCCCAATGTTCATGGCAGCATTATTTACAATTGCCAAGACATGGAATCAATCTAAGTGTCCATCAGCAGATAAATGGATAAAGAAGATGTGGTATATATATACACAACAGAATACTACTCAGCCATAGAAAAGAATGAAATTTTGCCACTTGAAGCAACATGGATGGACTTGGAGGGCATTATGCTAAGTGAAATAAGTCAGACAGAGAAAGACAATTACTGCATTATATCACTTATATGTGGAAACTAAAAAATACAAGAAACTAGTGAGTATAACAAAAAAGCAGACTCATAGGTATAGAAAACAAACTAGTGGATATCAATGGGGAGAGGAGGGGGGGGCAACATAGGGGTAGGGGAATAAGAGGTACAAACTATTAGGGGTAATATAAGCTACAAGGATATATGGTACAATACAGGGAATATAGCCAGTATTTTGTAATAACTATAAATGGAGTATAACCTTTAAAAATTGTGAATCACTGTATTGTACACCTGTAACATATAATACTGTACAGCAACTATACTTCAATCAAAAAAGAAAGTGAAAATAATCTATAGAATTAGAGAAAATATTTGCAAATCATGTATCTGTTAAGAGATTAATATGTAGACTATGTTAAGAACTCCTACAACTCAACAGTGACAACAAAAACCCAATTAGAAAGTATAAAGATGTTTTAGGAGTGGAAAGGACTTGAATAGACATTTATCCAAAGAAGATATACACATGGCCAATAGGCACATTAAAAGATACTCAACATCACTGCTCATTAGGAAAATACAAATTAAAACCACAATGAGATACCACTTTAACCGATTATGACATCGTTTATCAAAAAGTGAGAAATACCATTTGTCATTGGGAATGTGGAGAACTTGCAATCCTTATGCATTGCTGGTGGAAATGTAAAATGGTGCAGCTCTGTGGAAAACAGTTTAACAGGTCCTCAGAAGGTTGAACATAGAATTAACTATGATCCAGGGATTCCACACCTAGGTATATACCCTCAAAGAATTGAAAGCAGGGACTCAAACAGATACTTATACAACAGTGTTCACAGATGTATTATTCACAATAGCCAAAAGGTAGAAACAACCTAAATGTCCATCAACAGATGAATGGAAAAACAAATGTGGTATATATACACAATGGAATATTATTCAGCCCTAAAAAGGGACTAAATTGTGGTAAATGCTACAACATGGAGGAACCTTGAAAATATCATGCTAAGTAAAATAAGCCAAGCACAAAAGGACAAATACTTATATGAGGCACCTAGAATAGTTAAATTCATAGAGACAGAAAGCAGAATGGAGCTTACCAGCAGGGATAGAGTGGAGCAGGCATACTTGTTTAATGGGTACAGAGATTCTGCTTGAGGTGATGAAAAAGTTCTAGAAGTGCATAGTGGCAGTGGTGGTTATACAATATCATGAAAGTACTAATGCCACTGAATTCTACACTTGAAAATGATTGAATGGTAACTTTTATGTTGCATGTATTTTACCACAATAAAAGATAAAATTACATTTTAAAAACCCCAGGGTTTTAAGATTTACAACTTTAACAAATGGAATCCTGATTTTAATACAAGTAATTGTAGATGGGTATCCCTTTCCAAATCAATCTTCCCTGGACAGTGATAATTATCAATTGACAGAACTGTGAACAGGATCCAGGAGCAATTTGACTTCAGGAGTCAAGAGATTAGTTTAAGTTGTCTGAAGCGGGCAGAAGGCAGAAATCGGAGGCCAAAGAGAATATCGGTGGTGAGGAAATTGAAAGTATTTGATTTTAAACGGAGGAAATAGCCTATACTTAGAAGAAACATTTAGGTCAAGTGACAATGGTGTTTTAATTTAGAAAAGACTGCTGCCTATCTGAAGAGACAGAATGGGAAGAGATTGTAGATGGTGGAAATCAGGGTAAATGAGGTGAGGAGGATGGGGAGGACACGGGAAAGCAGTGGACATTGGAAGGAGGAGCACTTATTCATCTAAGATGTGAAGGAAAAGAAAAAATGTAAGGATGTGTTAGAGATGCAAAGGAAGAAAAGCCAAAGAGATCATTTACCAATAACTTTGATCTCTATACAGCAGGAGGTTGGAGTTTAAATTATCTCTGCATAATGAGGAGTTGCTAGAATGTAAGACTTTGCATGGCCTGTTTCCTCTGTCCTGAAAGCTTTTCCCCATCAAATGGCTCATTCCTCATCTTCTCAGTGAGTCCAACCCTCACACCATGTCTAAAATCTTCACCTGCTCCCTGCAGTCCCGAACTCCATTACCCTCTCCTTTTTCTTTTTTTTCCATAGCTCTTCTCACTTTTAAACATTCTATGTATTTACTTACTGTATTTGTTTTCTCTTACCTATGACTCCCACTAGAATGTAAGGCCATTTGGATGGGGGTTTTTTGGGTCTCTTGTTTACTTAAAATGATGCAAGGTGCTCAATAAATATTTATTTATTTATATTATTATTTTTAAAATATATATTTATTATTATTTTTTTGGCTGCGTTGGGTCTTCGTTGCTGCACACGGGCCTTCTCTAGTTGCAGCAAGCAGGGGCCACTCTTCGCTGTGCCGCGCAGGCTTCTCATTGCGGTGGCTTCTCTTGTTGCGGAGCACGGGCTCTAGGTGCACGGGCTTCAGTAGTTGTGGCATGAGGGCTCAGTAGTTGTGGCTCGCAGGCTCTAGAGAGCAGGCTCAGTAGTTGTGGCGCACAGGCTTAGTTGCTCCACGGCATGTGGGATCTTCCCGGACCAGGGCTTGAACCTGTGTCCCCTGCATTGGCAGGCGGATTCTTAACCACTGTGCCACCAGGGAAGCCCAATAAATATTTTTTGAATGAATAAATAGAAAGGTTGATGTTGAATGGGGGCAGGAAAAAAAGGAGAGACAGTTTTTAGAAAAGTCATAGTTGAAAGCAGGACTGATATTCAGTTGTTTCAAACCATACAGCTGTACTGGTTGTTTAAAATATTGACATGCTTTCATATCAGCTGGTAAATATCTGCTGCTCCTGCAACCTCGCTTCTCTCCCAAGTTGCCTCAATCAGCAACTAAAAGGTAAATACAGGGACTTCCCTGGTGGCACAGTGGTTAAAAATCCATCTGCCAATGCAGGGGACATGGGTTCGAGCCCTGGTCCAGGAAGATCCCACATGTGGCGGAGCAACTAAACCTGTGCTCCACAACTACTGAGCCCGTGTGCCATAACTACTGAAGGCTGCATGCCACAACTACTGAAGCCTGCGTGCCTAGAGCCCGTGCTCCGCAACAAGAGAAGCTGCCGCAATGAGAAGCCCGTGCACCGCAACGAAGAGTAGCCCCCGCTCGCCACAACTAGAGAAAGACTGCACACAGCATCGAAGACACAGTGCAGCCAAAATAAAAAATAAAAATAAATTTTTTTAAAAGGAGGTAAATACAGGGTGCAGCTGGGATTCTCTCTCAGACCTTGCTGTATCAGTTCAAGGATGGTGCCTCTGCTATAGTAGTTAAACTTTTTGAATATTATCCCCAATATAGACAGTGCTAAGGAATCAGTAAGAGATGACCCAAAAGATTCCTGGGCAGCAGTATGGGCTCTGTGGAGGTGACAAGTGTGAAGTTAGAGAAGGCAACATCAACAAAGTTCACTGACTTTTTCCAGCAACATTTGTCAGCTTGGGGACCAGCATGCAGAAAGTGGCAACAGAGATAATCCAGGAAGGTCAGATGCAGTCAGAAGAGTACAGGGGCTAGAGACTTAAGGTGCTAGGAGGAAGCTTCTTTGGCATGGTTGATAACGGAATCCAGCTTAAGGGTTACATGTTCTTAGGAGACTAACAGGTTAGACAACTTGGGAGGGCTCTGGTGTTGAGAGAATCCAGAATGGGGGGTCACCCTACCATCCAACTAATCTGAGCTTTGGGGCTAAAAGGGCAGAGAGATAGTGTCTACTTCAACGATTTTTTTTTCCTGCTGTAACAGATCTGAGGAACTTGTCATTTCAATATTATATTGAGACAGAACCTCTTTATCGTGGGTTGTCTTGAACATTATAGGAAATAGCATAATCATATGATATGGTGCCTGCCCTCAAGATGTTTATCATCTAGTGGGAGAGAAGAGATTGATATTCTTCAAACAATGTATGTCACTTGTAAGATTGTGTATTATAGATTATAAATATGATTTGACTTAAAATTCTATGAAACCAATGTAAAAACAGTGGGTAGTAGACAGCATCTAGTAATCATCCAATGTTCTCCTGGACTCCATCACCAGTATATACTATGGTTTCAGATTCCCTAGAGAATTCTGCCTGCCAGTGAAAGTGCTGCCTTGAAATTGTGTTGTAAAGTGTTCAGACCCATTTCAAATGTAATGCATGTTATCATTGCTGTGATTAGCACCCATACAAGCTCCTGACCACCACCATGCCCGTTCCAAATTTCCTCTTTGGAAAGAGCAGCCCTGGTAATAATTATTGCTTGGCCAGTAACCATTTCTGTACCTTTCCTTTCACTTTTGGCTTGTTGTTTGTTTGAATATTATTAGCAATATGTAAAACATATCCTGCTTTAATTTCTACTCTTGAATCATGCCATAATCTGGTGATTTTAATTTAACTAGTGCCTGCTTTTCAGTCTAGATACATGCTTGCCTTGCAATAATAGGTGATACCATCTCTACATAGGAATATGCTTATTAAAGCTCTCGTTGAAAGTACCATATTTTTGTGAGAAACTATGTAGCAATAGCTCTGCTTGTATTTGGGTGGGATGGAGGGAACGATATAGTTCTTCCTTAGCTTTTTATAATTAGAGATATTTGTGTGAAAATAGAATCTCTGTTGCCTGAGTGTTGCTCAGCTCCTGCTGGTCAGTTCTCACTCACAGGCATCTTCCTTTGTGGTGTAATAGTCAGTTGCTGTGGAGATGATTATCCTGTCATGGAGAAAAGAGACTTATGAATTTAAATGAAGAATGAGCAGCAGGAGCAAAAGAACTCTGCCAAAAGCCAGGATTTCATCCAATTTAGTTTTCTCTTGCCTTTTAAATATATATCATAAAGTTGGATGTATCAACTTAAATACTACAGTTTCAGGATTAATTAAGAATAATGACAGAAGAAAATTTAAAAGAAAAGCAAAATATAATGCTGACATTCTATAGGAAACAAGAAGGGGCTCAATTTAAAGAAAACTCAGCAATAATAAACAGATACTATTGGACCATACCACCATGGTTTAGATGAACAAACTATTTGGACAGCTCTACTGCAGCATCAAAAACAACTTGTGATGAGTTGTTGAGATAACTTAAGCATGCAACAAGTAGGAAATAGAATGTAGAGTTAGAAGAGAACAGACTTTATAGCAAGAAGAGCTGGATTGAATATCACTTAGAAATCACTGATTCTAGGCGGGCCAGTTGACCTTCTCTGAACTTCATACATTTCATCAACTATGAAATTGGGATAAGTTTGTAGAGTTATTTTCTGGGCTGTTCAACTGGTATGGACTCATATGGCCATACCAGCTGTGTACAGCCCATGTCTGTTCTGATTGTTCGTTACATTCATTCTGATATGTCAGTGCCCATTCTGTACTAGTTATTAAATACTCTGAATATTATCTATGTTAGTCGGGACAGGATAGGCTATGCTGAAGTTACAAATTGTGAAATCTTAGCTGTTTAACACAAACAAATTATATTTTTTGTTTTCATAGTTTCCTATGTGGATGTGACAGCTGTGCTCCCTCTTGTGACTAATAGCTTCCAATCCAGGAATGTTATAGCAGGAGAGGTATGGAGGACCTCTATATCGGCTTTTAACTTCCTTGGCCTTTAGAGACATATGTTATTTCTACTCAGTCCATTGCCCAGAACTAGTCACATGGCCCTAACCTATCTGCAAGGGAGTCTGGGAAATGCACAGGGGGTTATAGAGTCATTGTTGAGCACTGTCTTTGCCACATCACCCCTTGTTTTGTGAGGATTAGATGAGATGATGTATATTTACAATTGTACCTGATGAGGCAGGTCAGATCACAAAGGCTGATTCAGGTTTAAAGCTTGGTTTGAATGACGAGTTGGTTGAGATCATTTTCATTTTCACCTGTAACCTGCAAAGAAGCAGAAGAAAGGATACATGCGAAGTTGATCAAGAATACAGGGTAGTGCATGTTGAACCTGCCTTGTTCCTTATGGAAGCATGTCTCACATTCAGCTCATGTCTCAGCAGCCCATGTAGGGGAGGAATTTGTGAGGTCAGAGGAGCCCAGAACAGAGGGTTGCTGCCTTTCCACTATTTTAGGCTGCGCTGGATCATGGTAGTATGATGAATGATGGGAGAAGTCAACATGTAAAGACCCACTCTGTTAGCATAAAGGGATTTCTTGCTGAGTCAGTTACCTATTACATAATTTATTCCTTACTGCATCTCTGGGGCTGCATTCATTAGAATTTCCTGAGTTCCTACTTTATGTCTGTGGTAGAATTACTCTGGGTGCTATGGGGGATGTTAAAGAAAAAGAAATCCTAGTCTTTTCTCATAAGGAATTTATAATCTAGGAGATTAAGTCACTAACAGTAAAGAAGTCAACTCAATAAAGGGCAAAAATATACTGTGAAAGAAAGACAATTTAAAAATAGGGCAACATAAGACTCAAAGATATAGAGAACAAACTAGTGGTTACCAGTGGGGAGAGGGAAGAGGAGAGGAGCAATATAGGAATAGGGTATTTTGAAAAAGGGTTATTATGAGATTATATGAAATCATGTGTGTGAAACTTTTGGAGATTGGACAGCACTGTAGAATTTAAAGAACATTTCATTCAATAAAATTTAAAAAAATAAAAATAAAAGTAGGGCAGCATATAAGATTGATTTAGAGGTACAAATGACAAAAAAGTAAATGAAAGGAGAGAATAATTACTAGGAAAGTTAGTAGAAGTCAGGCAGCATTAATTCTCTGTGGACAGTTAAAGAACATTTCAGTTTAGTTTCAGGTACCAAAGCCAAGAAGCGCAAAGAATTTCAGATCATATTTAATAACACGACTGGTCTCGGAGGCAGAAGAAATTTCAACCCTGTTGCTATGGACTAGGTTACACCAGGAATAGCCTGGATGTTGTGGGAATGTAATATACACAAGATATACCCTGGGGCTTCCCAGAAATCCCTAGGAATACTGGAGAGACAGAGCTGAGGTCTTGCAGTTACCCATAGAGGGGCTGATGAGAAAAAAATGTTGGACATTAATACAGTAATACCAATAGGTTACAGGCATATTTGGATTATATTACAATTGCAATTGTTATCTGCATATAGTTCAAATCTTAATATTGTATTGTAAGCATTTTCCCATATTCTGAAATATTACTCTAAATATCATTTGTAATGGACAGAAAATAATATTTCTCAAGTGTTAGATAATGTGCTAAATGTTTAGAAGCATACATTCTTTCTTTTTTTTAACTAAAAAAATTTTTTTTTATTTTTGGCTGTGTTGGGTCTTTGTTGCTGTGCACACTTTTCTCTAGTTGCGGCGAGCAGGGGCTACTCTTCTTTGCGGTGCACGGGCTTCTCATTGAGTGGCTTCTCTTGTTGCAGAGCACGGGCTCTAGGCGCGCAGGCTTCAGTAGTTGTGGCACTTGGGCTCAGGTAGTTGTGGCTTGCAGTCTTTAGAGCGCAGGATCAGTAGTTGTGGCGCCCGGGCTCAGTTGCTCCACGGCATATGGGATCTTCCCAGACCAGGGCTCAAACCCGTGTCCCCTGCATTGGCAGGCGGATTCTTAACCACTGAGCCACCAGGGAAGCCCACATATGTTCCTTCATTTAATTTTTATATCTATATGAAGTAGGTATAATTATCAACACTTTGTAGATGAAAAATATGAGGCTAGAAAATATTAAAATCACACAGCAAGTAAGGATCAAACCTTAGTTTGTCTGATTTGGAAACCTCTCCTCTAACTAGCATATTATACTGCCTTTCCTACTGTATGTTATCATGTCGATGTGCCATCAGTGAATAAAATAAAATCCTGGGCTTCCCTGGTGGCGCAGTGGTTGAGAGTCCGCCTGCCGATGCAGGGGACACGGGTTCGTGCCCCGGTCCGGGAAGATCCCACATGCCGCGGAGTGGCTAGACCTGTGAGCCATGGCCGCTGAGCCTGCGCGTCCGGAGCCTGTGCTCTGCAACGGGAGAGGCCACAACAGTGAGAAGCCCGCGTACTGTAAAAAAATAAAAATAAAAAAAATCCTTATTATTGCATTTAAGTTGCTTCAAATTTTTTTAATATCAATAATTTATGGTGAATATCCTTACACATAATCTTGTGTACATAAGATTTACATACATCCTTACACCTGAATCTCTTTAACAGTGAATATTTCTGTAGGACAAACTCCTTAAAGAGGAAATACTTTTCATCAAAACAGTTTAAACATTTGAAAGTTTTTGATAACATAATAAAATTTTCCAACTGAAAAGTTTTATCAACTATACTTTCACCTATAATGTGTAAAAGTTACTGTTTCCCTGAAATCTTCACACAATGGGGACTGTATCTTTAGAATTTTTGGTCGATCTAACAGCAAAACCTCAAGAACTCGGAGTCCCCAATAATTGGCTAGATCTGTGGTCTTCTAGAAGCCCTAGGTGTTCCTCATTTGGTATTAGTATTTAATGTAATAACAAATGATGCAGTAATTAATTATAACCCATTTGCATATTTAACGTTAGCCCCTCTTGAACCACAAAAACAAATTTATATTAAGAATTTCATGTTAAGTTCCTGAAATTTATTTAATTCAGGTCAGCAGCATTGCTCAGCCAAAGACAATTACTCGTCCATCAGGAGACTTTTGACTAATCCATATCTGAAATTCCTTCTATAAAGGAGAGGGAAAAAACAAAAAAGCACTATTCTTTTTTTTCTTCCAGTTTTGTTGAGATATAATTGACCTATATAGGTTTAAAGTGTACAGCATAATAATCTGACTTACATACATCATAAAATGATTACCACAATAAGTTTAGCGAATATCCAACATCTCATATAAATACAAAATTAAAGAAATAGAAAAAATTTTTTCCTTATGATGAGAACTCAGGATTTACTCTCAACTTTCATATAGAACATACAGCAGTGTTCATTATATTGATCTGGTTGTACGTTACATCCCTAGTACTTAGTCATAGCTGGAAGTTTGTACCATTTGACTGCTTTCATCCAATTTCCCCTCCTTCCACCCCCCCCACCTCTGGTTACCACAAATCTGATCTCTTTTCCTGTGTTTGTTTGTTTCTTTGTTCGTTATTAAAGTATAATTGACCTACAACACTATGTTAATTCCTCTTGAACCACGACTATGTTATACAACATAGTGATTCAATATTCTATACATTTCAAAATGATCACCATGATACATCTAGTTACCATCTGTCCTAAAAAGATATTATGTAATTATTGACTGTATTCTGAACACTGTACATTCATACCATGACTCATTTATTTTGCAACTGGAAGTTTGTACCTTTTAACCTCCCTCATGTATTTCTCTCCTCTCCCCAATGCCCTCTCCCATCTGGCAACCACCTGTTTGTACCTATGACTCTGTTTCTCTTTTGTTATGTCTGTTCATTTGTTTTGTTTTTTAGATTCCACATATAACTGAAATCATATGGTACTTGTCTTTGTCTGACTTCTAGGTCCATCCATGTTGTCTCAAATGGCAAAATTTCATTCTTTTTTTCTGGCTGAGTAATATTCCATTGCATATGTGTATACCACATCTTCTTTGTCCATTCATCTATTGATGGGCACGTGGGCTTCCGTATCTTGGCTGTTGTAAAAAAATGCTGCGGTGAACATAAGGATGCATATATCTTTTCAAATTAGTGTTTTCATTTTCTTTGGATAAAAACCTAGGAGTGGAATTGCTAGATTGTATGGTAGTTCTGTTTTTAATTTTTTGAGGAACTTCCATATTGTTTTCCATAGTGGCTGCACCAATTTACACTCCCACCAACGATGCACAAAGGTTCCTTTTTTTCCACATCCTTGCCAACACTTGTTATTTGTTATCTATTTGATAATAGCCATTCTAACAGGTATCAGGGAGTATCTCACTGTGGTTTGATTTCCATTTCCCTGATGAGTAGTAATGTTGAGCATCTTTTCATGTGCTTGTTGGCCATTTGTGTGTCTTCTTTTGGAAAAATGTATATTCATATCCTCTGCCTACTTTTTTTAAAGCAATAAAATACCACTTTATTTTTTAAAAATTTTATTGAAGTACAGCTGATTTACAACGTTGTGTTAGTTTCAGGTGTACAGCAAAGTGAGTCAGTTACACATATACATATATCTACTCTTTTTTAGATTCTTTTCCCATATAGCCCTGCCTACTTTTTAATTGGGTTGTTTGTTTTCCTGCTTTTGAGT
The DNA here is from genome assembly GCF_949987515.2 of Delphinus delphis. Lineage (NCBI taxonomy): Eukaryota > Metazoa > Chordata > Mammalia > Artiodactyla > Delphinidae > Delphinus > Delphinus delphis. Next base: position 139,652,216 of record NC_082683.1, on the reverse strand, counting down.
TGTATGATTCTTTCTATATTTTGGATATTAATCCCTTATTGGATATAGTATTTGCAAATATCTTCTTGCATTCAGTAGACAGCCTTTCCATTTTGTTGATAGTTTCCTTTGCTGTGCAAAAGCTTTTTAGTTTGTTGTAGTCCCATTTGTTTATTTTTGCTTTTGTTTACCTTGCCTGAGAAGACATATCCCCCAAAATATTACTAAGACCCATGTCAAAGATTGTACTGCCTATTTTTTATTCTAGGAGTTTTATAGTTTCCGGTCTTACATTTAAATCTTTAATTCATTTGAATTTATTTTTGTGCATGGTGTGAGAGAGTAGTCCACTTTAATTTTTTTGCACTTAGCTGTCCAGTTTTCCCAACACCATTTATTGAAGAGGCTGTCTTTTCCCATTGTATATTCTTGCCTCCTTTGTTGTAGATTGCCCATATAGGTGTGGGTACATTTCCGGGCTCTCTATTCTGTTCCACTTATCTCTGTGTCTGTTTTAGTGCCAATACCATACTGTTTTGGTGACTAGCTTTGTGTTATAGTTTGAAATAAGGGAGCGTGATACCTCCAGCTTTATACTCCTTTCTCAAGATTGTTTCGGCTATTCAGATCTTTTGTGTTTCCATACAAATTTTAGATTTATTTGTTCTAGTCCTGTGAAAAGTGTCATTTGTATTTTGATAGGTTTTGCATTGAATCTGTAGATTGCTTTGGTAATATGGTCTTTTTAACAATATTCTTCCAATCCATGAGCATGGTAAATCTTTCCATCCATTTGTTTTGTCTTCCGTTTCTTTAATCAGTGCCTTACAGTTTTTAGAGTACAGGTCTTTTACCTCCTTAGTTAGATTTGTTTCTAGGTATTTTATTTTTTTTGATGAGACTGAAAATGGGATTTTATTTTCAATGTAAACTAACTCTCTTATTTAAAATTCTTTTTTCCCCAGTTTCATTGAGAAATAATTGACATATATCACTGTATAAGTCTACGGTGTACAGCAGGATGGTTTTATTTACATATATTATGAAATAATTACCACAATAGGTTCAGCAAACACCCATCTTCTCATATAGATACAATAAACAGGGAAGAAAGGAAAAAACCTTTCTCCTTTTGACGACAATTCATAGGATTTACTCTCTTCACAACTTTCCTACATAATATACAGCAGTGTTACCTATAGTCGTCATGTTTTACATTACATCCCTAGTACTTATTTATCTTTATTTTTTTAACATCTTTGTTGGAGTATAATTGCTTTACATTGTTGTGTTAGCTGTTGCTGTATAACAAACTGAATCAGCTATACGTATACATATATCCCCATATCCCCTCCCTCTTGAGTCTCCCTCCCACCCTCCCTATCCCACCCTCCAGGTGGTCACAGAGCACCGAGCTGATCTCCCTGTGCTATGCAGCTGCTTCCCACTAGCTATCTATTTTACATTTGGTAGTGAATATATGTCCATGCCACTCTCTCACTTCGTCCCAGCTTACCCTTCCCCTACCTTATGTCCTCATGTCCATTCTCTACATTTGCATCTTTATTCCTGTCCTGCCCCTAGGTTCTTCAGAACCTTTTTTTTTTTTTTTAGATTCCATATATATGTGTTAGCATATGGTATTTGTTTTTCTCTGTCTGACTTAATTCACTCTGTATGACAGACTCTAGGTCACTAATATGTGTGACCTAGAGTCCACCTAGGACTCACTACACCACCTCACTACAAATAACTCAATTTCGTTTCTTTTTATGGCTGAGTAATATTACATTGTATAAAAGTGCCACATCTTCTTTATTCATCTGTCAGTGGACACTTAGGCTGCTTCCATATCCTGGGCTAATGTAAATAGTGCCATGATGAACATGGTGTTACACAACTCTTTTTGAATTCTGGTTTTCTCAGGGTATATGCCCAGTAGTGGGATTGCTGGGTCCTATGGTAATTCTATTTTTAGTTTTTAAGGAACCTGCATACTGTTCTCCATAGTGGCTGTATCAATTTACATTCCCACCAACAGTGCAAGAGGATTCCCTTTTCTCCACACCCTCTCCAGCATTTATTGTTTGTAGACTTTTTGATGATGGTCACTCTGACTGGTGTGAGATGATACCTCATTGTAGTTTTGATTTGCATTTCTCTAATGATTAGTGACATTGAGCATCCTTTCATGTGTTTGTTGGCAATCTGTATATCTTCTTGGGAGAAATGTCTATTTAGGTCTTCTGCCCATTTTTGGATTGAGTTGTTTGTTTTTTTGATATTGAGCTCCATGTGCTGCTTGTATATTTTGGAGATTAATCCTTTGTCTGTTGATTCATTTGCACATATTTTCTCCCATTCTGAGGGTTGTAGTGACAGCTTTACTTCTTCTTTTCTGATTTGGATTCCTTTAATTTCTTTTTTTTCTGTGACTGTTGTGGTTAAAACTTCCAAAACTATGTTGAATAATAGTGTTGAGTGTGGGCAACCTTGTCTTGTTCCTGATCTTACTGGAAATGTTTTCAGTTTTTAACCACTGAGAACAGTGTTGGCTGTGGGTTTGTCATATATGGCCTTTATTATGTTTAGATAAGTTCCCTCTATGCCTACTTTCTGGAAGGTTTTTATCGTAAATGGGTATTGAATTTTGTCAGAAGATTTTTCTGCATCTATTGAGATGATCATATGGTTTTTCTCCTTCAATTTGTTAATATGGCTTATCACATTGATTGATTTGCATATACTGAAGAATCCTTGCATTCCTGGAATAAACCCCACTTGATCATGGTGTATGATCCTTTTAATGTGCTGTTGAATTCTGTTTGCTAGTATTTTGTTGAGGATTTTTGCATCGGTGTTCATCAGTGATATTGGCCTGTAGTTTTCTTTCTTTGTGACATCTTTGTCTGGTTTTGGTATCACGGTGATGGTGGCCTTGTAGAATGAGTTTGGGAGTGTTCTTCCCTGTGCTATATTTTGGAAGAGTTTGAGAAGGATAGGTATTACCTCTTCTCTAAATGTTTGATAGAATTCAACTGTGAAGCCATCTGGTCCTGGACTTTTGTTTGTTGGAAGATTTTTAATCACAGTTTCAATTTCAGTCTAAATTGAATCACAGTTCAATTCAGACCAATCACATTGGTCTGTTTATATTTTCTATTTCTTCCTGGTTCAGTCTCAGAAAGTTGTGCTTTTCTAAGAATTTGTCCACTTCTTCCAGTTGTCCATTTTTTTTTTTTTTTTTTTGTGGTACACGGGCCCCTCACTGCTGTGGCCTCTCCTGTTGCGGAGCACAGGCTCCGGACACACAGGCTCAGCGGCCATGGCTCACGGGCCCAGCCACTCCGCGGCATGTGGGATCTTCCCGGACCGGGACACGAACCCGTGTCCCCTGCATCAGCAGGTGGACTCTCAACCACTGCGCCACCAGGGAAGCCCCCAGTTGTCCATTTTATTGGCATATAGTTGCCTGTAGTAATCTCTCATGATCCTTTGTATTTCTGCAGCATCAGTTGTTACTTCTCCTTTTTCATTTCTAATTCTATTGATTTGAATCTTCTCCCTTTTTTTCTTGATGAATCTGGCAAATGGTTTATGAATTTTGTTTACCTTCTCAAAGAACCAGCTTTTAGTTTCATGGATCTTTGCTATCATTTCCTTCATTTCTTTTTCATTTATTTCTGAACTTATCTTTATGATTTCTTTCCTTCTACTAACTTTGGGGTATTTTTGTTCTTCTTTCTCTAATTGCTTTAGGTGTAAGTTTAGATTGTTCATTTGAGATGTTTCTTGTGTCTTGAGGTAGGATTGTATTGCTATAAAATTACCTCTTAAAACTCCTTTGGCTGCATTCCATAGGTTTTGGGTCGTTATGCTTTCACTGTCATTTGTTTCTCGGTATTTTTTGATTACCTCTTTGATTTCTTCAGTGATCTCTTGGTTATTGACTAGGGTATTGTTTAGCCTTCATGTGTTTGTATTTTTTACAGATTTTTTCCTGTAATTGCTATCTAGTCTCATAGCGTCGTTGTCGGAAAAGATACTTGATATGATTTAAATTTTCTTAAATTTACCAAGGCTTGATTTGTGACCCAAGATGTGATCTATCCTGGAGAATGTTCAATGAACACTTGAGAAGAAAGTGTATTCTGCTGTTTTTGGATGGAATGTCCTATAAATATCAATTAACTCCATCTTGTTTAATGTATCATTTAAAGCTTGTGTTTCCTTATTTATTTTCATTTGGGATGATCTGTACATTGGTGTAAGTGAGGTGTTAAAGTCCCCCACTATGATTGTGTTACTGTTGATTTGCCCTTTTATGGCTGTTAGCATTTGCCTTATGTATTGAGGTGCTCCTATGTTGGGTGCATAAATATTTACAATTGTTATATCTCCTTCTTGGATTGATCCCTTGATCATTATGTAGAGTCCTTCTTTGTCTCTTGTAATAGTCTTTATTTTAAAATCTATTTTGTCTGATATGAGAATTGCTACTCCAGCTTTCTTTTGATTTCCATTTGCATGGAATACCTTTTCCATTCCCTTACTTTCAGTCTGTATGTGTCCCTAGTTCTGAAGTGGGTCTCGTGTAGACAACATATATACGGGTCTTGTTTTTGTATCCATTCAGCCAGTCTATGTCTTTTGGTTGGAGCACTTAATCCATTTACATTTAAGGTAGTCATCGATATGTATGTTCCTATTACCATTTTCTTAATTGTTTTGCGTTTGTTACTGTAGTTCTTTTGTTTCTCTTGTGTTTCCTACCTAGAGAAGTTCCTTTAGCATTTGCTGTAAAGCTGGTTTGGTGATGCTGAATTCTCTTAGCTTTTGCTTGTCTGTAAAGGTTTTAATTTCTCCATTGAATCTGAATGAGATCCTTGCTGGATAGAGTAATCTTCATTGCAGGTTTCTCCCTTTCATCACTTTAAATATGTCCTGCCACTCCCTTCTGACTCGCAGAGTTTCTGCTAAAATATCAGCTGTTAACCTTATGGGGATTCCCTTGTATGTTATTTGTTGTTTTGCCCTTGCTGCTTTTCATATCTTTTCTTTGTGTTTATTTTATTTTTTTTGTGTGTGGTACGCGGCCTCTCACTGTTGTGGCCTCTCCCATTGCAGAGCACAGGCTCCGGACGCGCAGGCTCAGTGGCCATGGCTCACGGGCCTAGCCGCTCCATGGCATGTGGGATCCTCCCGGACCGGGGCACGAACCTGTGTGCCCTGCATCGGCAGGCGGACTCTCAACCACTGCACCACCAGGGAAGCCCTGTGTTTAATTTTTGATAGTTTGATTAATATGTGTCTTGGTGTGTTTCTCCTTGGATTTATCCTGTATGGGACTCTCTGCACTTCCTGGACTTGATTGATTATTTCCTTTCCCATATTAGGGAAGTTTTCAACTATAATCTCTCCACATATTTTCTCAGTCTCTTTCTTTTTCTCTTCTTCTGGGACCCCTGTAATTTGAATGTTGGTGCGTTTTATGTTGTCTCAGAGGTCTCTGAGACTGTCCTCAATTCTTTTCATCCTTTTTTCTTTTTTTTTTTTTTTCCAATATTTTATCTTCAGGGTCACTTATCCTTTCTTCTGCCGCAGTTATTCTGCTATTGATTCCTTCTTGAGGATTTTTAATTTCATATATTGTGTTGTTCATCATTGTTTGTTTGCTCTCTAATTCCTCTAGGTCCTTAGTCAATGTTTCTTGTATTTTCTCCATTCTATTTCCAAGATTTTGGACCATATTTACTATCATTAGTCTGAATTCTTTTTCAGGTAGACTGCCTATTTCCTCTTCATTTGTTTGGTCTGGTGGGTTTTTACTTTGCTCCTTCATCTGCTGTGTATTTCTCTATCTTCTCATTTTGCTTAGCCTACTGTGTTTGGGGTCTCCTTTTCGCAGGCTGCAGGTTCGTAGTTCCCGTTGTTTTTGGTGTCTGCCCCCAGTGGGTAAGGTTGGTTCAGTGGATTGTGTAGGCTTCCTGGTAGAGGGGACTGGTGCCTTTGTTCTCGTGGACGAGGCTGGATCCTGTCTTTCTGGTGGGCGGGGCCACATCTGGTGGTGTGTTTTGGGGTATTTGTGAACTTATTATGATTTTAGGTAGCCTCTCTTCTAATGGGTGTGGTTGTGTTCCTGTCTTGCTAGTTGTTTGACATAGGGTGTCCATCACTGTAGCTTTCTGGTCATTGAGTGGAGCTGAGTCTTAGCATTAAGACAGAGATCTCTGGGAAAGCTCTTGCTGATTGATATTACTTGGGGCTGGGAGTTCTCTGGTGGACCAATGTCCTGAACTCCACTCTCTCACCTAAGAGGCTCAGGCCTGACACCCGGCCAGAGCACCAGGACCCTGTCAGCCACATGGCTCAGAAGAAAAGGGAGAAAAAAGAAAGAAAGAAAGAAAGAAGAAAAATAAATAAATAAAATAAAGTTATTAAAATAAAAAAATTGTTAAATTATTAGAAATAAAAAATTAAAATGTAATAAAAAAAGAAAGAAAGAAGAGAGCAATGTAACCAAAAAACAAATCCACGAATGATAACAAGTTCCAAAAACTATCCTTAAAAAAAAAAAAAAAAAAAAAAAGGACAGACAGAACCCTAGGACAAATAGTAAAAGCAAGGGTATACAGACAAAATCACACAAAGAAGCATACACACACACACTCAGAAAAAGAGAAAAAGGAAAAAAATATATATATATAAAAGGAAGAGAGCAATCAAATCAATAAACAAATCTACCAATGATTATAAGCTCTAAATAGTAAACTAAGATAAACATAAAACCAGAAACTAGTTAGATGCAGAAAGTAAACCCCAAGTGTACAGTTGCTCGCAAAGTCCACTGCCTCAATTTTGGGATGATTTCTTGTCTATTCAGGTATTCCAGAGATGCAGGGTACATCAAGCTGATTGTGGAGATTTAATCCGCTGCTCCTGAGGCTGCTGGGAGAGATTTCCCTTTCTCTTCTCTGTTTGCACAGCGCCTGGGGTTCAGCTTCGGATTTGGCCCCACCTCTGCGTGTAGGTCACCTGAGGGAGTCTGTTCCCCACCCAGACAGGATGGGGTTAAAGTAGCAGCTGATTAGGGCACTCTGGCTCACTCAGGCCGGGAGGAGGGAGGGGTACGGAATGCAGAGAGCCTGTGGCGGCAGAGGCCGGCATGACATTGCAACAGCCTGAGCCGCAGCACGTGTTCTCCCAGGGAAGTTGTCCCTGGATCACGGGACCCTGGCAGTGGCGGGCTGCACAGGCTCCCGGGAGGGGAGGTGTGGATAATGACCTGTGCTGGCACACAGGCTTCTTGGTGGCTGCAGCAGCAGACTTAGTGTTTCATGCCCGTCTCTGGGGTCCGCGCTGATAGCCGTGGCTCACGCCTGTCTCTGGCACTCGTTTAAGCAGTGCTCTGAATCCCCTCTCCTCGCACACCCAGAAACAATGGTCTCTTGCTTCTTCGGCAGTTCCAGACTTTTTCCCAGACTCCCTCACGGCTAGCTGTGGCACACTAGCCCCCTTCAAGCTGTGTTCATGCAGCCAACCCCAGTCCTCTCCCTGGGATCTGACCTCTGAAGCCCGAGCCTCAGCCCCCAGCCCCCACCCGCCCCAGCTGGTGAGCAGACAAGCCTCTCAGGCTGGTGAGTGCAGGTCGGCACCCATCCTCTGTGCGGGAATCTCTCCGCTTTGCCCTCTGCACCTTTGTTGCTGTGCTGTCCTCCGTGGCACCAAAGCTTCCCCCCAATCCCCACTGTCTCTGCCAGTGAAGGGGCTTCCTAGTGCATGGAAAGTTTTCTTTCTTCACAGCTCCTTCCCAGAGGTGCAGGTCCCATCCCTATTCTTTTGTCTCTGTTTTTTCTTTTTTCTTTTGCCTTCCCACGTACATGGGGAATTTCTTGCTTTTTGGGAAGTCTGAGGTCTTCTGCCAGTGTTCAGTAGGTGTTCTGTAGGAGTTATTCCACATATAGATGTATTGTTGATGTATTTGTGAGGAAGAAGGTGATCTCCACGTCTCACTCCTCTGCCATCTTGAAGGTCCTCTCCTTATTTACCTTATGAATGGGAGTTTGTACCTTTTGACCACCTTCCTCCAATCTCCCCTCCCCCCACACTCTGTCTCTGTTAACCACAAGTTTGATCTCTTTTTCTATGAGCTTGCTTTTTTGTGTCTTATTTTAAATTCCACATATAAGTGACATCATATAGTATTTTTCTTTCTCTGAGTTATTTCACTTAACATAATGCACTCAAGGTGTAAATGGGATTGTTTTAATTTCGCCTTCTGATAGTTCATTGTTAGTGTATAGAAATACAAGAGACTTCTATATATTAACTTTGTATCTTGCAACATTACTGAATTCATTAATAAGATCTAGTAGGTTTTGGTGGTGTCTTTAGGAGTTTCTGCAGAGAGTATCATGTCATCTGCAAACAGTGACAGTTTTACATTTTCTTTTTCAATTTGGATTTATTTTATTTCTTTTTCTTTTCTGATTGCTTTGACTAGGACTTCCACACTATGTTGCATAAGTGTGGTGAGAGTGGGCATCCTTGTTTTGTTCCTGATCTTGGAGGAAATGCTTCCAGCTTTTCACTATTGAGTATGATGTTAGCTGTGGGCTTGTCATATACGGCCTTTATTATATTGAGGTATGTTTCCTCCATACTCACTTTGTTGAGAGTTTTTATTATAAGTGGATGCTGAATTTTGTTAAAAGCTTTTTCTGCATCTATTGAGATGATCATATGTTTTTTATTGTTCAATTTGTTGATGTGTTGTACCACATTGATTTGTGGATATTGAACCATCCTTGCATCCCTGAGATAAATCCCACTTGATCATGATGTATGATTCTTTTTTTTAATGTTTTAAAATTCGATTTAAGTAACTTAATGATACGTTTATTCATGGTATACACCATTTAAAAGAAATAAATAATTTGGTTATGTTCCTGAATTTTCATGAGGTGAAATTCCATCACAGTCCTTGAGTAACTGAAACTCAGTGATTTTTAGAGCCATCCAATTATAGGAATTCAGTGCAATTATTTTTCTAATAAAGTTAGTTTTCACTTACATGTGTCTGTCATTTCCTGTTGATATTAGGATTTATTTAAATTAAATTAATTTATTTTTTATACAGAAGTTTCTTATTGGTTATCTATTTTATACATAGTAGGGTATATATGTTAATCCCAATCTCCCAGTACATCCCACCCCACCCCACACACACACACACTTTCCCCCTTTGGTGTCCATGTTTGTTCTGTACATCTGTGTACCTATTTCTGCCTTGCAAACCAGCTCGTCTGTACCATTTTTCTAGATTCCTCATGTACGTGTTAATATACGATATTTGTTTTTCCCTTTCTGGCTTGCTTCACTCTGTATGACAGTCTCTATGTCCATCCACATCTCTACAAATGACCCAATTTTGTTCCTTTTTATGGATGAGTAATATTCCATTGTATATATGTACCACATCTTCTTTATCTATTCATCTGTCGATGGGCATTTAAGTTGCTTCCATGACCTGGCTATTGTAAATAGTGCTTCAATGAGCATTGGGGTGCATGTGTCTTTTTGAATTACAGTTTTCTCTGGGTATATGCCCAGTAGTGGGATTGCTGGGTCCTATGGTAATTCTTAGTTTTTTAAGGAACCTCCATAGTGGCTGTATCAATTTAAATTCCCACCAACAGTGCAAGAGGGTTCCCTTTTCTCCACACCCTCTCCAGCATTTGCTATTTGTAGATTTTCTGATGATGCCCATTCTAACCAGTGTGAGGTGATACCTCATTGTAGTCTTGATTTGCATTTCTCTAATAAATAGTGATGCTGAGCAGCTTTTCATGTGCCTCTTGGCCATCTGTATGTCTTCTTTGAGAGATGTATATTTAGGGCTTCAGCCCATTTTTTGATTGTTTTGTTTGTTTCTTTAATATTGAGCTGCATGAGCTGTTTATATATTTTAGAGATTAATCCTTTGTCTGTTGATTCATTTGCAAATATTTTCTCCCATTCTGTGGGTTGGCTTTTTGTCTTGTTTATAGTTTCCTTTGCTGTGCAAAAGCTTTTAAGTTTCATTAGGTCCCATTTGTTTATTTTTGTTTTTATTTCCATTACTCTAGGAGGTGGATCAAAAGAGATCTTGCTATGATTTATGTCAAAGAGTGTTCTTCCTATGTTTTCGTCTAAGAGTTTTATAGTGTCTGGTCTTACATTTATCTTTTTAATCCATTTTGAGTTTATTTTTGTGTATGGTGTTAGGGAGTGTTCTAATTTCATTTTTTTACATGTAGCTGTCCAGTTTTTGCAGCACCACTTATTGAAGAGACTGTCTTTTCTCCATTGTATGTCCTTGCCTCTTTTGTCATAGATTAGTTGACCATAGTTGTGTGGGTTTATCTCTGGGTTTTCTATCCTCCTCCGTTAATCTGTATTTCTGTTTCTGTGCCAGTACCATATTGTCCTGACTACTGTAGCTTTGTAGTATAGTCTGAAGTCAGGGAGTCTTGTTCCTCCAGCTCCATTTTTTTTCCCTCAAGGTTGTTTTGTCTATTTGGGGTCTTTTGTGTCTCCATACAAATGTTAAGATTTTTTGCTCTAGTACTGTACAAAATGCCATTGGTAGTTTGATAGGGATTGCATTGAATCTGTAGATTGCTTTGGGTAGTATAGTCATTTTCACAATATTGATTCGTCCAATCCAAGAACATGGTATATCTCTCCATCTGTTTGTGTCATCTTTGATTTCTTTCATCAGTGTCTTATAGTTTTCTGAGTACAGGGCTTTTACCTCCTTAGGTAGGTTTATTCCTAGGTATTTTATTCTTTTTGTTGCAGTGGTGAATGGGATTGTTTCCTTAATTTCTCCTTCTGATCTTTCATTATTAGTGTATAGGAATGTGAGAGATTTCAGTACATTAACTTTGTATCCTGCAACTTTACCACATTTGATTAGCTCTGGTAGTTTTCTGGTGGCATCTTTAGGATTCTCTATGTATAGTGTCATGTCATCTGCAAACAGTGACATTTTTACTTCTTCTTTTCCAATTTACATTCCTTTTATTTTTTTTTCTTCTCTGATTGACATGGCTAGGACTTCCAAAACTCTGTTGAATAATAGTGGTGACAGTGGACATCCTTGTCTTGTTCCTGATCTTAGGAAATCCTTTTAGTTTTTCACCATTGAGAATGATGTTTGCTGTGGGTTTGTCATATATGGCCTTTATTATGTTGAGGTAGGTTCCCTCTATGCCCACTTTTTGGAGAGTTATATCATAAATGGGGGTAGAATTTTGTCAAAATCTTTTTCCTCATCTATTGAGATGATCATAAGTTTTTTGTTTTGTTTTGTTTTTTTTGTGGTACGCGGGTCTCTCACTGTTGTGGCCTCTCCCGTTGTGGAGCACAGGTTCCAGATGCGCAGGCTTAGTGGCCACGGCTCACGGGCCCAGCCGGTCCACAGCATGTGGGATCTTCCCGGACCGGGGCATGAACCCATGTCCCCTGCATCAGCAGGCGGACTCTCAACCACTGTGCCACCAGGGAAGCCTGATCATATGGTTTTTATTCTTCAGTTTGTTAATATGGTGTATCATATTGATTGATTTGCGTATATTGAAGAATCCTTGCATCCCTGGGATAAATCCCACTTGATCATTGTGTATGATCCTTTTAATGTGTTGTTGGATTCTGTTTGCTAGTATTTTGTTGAGGATTTTTGCATGTATATTCATGAGTGATATTGGTCTGTAATTTTCTTTTTTTGTAGTATCTTTGTCTGGTTTTGGTATCAGGGTGATGGTGGCCTCATTGAATGAGTTTGGGAGTGTTCCTTCCTCTGCAATTTCTTGGAAGAGCTTGAGAAGGTTGGGTGTTAGCTCTTCTCTCTTTTTTTTTTTTTTAGCTCTTCTCTTAATATTTGATAGAATTCACCTGTGAAGCCATCTGGTCCTAGACTTTTGTTTGTTGAAAGATTTTTAATCACAGTTTCAATTTCATTACTTGTGATTGGTCTGTTCATATTTTCTGTTGTTTCAGTCTTGGAAGGTTATATCTTTCTAAGAATTTGTCCATTTCTCCCAGGTTGTCCATTTTATTGGCATAGAGTTGCTTGTAGTCGTCTCTTAGGATGCTCTGTATTTCTGTGGTGTCCATTGTAACTTCTCCTTTTTCATTTCTAATTTTATTGATTTGAGTCCTCTCCCTCTTTTTCTTGATGAGTGTGGCTAAAGGTTTATCAATTTTGTTTATCTTCTCAAAGAACCAGTTTTTAGTTTTATTGATCTTTGCTATTGTTTTCTTTGTTTCTATTTCATTTATTTCTGCTCTGATCTTCATGATTTCTTTCCTTTTACTAACTTTGGGTTTTGTTTGTTCTTTTTTCTCTAGTTCCTTTAGGTGTAAGGTTAGATTGTTTATTTGAGATTTTTTTTTTGTTTTTTGAGGTAGGCTTGTATTGCTATAAACTTCCCTCTGAGAACTGCCTTTGCTGCATCCCATAGGTTTTGGATCATCATGTTTTCATTGACTTTTTTCTCTAGGCATTTTTTTATTTCCTCTTTAATTTCTTCAGTGATCTCTTGGTTATTTAGTAACATAGTGTTTAGCCTCTATGTGTTTGTGCTTTTTATGTTTTTTTCCCTGTAATTGATTTCTAATCTCATACTGTTGTGGTCAGAAAAGATGCTTGATATGATTTCAATTTTCTTAAATTTACTGAGGCTTCATTTGTGACCCAAGATGGGCTCTATCCTGGAGAATGTTCCACGAGCACTTGAGAAGTAAGTGTTTTCTGTTGTTTTTGGATGGAATGTCCTATAGATATCAATAAAATCTGTCTGGTCTATTGTGTCCTTTAAAGCCTGTGTTTTTTTGTTAATTTTCTGTCTGGATGATGTGCCCATTGGTGTAAGTGAGGTGTTAAGTCCCCACTATCATTGTGTTGCTCTCAATTTCCTGTGTTATAACTGTTAGCAGTTGCCTTCTGTATTGAGGTGCTCCTATGTTGGGTGCATATATATATATAAAATTGTTATATGTTCTTCTTGGATTGATGCCTTGATCATTATGTAATGTCCTTCCTTGTCTCTTGTAACATTTTTTATTTTAAAGTCTATTTTATCTGATATGAGTATTGCTATTCCAGCTTTCTTTTGATTTCCAATTGCATGGAATATCTTTTTCCATCCCCTCACTTTCAGTCTGTATGTGTCCCTAGGTCTGAAGTGGGTCTCTTGCAGATAGCATATATATGGGTCTTGTTTTTGTATCCATTCAGCAAGCCTGTGTCTTTTGGTTGGAGCATTTCATCCATTCACATTTAAGGTAGTTATTGATATGTATGTTCCTATTACCATTTTCTTAATTGTTTTGGGTTTGTTTTTGTAGCTCCTTTTCTTCCCTTGTGTTTCCCACTTACAGAGCTTCCTTTAGCATTAGTTGTATAGCTGCTTTCGTGGTTCTGAATTCTCTTAGCTTTTGCTTGTCTGTAAAGCTTTTGATTTCTCCATCGAATCTGAATGAGATCCTTGCTGGGTAGAGTAATCTTCATTGTAGGTTCTTCCCTTTCGTCACTTTAAATATATTGTGCCACTCCCTTCTGGCTTGTAGAGTTTCTGCTGAGAAATCAGCTGTTAACCTTATGGATGTTCCCTTGTATGTTATTTACTGTTTTTCCCTTGTTGCTTTTAATAATTTTTCTTTGTCTTTAATTTTTGTCAGTTGGATTACTATGTGTCTTGGCATGTTTCTCCTTGGATTTATCCTGTATGGGACTCTCTGTACTTCCTGAACTTGGGTGGCTATTTCCTTTCCCATGCTAGGGAAGTTTTCAGCTATAATCTCTGCAAATATTTTCTTGGGTTCTTTCTCTCTCTCTTCTTCTGGGACCCCTATAATGCGAATGTTGGTGCATTTAATGTTGTCCCAGAAGTCTCTTAGGCTGTCTTCATATCTTTTCATTCTTTTTTCTTTATTCTGTTCCACAGCAGTGAATTCCACCAATCTGTCTTCCAGGTCACTTATCTGTTCTACTTCCTCAATTATTCTGCTCTTTGTTCCTTCTAGGGTATTTTTCATTTCAGTTATTGTATTGTTCACCCCTGTTTGTTTGTTCTTTAATTCTTCTAGGTCTTCGTTAAACATTTCTTACATCTTCTCGATCTTTGCCTCCATTCTTTTTCCGAGATCCTGATCATCTTCACTATCATTATTCTGTATTCTTTTTCTGGAAGATTGCCTATCTCCACTTCATTTAGTTGTTTTTCTGATGTTTTATCTTGTTCCTTCATCTGGTACATAGTCCTCTGCCATTTCATTTTGTCTATTTTTCTGTGAATATGGTTTTCATTCCACAGGCTGCAGAATTGTAGTTCTTCTTGCTTCTGCTGTCTGCCCTCTGGTGGATGAGGCTATCTAAGAGGTTTGTGCAAGCTTCCTGATGGGAGGGACTGGTCGTGGGTAGAGCTGGGTGTTGCTCTGGTGGGCAGAGCTCACTAAAACTTTAATCCAATTATGTGCTGATGAGTGGGGCTGGATTCCTTCCCTGTTGGCTGTTTGGCCTGAGGTGACCCAGCAGTGCAGCCTAATGGCTCTTTGTTGGAACTAACAGCCGACTCTGGGAGGGCTTATGCCAAGGAGTTCTTCCTAGAACTTCTGCTGCCAGTGTCCCTGCCCCTTGGTGAGCCACAGCCACCCCCCGCCTCAGTAGGAAACCCTCCAACACTAGCAGGCAGGTCTGGTTCAGTCTCCCATGGGGTCACCGCTCCCTGAGTTCTCATGTGCACACCTCCCTGTGTGCACCCTCCAGAGTGGAGCCTCCACGTCCCCAGTCCTGTCAAACTCCTGCAGTCAAATCTTGCCAGCCTTCAAAGTCTGACTCTCTAGGAATTCCTCCTCCCATTGACAGACCCCCCGGTTGGGAAGCCTGACGTGGGGCTCAGAACCTTCACTCCAGTGGGTGGATTTCTGTGGTATAAGTGTTCTCCAGTTGTGAGTCACCCACCCGTTTTTTGATGGGACTTGCCTTCATTGCGATTGCACCCCTCCCACTGTCCCACTGCGGCTTCTCCTTTGTCTTTGGATGCGGGGCATCTTTTCCGGTAAGTTCTGGTGTCTTCCTGTCGATGATTATTCAGCAGTTATCTGTGATTCCGGCGCTCTCGCAAGAAAGAGTGAGCGCACGTCCTTCTACTCCACCATCTTAAACCAATTTCGTATAATTCTTTTTTTTTTTGCGGTATGCGGGCCTCTCACTGTTGTGGCCTCTCCCATTGCGGAGCACAGGCTCTGGACGCGCAGGCTCAGCAGCCATGGCTCACGGGCCCAGCCGCTCCGCAGCATGTGGGATCTTCCCGGTCCCCATGTCCCCTGTATTGGCAGGCGGACTCTCAACCACTGCGCCACCAGGGAAGCCCTCGTATGATTCTTTTAATGTATTTTTTTCTTTTAGTGTATTGTTGAATTCAATTTGCTAATATTTCATTGTTGATTTTTGCATCTATGATCATCAATGATATGAGCCTTTTATTTTCTTTTTTGTGATACATTTGTCTGCTTTTGGTATCAGGGTTATTCTGGCCTCATAGAATGAGTTTGGAAGCATACCTATCTCTCCAGAAAGCACTATTCTTTAACTTCTTTGTAAACATGAAGTCATCGGGGACTCTTGTGTTTGTGGTCCTGAATATGTGCTTATGTGTGTATGGGCAGGAGCAGAAGATAGGTGACCTATTGTAAAATATGAATGACATTTAGGAAAAGGAAGGAGTGATGATGAAAAGTGACATTTTTCTAGAGTCACAGACATAGAAACCAGACTTTTGGTTACCAAAGGGGAAAGGGAATAGGGAGGGATAAATTAGGAATTTGGGATTAATAGATACACACTATTATATACAAAATAAACAAGGACTTACACTACAGCCCAGGAAACTATACTCAATATCTTATAATAACCTATAATGGAAAAGAATCTGAAAAAGAATACATATATGTTACGTACATATATATATATAACTGAATCACTTTGCTGTATACCTGAAACATTGCAAATTCACTATACTTCCAAAAAGTGACATTTTTCCTAATAATAATTGTTAAGAAATAAAATTTTAAAAATATTTTGTATATTTCTGTATGTTTTAGGAGAAATAAAAACTTGCCAGGATTTTTTAAAGTAATGTCTAGAAAATAGGTGTAGCTCATCAGCTAAAACACAAATAAGTTTATTATGTGAAAAGCAATTTAAATGTTTCTTGGAGGTATTAAAATTACTTAAAACAAGTGGCTCATTTTTTGTAAATAGTGCAATGCTACCTTAATTGTATCTGTTCAACAGACTGAGACACAGTATCTACAGTGGAGCTAACTGAATTCCTAATTTTGGATAAAAATATCCATAGTGCAAATGCGTGTAGAAGGTGAAAAGTAGCACATGACAAAATTTTATTTTATTAAGGGCATAGGCTTTTGAGTCAGAAAAAAATACTGAATTTATATCAAGTTCTGTCATGTCTTAGCTATTTAATTTGAGGGCAAGGGGCAGTTGCTTAACCTCCTTCACTGTCATTTCCTAAATTATAAAATCGGTATGCCTATACTCACCTGCCACCAGATTGTAAAACTTAAAGAGAATATGCATCTAAAATGACTAGACATAATAGATAGCTAATAAGTGTTACCTTTATCATTCAGCATGTTACCTTTATCATTCAGCATGTTCTTGGTAGATAGAGTAGCCATTCCAGACTCATCATTATTTGCTTACTTACAACAAGTGGTCATTCTCACTGAGGGTTCTACTAGGTGTGAAGTAAACAATCTGTAGTTTGTGGTTTTCAGCTAATAGTTATCCAAGCCAGTCTCCAGAGATGAAAAATGAAAATGGAGACTAAAGGTCCATGGGCAATAGAATAAAAAGTAACTCTTGGAGAATTTTGAGGAAATGGATTCTTTCAAGGCTGACATTTATTTAAAAATGAGAAATAGCATTAGATACGTGTAGGGAATTTTGTACTTTGGGCGGACATATGTTAGTGCTAAAGCCTTTTATGTATTACATTTAATAGACTCATAATGTGTTAAATAGCTACATGATTTTTATTTTTATGTATTTTATGCAGCAAAATAAATAGCTATTTAAGTGCTTTTTGATGTGTGAAGTAATGGACTTTTTAATTGCCACTAGTAAGTGTCTTTAATTTAGTGAAATTTCTCCCCTGTGTGTTGATGGTTTTGCTTCTCTGATAAGGCAGAGAATACTTACTTGCTTCTTGGTACCTATAGGTATTACAATCATCTTTTATCAGCATGGTGATAAGGGATTCAATAATGATATGCAAATAGATAAATATGAAGATTTATATGAATTGTATCAAGGTAAAAAATTATCTTTATAAGTGGCACTGGAATTTATCTTAGGGAGGGAATTGTCTTACTTTAGGAAATACTTCAGTCAACTTCTTGGGGTGGAAGGTGAGAATCTCAGCAGTCAGCGGGAGACACGGGAACAAAAGAGGTAGCAGACTGCTTGGTACAAGAAAGGAATGGTGTCCAAGAAGCTAGGAGAAGAGGAGGTGAGGAAGGAGAGAGGATGGCTGAACAATATAGCAAGAAGGTAAAGGGCTCTGTAAAAGGATCTATGATATTCTATTTTAAGCATTTACTTTTCTGTGATGTAAATAACCTCTTTCTCCCTCATGTTTCAGTAAAACTGGCTGTTCACACTAATTACTTGTAGAAGTTCTGTTTTGTTTTTAAGGAAATTAGGGAGAGGTATTGGGTTTTGCAACAGGATCCACGTGGTATGTGAAAAAGAAATGGCACATGTGGGACAGTGAGACCTTCCTTTACCTAAATTAACCCAGCAGAAGCAAAAATGAAAGAAAAATTTTGTACTGAACACTTGTTAAAAACAGCAAGACCGATTTTATTTAGTACCACTGCAGTAGAGGAGAGACCTCAGTATATCCTGAGCTCAACTCCAGCAAAGCAAAAGGTGGGAGGCTTTTTAAATGCTGGAATGTGTGAAAGAAAAAGTACTGGACGACATCAGTGGGGAAGGTTTAGTCAATATGATGAGGTCATCAGTTTGCTAAGTGATGCTTATTGAACTTAGGCTCCTACCCTCCAGAAACTGGGAGACAGGGGTTGTATCTTTCCTGATGACTACATTTCAAAGAGATGGCTCCCAGGTACATGAGAAACACATTCTTGAGTGTAGAAGATAGGTCTCAAAGAGACAGAGAAAGAATTTATGATTGCAAGTTTTTTTTAAGTAAATGCTCTAAGAAAAAGGAGGTCAGGGCCCTATAGTCAAGTGTTGGCTGGAACAAATAGTAAATTCTTTTGGCAGCGTCGAGCTTTATTAGGCAGGAACTTAAGGGGGCTGGGGCCATCGTCCTAGGGACATAAACTCTAACTCAGAAACTATGCTAGTGTTTCTTCAAGTTTTTTGGTGAAGGGGATGGGGGTGGATGAAATTGTACTAAAAGTTGCAGTTCTTACAGGCCTTGTTGAGAAGAGGACTCAGTGGTGCTTAAGTAAAGTTTGGTCAAATTTTATCAGAGCCAGGTAACGACATGAATATGATCTCCCTAGAAATTTTCAGGAATCTTGAGGAAGATATGGGACTTTCTTTCTTTTCTTTTTCTTTTTTTTTTTTTAAATTTATTTTTGGCTGCATTGGATCTTCTTCGTTGCTGCGCCTGGGCTTTCTCTAGTTGTTGCAAGCAGGGGCTACTCTTTGTTGCGGTGCATGGGCTTCTCATTGTGGTGGTTTCTCTTCTTGTTGCGGAGCACGGGCTCTAGGTGAGCAGGCTTCACTAGTTGTAGCACACGGGCTCAGTAGTTGCAACATGAGGGCCTTAGAGCACGTAGACTTCAGTAGTTGTGGCGCACGGGCTTAGTTGCTCTGTGGCATGTGGAATCCTCCCAGACTAGGGATTGAACCCGCATCTCCTGCATTGGCAGGCAGATTCTTAACCACTGCACCACCAGGGAAGTCAGATATGGGATTTTCTAATAGTGCAGTGAATATTTGAGCTGATCCAATCCATATTTCAATGGACAGGATGATCCCAACTGACATATCCTGTGCATGTAAAGTATTCCTGGTTTTGATTACGTTTATAGGTAATACACTGCAACATATTTGAAGAGTTATTGGGAGAAATAATCCTCTTAAATTAGTATGCTTGCATAATTAAATTTTATTTGTCTTAATTCTCTGTAATATTTTATGAATTTGTCCATTTCATCTAAACTTTCAAATTTTTGACATAAGTTGTTCATAATATTATCTTATTAATTTTTTATATTTCAAATTCACAAGTGGCCTTTATTTCACAAAGTTTATATCCTCTAAAATAGCTTTCATACAACTTTTGCTGTATGATGCTATTTTAATGGAAAATAGACAAATACACAAATTATGTTCTTTAAGCTATTTCTTCTACTTTGAGGAAATGTAAATGTAAGAAAGTATTAGATCCCAAGCGTGGGTCAGTAAATTTATATTGCCTGAACTTGGATTTTCACATTAGATTGGGTATATATTACACCAAGGGGAGCTTCTGAATTATCTGTTGCCTTGCTCTGGTAGAGTGATTTTGCATGTCTTTGTGTGTACCTTTTCCCCAGCCCTTTACTAAATCAATAAGCCATTCCCTGAAAACCAGGGCCGATACTAATGAGGTCTATTATCATGAGGAAGGATGGAAAAATAAAGAATCCAAGCAAGAATTTTAGGAAATAAGGTAAAAAAGAGGGAAATTTCTACATGAGACCTAAATAGTTCTAATAGCTTGGAGAGCTGAATACGCAATTTCTTTTAGGGGAAAACCAAGTATGTTTGGCAAAATACTTAAAAAAAAATCTTGATTGAGATATGTACAGTTTGCTAGGGATACCATAACAAAATACCACTGACTGAGTGGCTTAAACAACAGAAATTTATTTTCTCACAGTTCTGGAGGCTAGAAGTCCAAGACCAAGGTGTCAGCAGGTTTGGCTTAAACAACAGAAATTTATTTTCTCACAGTTCTGGAGGCTAGAAGTCCAAGACCAAGGTGTCAGCAGGTTTGGTGTTTTTTGTTTGTTTGTTTGTTTGTTTCCTGAGGCCTTTCTTCTTATTTTGCAGATGGATAGCTTCTCACTGTTTTCTCACATGGTCTTTTTCTGTGCACATGCATCCCTGGTGCATCCAAAGTTCCTCTTCTTATAAGAATAGCAGTCAGATTGTACTAGGGCCCATCCTAATGACCTCATTTAACTTAATCACTTATTTAAAGGCCCTGTCTTCATATCTAGTCACATTCTGAGGTGCTGGGGGCTAGGGCTTCAATATATGAATTTTGGAGAGATATAACACAGCTCATATGTAATTTCCATACCATAAAATTTATCCATTTAAAGCATGTAATTCAACATTTTTAGTATATTCACAGAATTGTGCAATCATACCACAATCTTAAGTTTAGAACATTTTCATCACACCCCAAAGATTCTCTGTAACATTAGCAGTCACTCCTCATTGACTACCACCACCCCTCTACCCCACTTCTAGGCAACCACAAATCTACTTCCTTCTTATAGATTTGTCTATTCTGGATTTTTCATGTAAATGGAATCGTATAATGTGTTGTCTTTTGTGATAGGCTTCTGTCACCCAGTGTAACATTTTAGTGGTTCATCCAGGTTTAGAAAGAATCAACACTTCATTCCTTTTTATTGAAAAATAATATTCCATTGTATGGATGTACCACGTGTAGACATACGGTTTCATTTATCTTGGATACCTATGAGAAGAATTGCTGGACCATATGGTAACTCTATGTCTAACATACTGAGGAACTGCCAGAGTGTTTTCCAAAGTGACTGTACCATTTCACATTCCCACAAGCAGTAAACAAGGGTTCCCATTTCTCCAAATCCTCGCCAACACTTGTTATTGTCTATTGTTTTTTATTATAGCCATCTTACTGGGTGTGAATTGTATGTCACTGTGGTTTTGATATCCATTTCCCTACTGACTAATGATGTTGAGCATCCCTTGATGTTCATTAGTCATTTGCATACTTTTCTTGAGAAATGTCTATTCAAATCTTTATTAACTTTCTAATGTCTGTAGTAACTATAATTTTGTCCCCCTTTTCATCCTGATATGATTATTTGTTCTTTCTTTTCTTAATCCATATCAATAGAATTTTATCAATTTTTAATTTTTTCAAGGAAACATCTGGCTTTGTTGATACTCTCTACTATATTTTTATTTTGGAGTTCCTTTTTTTTTTTTGTTACTTTATTATTTTCTTCCTTCTCCTTCTTTGGGTTTATTTTGCTATAATTTTTTCCAACATCTTGAGAAGTCTGCTTAGCTCATACATTTTCAGCAATTTAAATTTTATAATTTTTGCAATTAAATCTGTAAATTTTCTTTTGGATACTTAGAAGCATCCTCTAAGTTTTGATTCATGACATTTAAAAAATTCCACATTTATTTCTTTTTTGATCCATGGGTTATTTAGAAGTATATTTCTTAATTTCTAGTTATCATTTTTAAATTATTGATTTCTAGCACAGCCATATATGATTTCAGTCCTTTGAAATTTGTCATGACTTGCTTTATGGTTCAGTATACGGAGAATTTTTGTAAAGGTTTCTTGTGTCCTAGAAAATAACTTGTTGTCTATAGTTGTTTGAGCCAGTGTTCTGTATATGTCTGTTATGTTTGTTACTGTTATTTACATCTTCTATAGTCTTCTATAATTCTTTGGCTTCGTTATTCAGCAAAATTGATAGACTTATGGATTCAGAAGCCCAGTGAGCATATTCACTATATGACAAAATTACATTATTTGAGATAGATGCTATATAATGAGAAACTCAATTTCTCAACCAATAATTTAATAATTTGAGTGAGGGAATATTTATAATGTTCATCTGTAAGAATTAAAAGCATTCAGAATACCTTTTCCGGGGGGTCAGAAGTTGTACTGTTATCTTTTAAGCCTTGGGGGCAAAAATATTAACACGGGGGCAATCAGGAATGATACATAGGTGCCCCAACTATCTGGCATAAATATTTGGAGAACATGGTCCTGTACATTCTGATTCCTTTTGATCCAATTACTTATTTCTTTTGAATTCACTGTGTCTCTCCAGTCTTAGCACTTCTAAATGAAGCTGCCCTGGTCACACAAAGTTTATGTTAATAGAACTTAGCCTCTGATGTTAGCTTCTGAGTATTTCACCATTGCATCTGCATATTCCTCTTCCTCTTTCACCTGGGTTGAGCGTGCCTTTCAGCTCCTCTGTCTAACTTTGCTCAGTGACCTGTTTTTTGATGTGCTTCTCTGGCTCATGCTCTTTACCCTCCTTCAGACAGTAACTGTGGGTCACAGCCCCCTCCCCACCCCTTACCCCCTCCACCCAGGGCCTGTGGAACTGTTCAGGCAGAACTATTTCCACCAGGGCTTCCCATCAGAAGAGGGGAATATTGTGTTGGGGTCAGTCATCCGTCCAAATACGCTCTGCTATCTGGTTCTCAGATGAAGATTTGCCCAGCAACCTCCAACTCCCAGATGCCTGTCTGCTCTACCACAGAGTTCTTAACTAACGGATCATGGTTTCTGCACTCAGCTTTCAGTTCTGGCCTCCCAGTTGATTATCTCCTTCCTTTCTCCCTCTGGCAAGCCCCAGCGTGTGAGCCTTAATAACAGTCCTAGTACACCCATAATATCTATTCTCCCTTTTTCAATTTCCTGAGTTTAGAACGGCACAATATATAAAAAGGAATGATAAAACATGGATGAAACTTGAAGACACTAAGCTAAGTGAAATAAGCCAGACACAAAAGAATGATTCCACTTACATGCGATACCTAGAGTAGTCCAATTTATAGAGACAGAAAGTAGATTAGAAGTTACCAGGGCTTGGGTTAGGGGCAATGGAGAATTATTGCTTCATGGTTACCGGGTTTCTGTTTGGAGTAATGAAAAAGTTTCAGAAATAAATAGAGCTAATGGTTGTACAACATGGTGGATGTAATTAATGCCACTGAATTGTGCACTTATCATTGGTTAAAACGATATGTTTCATGTCATGTATAATTTGCCACAATAAAACAAAAAGGCACAATAATATCTCCTTGACCTTCTTCAGCGTTCTCCAGGGCTGCCCTCTTTGGGTCTGCCTCTTAAATATTAGGATTCAGCAGTTTTGTTCCTTGGTTCTCTCCTTTTATTGTCCTGCCCTCTTCCTCTGGGGAATCTCATTCAATTTGCTAATGAGGACTGAACTTAAATTTTCAGCCTAAACTCTCTCCCAAGTGGCAGACCCAGGTTACTGCGATTACTTGAAATCTCCACTTGGGTATTCCACTAGCTCTTCAATCTCATCATTCCCCCACTCAACTCATGCTCTTCCTCCCGGAGCAGTTTATCCTTCTGTCTGTTTTTAGCCTTCTGTTTTCTACAGCCACGGTTTCCCAAACCAGACATTCAGGCGTTTCTCCCCTTTTCCCACCTCCAGTCTCTCACTAAGCCCTATTTTTCTCATTTTACCTTGTGCAATGTCCCACCACGTACCCTACAGCAAGGCTAGGCTGCTAGCCTGGCCCTAAACTGAATTCTGTGCTTTGGAAATCTCCTGCCTGGACTATTTTAGAATGACTTTCCTTGCTTTGATCTCTTTTCTCTTCACCCTCAAATTCTCTGCCCCTTCTACTTCAAGACCTGAGTGAAAGTTCTCCTTCTCTCGAAGGCTGTTATCTTCTCTTTGCAATCCCCTTCTCTCTAGCACAATCATCTTTCTGTCCTTCTTGCTGGGAAAAGTGTTCTCTCAAATCAGTGTAAATGAAATAATTTTTAAAGCATGTCGCAATTCATCGCAATTGCTTGTTTACTTGTCTGACAGTCTCCTCCACTAGACTCTAATCTTTTTAGAGGTGGGGATTGTGTCCACCTCCCAGCCAGCACCCTGGTCCATGGTAGGTGCTCCTTAAAGAGCTACAGTGTCTGCCTCTATAAACTTGAGAGAACTAGACATTTTTTCAACACTTGAGATTCAAACACTTTTCAGAAGAGTCAATCCATTTTATGTTTTATTCTCTCTTTGTTGTTAGATATTGCTAAGTGACTATCACCTAGCCGCTCAGGGCTTTGTTGTAATTGTACTTCCCTCCAGTTTTTCTGTGCCTGCTCCAGATGCTTTCCTGATAGTTCTTATTTCATATTTTAGTGGTTTTAAACTTAGGAAAGTTTAAAAGTTTAGGGGCACATCTAAATATGGGTATTGCAACACAACCTGGATACAACCTAAGGATTGAAAAAAAAATCCTAAGGGATCCCTAAAATTAGTGCTTCAGGGTGTTTAAAGTTGCATCACTTTTTCATTGTCTGATTTAATGATGACCGTAGCACTTTATCAAAGCAATAAATCATGTGTTTTAAAAATTAAAATGACCTGCAATTAATTTTATTTTTTTAAATCTTGGGTCTTTTTGTACTATAATTAGAGACTGTAGGATTCCAAAGCAGATTTGGAGTTAATGTTTCTGAATAAATGCTACCAAAAGAGAGACACAGACTCCTAATTACTTCAATCTTCTTAATACTAGTTTATTTTTGATCTGTTGCAAATAGCATAGCTTCTGTATCAGTCACGGTTCTCCAGAGAAACACCACTAATATATTTCAGAACTAATACATATGTATATTTATATAATGTTTGTGTGAGCAGGGCAGCTTCATTTAGAGTTGCTGAGACTGGAGAGACAACAAGAGTGAATCCAAGAGAAATAAGTAATTGAAGCAAAGGGAGTCAGGATGTACAGGACCAAGATCCCCCAATATTTGTGCCAGATAGTTGGGGCACCTGACTGTTATTTCTGATTGCCCCTAAAGAGTGCTCTGGGACCCAGTTTCAGTGTGGGCAGGGGTTCCCCCACACATCTTGGACACCGGCAGTGTGTCCTACAATTCAACTTAATTCTGACACTATCTACCTGGAGATAGGATCGGATTCCACAGGTTAAGGGCTCAGTCTGACAAGACTGTCCCCATCCGCCACTTCAGATGCAGATGTCAAGCCCAGGTTGTTACCTGTACTTCTGAATAACTCGTTAAAAATTAAAGGCTCCCTCTATTCCCTCTTTGGATTCAATTAGTTTGCCAGTGTCTCACAGAAACATTTTACTTACTAGATCATTGGTGTATTATAAAAGGATGTAAGTCAGGAGCAGCCAGGTGGAAGGCATGTGGTAAGGGCACAAAGCTTCCATGTCCTCTGAGCACCATTCTCCCAGCACCTCCAAGCTCTCTGAACCCTATTTGTTTTTTTATGGAGGCTTCATTACCTAGGCGTGACTGATTAAATCGTTGGCCATTGGCAATTGATTCAACCTCCAGCCCCTCTCCCCTCCCAGAGGTCAGAGGGGTGGGATTCAAAGTTTCAACCCTCTAATCACAGAGCTGGCTTCCCTGGCAACCAGTTCCCCGCCCCCCGCCCCTCCCCCTCCTTTGGTTACCTAGGGCTTTCCAAAAGTCACTCATTAACATAAAAAAGACACCTTTATCATTCTCACTCTTAGGAAATTCCAAGGGTTTTAGGAGCTCTGTGCCAGAAATAGGGATGAAGACCAAAAATATATTTCTTATTATAAGTCACGTCACAGCCCCCATATTAATATTTTTACCTCCAAAGCTTAAAAAATATCAGTGCAACTTCTGATCAAAAGAGAAAGTATTTAGGGAATTCCCTGGCGGTCCAATGATTAGGACTCGCCACTGTCACTGCCGGGCCGGGCTCAATCCCTGGTCGGGGAACTAAGATCCCACAAGCCTCCAGGTGCGGCTAAAAACAAACAAACAAAATTTTTGAATGCTTTTAATTCTTACAGCTGAGTATTTTGAATGCTCTTCTCCCAAATTATTTTATATATAAATATATATATATACATAAATATGTAAATAAATATAAAGAGATTCATTTTAAGGAATTGATTGTGGGGGCAGGTAAGTCTAAAATTCACAGGGCAGGGGCTTCCCTGGTGGCGCAGTGGTTAAGAATCTCCCTGCCAATGCAGGGTACACGGGTTCGAGCCCTGGGCCAGGAGGATCCCACATGCCGCGGAACAACTAAGCCCATGCGCCACAACTCCTGAGCCTGCGCTCTAGAGCCCACGAGCCACAACTACTGAGACCGCATGCCACAACTACTGAAGCCCGTGCGCCTAGAGCCCGTGCTCCGCAACAAGAGAAGTCACCGCAATGAGAAGCCCGTGCACTGCAACAAAGAGTAGCCCCTGCTCGCCGCAACTAAGAGAAAAGCTCGCGTGCAGCAACGAGACCCAATGTAGCCAAAAATAAATAAATAAATAAATAAATGTATTTAAAAAAAAAATTCACAGGGCAGGCCAGCAGGCTGGTAACACCGAAAAGACTTCTATGTCACAGTCTTGAGGCAGAATTCCTTCCTTTCCAGAAATCCTCAATTTTTGCTGTTAAGGCTTTCAATTGAATGAGGTCCACTCACATCATTGAGGGTAATCTCCTTTACTTAAGTCTACTGATGTTAATCACATTTGCAGAATAACTTCACAGCAATATTTAGACTGTTTGACCAAACAACTGGATACCATAGCCTAGCCAAATTGATCCATAAAATTTAACCATCACAGCTACCCTAGTAGTTATATTCATTAGCATAGGATGACAAAAAGCTATAGTATAATCATTCATTGTGTCTCTAATTTCACCCACAAAACAGCTGGATAGAAAGTCAAAGAGAAATCTACCAAGGTAGTCCTAGTGGAACTTTGGACTACTTTGTAACGATTACCCTTTGAGCAGCTACCTTAGAGCTGTATAATGTTTTCATTTAAAAAGGTATTGCTGTATTATTTTTATCTTACCCTACAATTTGGCTTCCAAGTTAGAACATTTGCTTGAGAAAGATAGTTGATTTTGAACTTAGATAGGCAGAGTTCAGGGTGTTGAGCTATAGATGGAATGTATTAGGATTTGCTAATTTCCATGGTTGAATAGTTTGTGTACTTCCTTTAGATAACCCCTTCCTTATCTACAAAATAGGAATAACATTTACCTCGTATTATTGTTGAGAAGTTTAAACAATGTATTGAAGTGTCTAGTACAGTGCCTCATACACAGTCGGTGCTCCATAATTGTTTTCTTCACTCGTCCTACAATAGTTCTCATAACTGCCACCAGGGAGGACCTCTGAGCAACAGCTCCTTGAGCTCATGCACTAGCTAAGAAGATGAAACCTCTTTCTTTGTTGCTGAACTTTCCATGAACCCTCAGCATCTCATTCTCTTTCTTTTGACTCTGCAAGACTGCAGAAGTAGAAAGAAGGTTACTTTCCCTCCATTTTCTCTCATGCACGCATGTATGCATTCATTCATTTGTCCATTCACTCAGCAAACCTTTACTGAATGCCTTCATGCTCCAGGCATCATGACAGATACTGGGGATACAACACTGATCACTTACTGTGGTCTTTGTTCTTCAGGGGCTCACAGAAGATGATGAGGTGACCAGGATTGCTGACACAAAAAAACAGAGAGGACAGAAAGAGGTAGGTTTAGGGTCTACTGATAGTTTCATATTTAATTGTGGAAAGGATAATGATGTCGCCTGTAAGCATCCAGTAAATAATATTTTATAGCTTAAGAAAAATACCACATACTAAAAGAGAGAAAAAGAAAACAATAGATGAGGAAAAAATATCTTAATAACAAAATATTTGTCAGTTATTAGTGTTGGCATTTATATTATCCATCCATTATGTTCTATTTGTTAAATGGACCGGTTTAAATTACTTAAGTATCACTTAGAATAACAAAATTAAGACTTAGGAGAACAACCTTTGCTTTAAACTTTCTGCTGCTTTGATAATCACAGCAAATTAGGAATGGTGCCAGCTAACCTTTGGTGTGGCCTTATGATGGGTTTAGCATTGTGCTAAGCAGTGCAAGCATTCTGTCCTTCAGTCCTCAAAATGACTTTATGATCCCCATCTTGGGAAACGGGAAAGCTAAGGCACAGAGAGTTTGAGTAGCTTACTTAAGGTCGCTGGTAGGATCAGAGTTTGAACCCTGAAAGCCTGACTCCAGAACCCTTTGAACTACCATCTTATAGGAATTTTTTTTTAACTGTCCTAAAATACTGAGACATCACTATGAGCATGCATGTAGTCACATTTTATTTTATTTAAAAACGTAGGCAATGCTCTTATGTGGTTCAGAATTTTAAAGGTATAAAAGGATATGCAGTAAAAAAGCTTGCTCCAAACCTCATCTGCCAACTACTTACTCCCCCTTCTCACAGGCAACCAATAAACCAGGCATATATTAATTTTCCCCTCTTTTTACACAAATGGTAGGCTACTATGTGACCCATTTCATATCTTTCTTTTCTTTAAAAAATGTATTTATTTATTATTTATTTGGCTGTGCCAGGTCTTAGCTGCGGCACTTAGGATCTTCCTTGCGGCATGAGGGATCTTTAGTTGCAGCATGCGAACTCTTAGTTGCGACATGTGAGTTCTATGGCATCCCTGTAGTTCCCTGACTAAGGATCGAACCCGGGCCCCCTGCATTGGGAGCACGGAGTCTTAGCCACTGGACCACCAGGGAAGTACCTCATATCTTTATTTTCCCCCTTAAAAATGTATTCTAGAGGGACTTCCCTTCCCTGGTGGCCCAATGGTTGGGAATCCATCTGCCAATGTAGGAAACACCGGTTCGAGCCCTGGTCCGGGAGGATCCCACATGCCACGGAGCAACTGGTCCTGTGCGCCACGGCTGCTGAGCCTGTGCTCTAGAGCGTTCGAGCCACAACTACTGAAGCCCGTGCGCCTGGAACCCGTGCTCCGCAACGGTAGAGGCTGCCGCAATGAGAAGCCCGCATGCTGAGACAAAGAGTAGCCCCCCTCACTGCAGCTAGAGAAAGCCCGCGCACAGCAACGAAGACCCAATGCAGCCAAAAATAAATAAATGAATAAATAAATAAATTTATATTAAAAAAATGTATCCTAGAGATCTTTCTATATTTTTACATAAAGTGCTTTCTCTTTCTCTTTTAACGCTTGCCTAGTTTTCTATGGAATGAATGTCCCATAATTTATTTTATCTGTCTGCTATTAATGGACATTTAAGTTTTTTCCAAACATTTGTTTTAACAAAAATAATTTTGTATTTCTCAAATCATGAGTATTTAATAACAGAGGTTTAGTTTGTCTAATCTGCACAGTCTTTAAATTTATTTTTTAAATATATAATACATTTATATGCTTTAAAATCCAATATGTATAAGAAAATATTGTAAAAGGTCTTTTTCCCCTTCCTGTCTGTCTCCAACATTTCTGCCATAGGCAGTCTACGTTATTAGTTTCTTGTATATTCTCCCAGATAGGTATATGCAAGCAAGTATGTACATATATTTCTCTCTCTTTTTATACAAATGGTAGCATACTATACATACTGTATCTTGTGTTTTTTTTTTAATTTAACACTAAATCATGAAGATCTTTCCATACCAGAATTTAAAGGAAAATTTCATTCTTTTTTTATTCCCAGCTACAATAGTGTTCAATTTTACAATTGCTCCAAAATTTATTTAACTGGCTCCTTGATGGACCTTTACCTGGTCTTCAAATCTTTTGTTTTTACTAATAATACTACAAAGAATAACCTTATCAAATGTAATTTTACAAGTGTACATTCTGTATGTCTGCATCTTTATTCCTCTCCTGTCCCTAGTTTCATCAGAACCATTTTTTTTTTGTTTTTTTAGATTTGACTTGTAATTTTTTTAAATGAAGAATTTAAAATATTTATGTGGACATTAATCTTTCCTTGTATGGACTCTAGATTTTTTGGGGGCGGCGGCATTATATTGATAATTAAATCGACATCTTTAAAACAAATCAGAAATCTAAGAAACTTTATAGTAAAATAAAAAAGAACCCAGTGAACCTAGAGCCATATTCTTATATAAGGTATATATAGTGTGTACATGTTCTGTACATGTTGTTTACTCTCTTTTTTGTTCACATAAACATTGCAACATATCTTGAAGTATCATGGCTTATTGAATCATTATTACATCCATGTGGAGCCTCCAGATTTTGTGTTATGCTTGGAAAGGCTTTTCCTAATCCAGGATTATAGAAGAATTCCCTCATAGTTTTGTCCAGTACCTTTAAAATTATATTTTAATTTATCTGGAATCGATTTTGTATAAAGTTTGAGCTTTATTTTATTTTTTTCCAGATGGCTACCAGTTGTCCCAATAAAATACTATATCAGTTAAAATGCTTTCAGCTGTGATTGTAACCAGCGGAAAAACAGCTTAAGCAGTTGGTACATTTACCAAGTCACACAACAAGAAATCTGGGGTAGGGTTGTTCCAGAGTTGGTGAATTCAGTGGTTCAACAATGATTTCATGGACCCAGATTCCTTCCACATTTTCAGTGCGTTGACTTCATTCCTTTATTCAAACTAAAAATTGAGGGCTTTGTCTCTTCTACATTGTCCTCAAAACAAGGTTAGTTCTATAAGAATTCCATTTATGTCGATAATGATGCTTTTGTAGCACTGAGCATATTATTATCAGATTTGCAGAATATCTTTCACATTGCAAATTAATTGAAGTAGGAATCACATCTATCAAAAGTTTCAGCTATTGTGTCCAATACAAGAAATATGACATTGTCATTCTAATGGCTATGTATGTGACTTCCCTCTGGAGTGGGATTTGACAAAATTGGATACAACTTTGATGGAATTGGCCAAGAACTGCCTCAGCTCCTTACCAAATCCTGCAGCTCACGTGCCTCTGAACTTAGGCATCTGTTTTTCCCTCGAGTTACAGTGAAAGAAGCATCCCTGCTCCAGCCAAGGCCAAAGGCCAATGCTTCCACATGGCTGTGTATCTTCAGTTCTTCCCTTGCTCTCATTTATCATCAAATTCTTTCTCTCTACTGCACTGTTTCCATTAGCAGTCTAACATGTCTCTTGGTGCTCCAGTCTCCTGCAATCACCACTCCATTTCTCTTCCCCACTCCACAGAAAAATTTCTGAAAGCCAAGTTTAACTTGCTACCTTTTTGTCCTTGCCTCCCATTCCACCTCAACACACTTCAGTCAGGCTTTCATTACTCCATTCTCCCATCCCCACATTGATAAGAGACAGTTCCTATTAAGGCTGCCAGTGTAGATGTCCATGCAGTCGAACTCTTCTGATTTTCTTATGACTGGCCTGGTAGCTTTCTCAGCACCTTTTCTGGCTGCAGACCTCTAGCAATGCTCCAGGCTCTCTACCTGCACTCTCTCCTACAGCCACGCTTTAAATATCATCTATTTATGGATGACTTCCAAATCCACACCTCTTCTCCTCTATCCTGAGGTCTAGACTTGTTTATCTAATTACCTTTTGGCATTTCCACTTAAGTGTTTAATAAAAATGTCAAACATAACATGTCTAAAGCAGAACCAATTATTTTTCCCTTCCTCCCAATTTATTCTTCCCAGAGTCTTCCCCATCACAGCAAATGGCATCTTCATTTGCCCAGCTGCCCACATGCAATTATCAGCAAGTCCTATAGGTACTTAACAAAATATGTCTTTAGTCTGGCTACTGCTCTCCCTTCTCCACTGCTACATCCTAGTAGCCTGGATTACTAGGATAGTCTAATCAGTCTCCAGCTTCCTCTCTTTTTCACCTTGGTCCATTCTCCATACAGCAGCCTCAGTGATTTTTCTAAAATGAAAATTAAGTTATATGACTTCCCTCCTCAAAACTTTTTAAATGGTGTCTCATCACCCTCTGTGATAAAACTCCTTTTCCTGATACCCAGGGTTCTACAGTGTATGGTATTTGCCCACCTAACCTCATTTTATCCCCTCTTCATTCCAGCTGAAGCACTATGGCTATTTTTCTTTCCATCAAGCACACCAAGCTTGTTCCCATTTCAGGACATTTGCACTTGCACTTGGAATATTCTTCCTCTTACATTTGTGTGGGTGTGTCCTCATCATTCAGGGCTCAGCTCACATGAGAGTTCTTAGAGTCCTGTGCTGAGTAATCTACTAAATCACTTGTGTCTTTCCCCACCCTCTGTCATTCTCCACCACAGTATTCTATTTTAGTATTTTCAAAGCATGATTTATCAGGAACTGAAATCTTATTTATTTATTGACATGTTAATCATCATTCTCCACTGGAATATAAATTATTTTGAAGGCAGAGTCTTGGGCTGTCTTATGCTCTGCTATATTCCCGTTATTTGAAACAGTTCCAAATGTTTATCAAGTAGTGGGTACTCGGTAAATGTTTGTTAACTGATTTATTACCCCATCTTTGTTCTGGGCAGTCACTTTACCTCTTCTGATCTCAGTTCCTTCAATATTAAGATGAGGAAGCTTGAAGAAAAGGATACCTGAAATTCCTTCTGGCTCAGTCTGCAATGACTATGTCTTAAAACCTACAGTAATTACAGGAAAAATCTTGTTGCATCAAAGATTTGTATCTACTGAAGAATATTCTTTTTTTAAAATTAAAAAAAATATATTTATTTTGGCTGCTCCTGGTCTTAGTTGTGGCATGCGGGATCTTCGTTGTGGCATGTGGACTTCTTAGTTGTGGCATGCGAACTTTTAGTTACAGCATGCATGTGGGATCTAGTTCCCCAACCAGGGATCTAGCCCAGGCCCCCTGCATTGGGAACGCAGAGTCTTACCCACTGGACTACCAGGGAAGTCCCATGAAGAGCATTCATTTATTCATTCATTCATTCATTCAACAAGCTTCTTCTGAGTGCTGACCATAGCCTGGTACTGTTCTAGGCACTGGAGGCCAAGTCATCTCCATCAAGATTATAGCGCATCAGTCTCAACGAACAGAAAACCTAGAAGGTTAATGCTATCCTTGTTCTCCAGCTGATTTTCTACTGATACTTCACTTTCATAACAGTTTTCTCAATTTTGCTTAGTTTATCTACACTGGGCTCCCTTTAAGTTAAAGTTATTATCACTATTACCATAGTTAATTTCCAAGAATTCTAGGATAAAGTGACATAATTTATGTGGCTATAACTTTAATAACACCATGTAAAACATAGGCATTAAGGCTGCAGATTTTCTGCCAATCTGATTTAGTTTTTTTTTTCTTTTTTTTTTGATTTAGTTTTAATCCAAACGCTGCCATGCTTCCAAATTTAATTGCAGCTTGACTTAAACTAAAATTTTGAGTTTTATGAATCTAATTTTTTAAAAAAGAGATTAATAAGGAACAAAATTTGTATATATTCAGGTCAAGATGTGCAGAGGACTGCTAATTCTCTTGCCAAAATTTGAGCCAGCTGGTTTTAAATTTGAATTAGAATGAGTGTATATGTAGAGCCAATCATTAATCAAATGTCTAGAATGAAAATAAATCACTTTCAAAACTGTAGAGAATGAAAAATGATTAAGAAAAGAAAAGCAAATTGTTATACATTGTGCTAACTGCCATTTGTCAGCACAGGCTACAAATCACTCATAGAAAGCAATGTCTACTTATATTTGCTTTAATCAATTATATAAAGAGGTATAGTATAGCTATATAATGTTTTAATATTGCATACAAGCACTATATATTGGTCAAAATGCTTTTGGTTGGGAAGGAAGACAGAAATCCAATTCAGGGGAATACTTATTGTTTCATGTAACTGGGAAAGCCAGAACTCAACTAATGTAATGTCATCAGAGAATTCTTCTCTTTCAATCAGGGGCTCTCCTGGTGAACTAATGTTCACTAGCAGCTCAAGATTCATATTCTACCAGTTTATCAACCCAAGTGGAAAGAACCGGTTCTTTTTCAATAGCTACAATAGAGAAATCCTGGGCAAGATTCTGACTGGCCCAGTTTGGAAACAAACTAACAAAATGTGTTTCAAAGGTCCTCACACTCCTAGATTACTCTTTTTCTCCTTCAAAACGGTTATTCTTGCAGTGAGCTGATCTTAGCTAAATTTTAAGAGAATGTAATCTGATTAAATTGATTCACCTTAAGGTATTTAAAATGATAGCTTTATCATTTGCAACTTATCAATAAATGAACTGATAATTGGTACAATGTCAGAATAAGAAAAGGACTTAAGGCAGTGTGGATAAAGACAGTTTTAATCAGGTTCACTAAATCATGCCAATATAGAAGGATACATTCTTTCATACACAAGGCATAGAAATCTGGACATCTCTGCCCTTCTCCTCACACTATTTGTGAGTGCAAATATTTGGCGGTGTATTGGGAAGATGCTGTGAGAGTGGTCTGTCCTTGGTTCAGGCAATAAGAGATACATGGTAGAGAACAGAAAAGAAATAATAAAACTAAGTCAGCTTGTATTTTTTTTATCATCATGTACAGAAATTCTAAACAATATCAGTGATATAATATCCATCCCCACCTTGATGGACCAGTCCCACTGTTCCTGCATCCCCCTGGGGTTCCTTGCCAATACTTCCTCCCATCTCCCCATTCAAGCATGCCAGAATAGAAGTCAGAGCCCTGGCATATTACTTTTCACAACTATTGATACATGACTAGGGGAATTAACGTATTGGTGACTTGCATTGTAAAGAAAAGAGTGAACTGAGCCTGCAAGAGGAAAAATTCAAGAGACAGTGTTTTACAAAATGGATTATAATTCATGTGTTATAAGCAGTAAGTATAATCTTGAAATATAAAATAATTGAATTAGCCCCTCAAATAAATTCGACAGGAAAAGTCTATTCTGGAAGAACAATTCATTTGTCAGCTGAGCAAAAGAAGCTTATAAGGAACAGCTGAATAATGCCAAATGTCTGTTAAACTAATTTAAAGGCAAGCATATGAATTTGATTTGGATCAGAGTGTCTGTCTTCCTTGCCATGTAGCCCTGGCCCGGGAGGGAGTATCATTGCTGGTCCAGCAGGTGGCACTCTTTTCTTTGTGCACTAGTACTAAACTAACAACTAACTTGTCCAAGTACAAGGTAGTTTAGAGTCCTGCCTTCAGAAGAACCCTATAATCTGTTTATCTATGGCAATAATATGGTTATAGATTTCACAAGGGCAACTATGCTGGTCTGGTCTTCGTCAAATTTTTTTCTTAAATCAAAGACTTGTTTTATTATGGTACACGGACTGGGACTGATGTGAGAGGGTGGATGTAGTGGGCAACCACTGCCCTGATTAGCATCAGATGTCCATCCCGATGGCCATGAATGTGCCAAAGGTGCCGCCGCTCTGCATCATGGTTTTCCTGACACTGCCCATCAGACCCCGACCCCGTATTCCGATCCTGAGACAGGAAAAGATGCTGAAGAGCGCCCCCGCCGCCATGCCCGCGGTGCAACCCATCACAAAACCCATCTTCACGAGGTGGAAGCAGCTTGGCTGGAACTGTGCGTAGGGACTCAAGGCCACAAGCATCTCGCTTGTGGCCTTGGTCACTTTTGGTCTTTGTCAGATTTGAAGATTGGTCCATACACATCTAACTACCCCATTGGGTCTAGAGTTTGTCATCCTTAGTTTTAAGCCTTTATCGGTTTCTACGCTATGTCTAAGGTCTTGCACAATGCTGGAGGTCTACATAAAATTGTGATGATTCGTATTTGAAAAGCAGGTTGAGCAAAAGTAATGTTTCTCAATTAAAACAAAATATTTTTCTAATAAAAATTCCACACATTCTTGGAGCTTCTGAAACTTCCCCTCAAGAATCACTGATGAGAAGTTGGATTCCATCTTCTACATATTCTTTCTAGAAAAGATTTTATCCAGTTAATTTTCTACAGTTTGTATTACAAAAACAGGTTTTTGTGTCTTTCAAATATACAATTAAAACATAATGGGCACATTTTTTTCCCTTTCAAAATTGATCCTAATGTCCTGCCTCCTGGAGAGTGTGATTTGCTGGTCACAAATTAAAGGTACTATAATAAGCACAAGAATAAAAAGAACTAACATTGATATGTTAATAAAAGCAATTAATAACCAAACAGTAAAACACCTTTTCATTTATTACCTCTTACTACCATGCTAGCGTCATTTAGAGAGTGCTAAATATGTGCTAGACATATTCATATGTAATAAGTTCATTACATATATGATATCATTTAATTTTCAGATACCCAGTTTGAAGAAAAGAAATATAAAGCTTACAAACTTTATTTCCCCAAGTCATGTGGCAAGTCAGTGTCAGAATGAGGATTTCTAAAGCTTCTACCCCTGAAAAAGACAGAACATATTAGAGTATTGCAACAATCTTGTTAGTAAGTGAAGGAGCTTCATTTAAAAAAAAAACAAAAACGGTTCATAAAATGACTTTCAATAGTTAACCCTATTTTGTACAACAACCTATAACAGATATTAAGATTAGGCCTTCTTTAGAAGTTGTACAAAGAGGAGAGGGGAAGAGAGTGTTAAGTAAAGATCGGAGAGGGTCAGAGACAAATTAAATTGATTTTACAATTTGCCTATCTTTAGCACAATCTTCAAAGAAGATTATTCAATAAAGAACATAAGGAAATATGTTTTAATAAGCCTAATGTGTTTAATTTGCCGTGTGTGTTAAACAGGTAAATGTCTTTAATATATATAAAGCTCTTACAAATCAATAAGAATAAGAAATCAATAGGAAAATGGAAAAGTATAACAATAGCCAATTCAGAAAGGAACACATATGGCCAGAAAATCCATGGAAAAACTAATTAACCTTCTCGTTAAGAATTTCAAAATTAAACAATAGAACGTTATACCAATTTCAAC
Organism: Delphinus delphis; assembly: GCF_949987515.2. Taxonomy (NCBI): domain Eukaryota; kingdom Metazoa; phylum Chordata; class Mammalia; order Artiodactyla; family Delphinidae; genus Delphinus; species Delphinus delphis. The sequence continues at coordinate 139,615,423 of NC_082683.1, read as the reverse complement.
TCCCCAAATTGCCAAATATTAAAAGGAATAATGAAAATAATAATAATAAATAATAAAAGACATGCCAAAGTCCAATGTGATTGAGGAGTAGGGAAATAGGTATGCATCCATTGCTAGTAGATAGGTGAATTAATTTACATTTATACAATGAACTATCATGGACCTATATCTAAATATTTAGATGGAAATATTCCAGATGAAAAATTATGATACAGATTACAGAATACATATAGAACATCATTTCATTTTGATAAATAATTATAAATAAATGTATATATAGTTATAAATTATAATTGCGTATACATTTGTATGTAAATTTGTAGGAATCTACATCAAACTGGTAATTGGGGTTATCTAAAGATATTGATGTCGGGATTTGGGTGAATTTTCCAGGTTTTTTCTTTTTGTTTATCAGTAGTGTCTAATTTTTCTATAGTAAAACCTGGTTACTTATGTAAATAAACAAAAGCAAGATTCAAAATAAAAGAAGCAGTATCGTGGTTAAGAGGATGAACTCTGGAGTCAGGTAAGCCCAGGTGATGGGTGACCTTGATAAATTCCTTAAACTTCTTAATCTTGGTTTCCTTACCTGTAAAATGGTGATAATAATAGTGCCTACCTCAGTGGGTTTTTGTGAAGATTAAATTAGACAGCTGATGTGACCTACTGTTTGTGCTTACCAGTCAATCAAGTAATTACAGAGCTTATACTCGGATATTACAGGGCAGTACAAGGTACTTGGGGAAATGCACAGTTTGAGATTGTCCCTGCTCTGCAGGCAGTTAAATTCCCAAATAGACAGATGTCACTAACTCAAATGAGAACGTGGCAAACAAGGGGTTCAAAGTTCTATGACATGCAAGGGAATCCCAAAACACAGTCACATTTTCAATGTGCTAAATGTCTATTAAACTAATTTGTTCCTTCAAAAAAAGGTAATTTAAATGGGTGAATTATATTTCAATTAAGATGTTAAAAAAAGGTAATCATTTTAGTATGTGAAACTTACCTGAAAGAAATGGTCTCAAGAGTATTTTAAGACCCAAAACACTGATGCGATACAAAAACTAACATTGTAAAGGAAATTTTCTAAACTAGCTGATTTGAATCATATGAAGTTGAATCTGGTTCATAAAGTTATTGAACTGCTTGGAGACTCATTTTAGTGTGTGATTAATAAAATGATTCCCACATAGGATTTGCAAATATTAAATACTATGACTAAAATAATGAATTCCTTAATTTTTCCTGTAAACCGATTGGGGAAAAAGAGCTTTATTCGGGGAAAAAAGGGAGCAGAAGTTCTTGCTTAATGTAACATCAGTGATTTTCAAGGTCCAATTAAAATACACTTTCTCTAGAAAATTGCCTCTTTGACCACTCTGTCCTTCTGATAATAACAATCCTAGTTTCCATTTACTGAACACTTATTATGTTCCTCGGAATATGTTAAGTGCTTCACAGACCCAATCAAATTTAATTTTGACTATACTATGAGGTAAGTGTTATTAGCTCCATTTAACAGATAAGGAGACTAAGACAGGTAAGTTAAGAAACTTGACCAGGTCACATGGCTATTAAGTAATCTATTAGGTTAGGATTCCAAGCTGGAACTGTCTGGTTACAAAGCTTGTTAATAACTACACCATACAAAGTCCTTCCTTGTACTTTGTTCATTCTGTGAATGCTACAAATGAGCAAAGAATGATAGATCAGTATAATCAGCCTTTTCTCAGTGTATTCCCAAATAAGAGCTAAAGAGCTAAGACAAGCTAAAACTATACTCTGGCAGGAGATCCAAACTAGTTTTATTTAATAACAATAACAGTATTCTGAGGCATAATTATAGCAATTTATATAATGAAAGGAATTACTACTCTGAGAAAATATACTTAATAGAGCCAACTAGAATATTGAGAAAAGAGTTGAACATTGAATTGTTTAAATCATTGAATAGTTATCTGGAAATGCTCTTTATTCACTGAGATCACAGCTTTCATTGACTGCAGATTCTTACATTTCATATTTCACGCATTCACTTATTCAGTAGCCGTCCACTGAGCACCTACTATGTGCTAGGTGTTGTTCTAGGCTTTTAAGGTATATCAGAGAACATAAAATCCCTGTCCTTAAAGAAAAAAAAATAATAAAAAAGAAAACAAATAATTTTTTAAAAATCCCAAGAAACAACAGTATCAACAAAGACAATCCCTAACCTCATGGAGCTTCCATCTCAGTGGGGAGAGACAGACAATGAAATATATGTCAGATGATGCTAGGTGATATGAATAGAAATAAGAAAGGGTAAGAGGCAGAGAGATGAAGGCTGGTGTTTAAATAGGGGGTTAAGAAAAGCCTCTCGGAGGTGTTAGCATTTAAGTAGAGCTATGAATGAAGTGAAAGAGTTGGAGAGTAAGCCATGTGAATTACCTGAGGGAAGAGAAATCTAGGTGAAGAAAGAGCATGTGCAAAAAAGGCCCTGAGCTTGGTGTGTCCTAGAAGAGGCAAAAAGGCCAGTAGGGCTGGAATAGAGAGAGCAAGGGGGAGGGAGAGTGTGTGATAGATGAGGGCAGAGCCGAGTGTCTGTGACAGACTTTGTGTTTTTTTCTCTGAAGGAGGGAGACCAGTTAGGAGGCTATTGTAATCATCCAGGTGAGAAATGATGGGATTGATAGCAGTGGAGGGGATGAGAAATGGTTGGATATTGGATGTATTTTGAAAGTAGATTTGAAAGGATTTACTGATGGATTGGAACGTAAGGTGTGAGAGACTGGGTGTGAGGTATGAGAAATCTTTGTGCTAAAACGCTAGATAATTAACCTTGGAGGGAAAAGCCTTCAAAGTCCTCCACAGGCCTGGTTCTTGTGTGAACAGACCATTTGACCTTGGAGGTTAAGTCAACAGGAATCACTAAAATCTGACTGCTAAGAATAGGAAGAAATAAGTGGTGACCCTTCTACCAAGCTGGTTCTTGTTTGGGAGAAGCTGCCAAGCTAAACAGTGGTTGTGGGAAAAGAACAAGTGCACTTTCTAATGAACTATTTCTAGTTTGCGGAGGGGAGGAACCGAACCTAAAGATGTTAAGAGCAGACTCTGATCAAGGCCCAGCCTTCGGTTCTCCCTAGCTTTTTCCATTTCCCTCTTTTTTTCCCTTCATCCCCCACTCCCTCCTTGGTCCAACTTCTTGGCTGCAGGAAGGGACAGTTTACCACTGGTTCTCAAACGTCAACAGGCATCAGAATTACCTGGAGTGCCTGTGAAAACAGATTGCTGGGCTCCACTCCCAGAGTTTCTAATTGGGGCGCCGTGTGTGTGTGTGTGTGTGTGTGTGTGTGTGTGTGTGTGTGTGTGTGTGTGTGTGTGTGTGTGTGTGTGTGTGTGTGTGTGTGTGTGTGTGTGTGTGTGTGTGTGTGTGTGTGTGTGTGTGTGTGTGTGTGTGTGTGTGTGTGTGTGTGTGTGTGTGTGTGTGTGTGTGTGTGTGTGTGTAGAGCGGTAGACAGGAAAGGTGCCGAGATTTTGCGTTTCTAACAACTTCTTAGGTTATGCTTGAGAAGAACTGTTGCTTCCGTACCGGAGAGGAGGGCGTGCAAAGCAAGGAGCTCTGGAACTCCACCTCGTGAAATGTGAGGGGGAAGGTTCCAGCTCACAGAGGTTTCCAGTCACTAGGGAAATTGTCCTCTTACCCCAAGGTGAAAATAAGAAGCCAGAGAAGAGAAGAAGCGGGAAGTAGTCCTTCCAGACCAGACATCCCCTCGGGAGCTTCCCAGTGAAACGAAGGCGGGAAGACAGCCCCGGGCCAGCCCACAGATCCTCAGAGGGCGCGGACCCGTAGGAGGCGCCCGAGAAGGCCGCGCCTCTTGGAGGAAGTTTGCCCTTTAATTGCAGAGCTCAGATCTCCGTCTCATCAACTTCCAGGAGCGGGCAGCGGGCGCCGACGGGAGTGTCAGTCCCTCCCGCCCAGGGACTGGGTCGGGCAGCCGCGGCGTTCAGCGTTCTCCCGCACCGTCGCCATGGGCGGCTCGGCCTCCAGTCAGTTGGACGAGGGCAAGTGCGCCTACATCCGAGGTACGCCCGCCGGGGGCTTCCCGGGAGCGCGACGCCCGTCCGCCCGGAGCCTTGCGTCAGGCTGGGCCCCCGGGCACTGGCCCCAGAGGGGGCGACCCGACCGGCGTCCGCAGCGCCCCTGCCCGCCACGACCCGCTCTCCACCGGCGTGCGCGGGGATGACAGGGGCGCACGGGACGCTCAGCCAGGGTTCCCGCAACCGGACGGCAGCTCGGCCTGCGCGCCCTGGCCCGGGTGGGGTGCGGGGCAGCCAGGGCGAAGGGGCTGGGGTTGCTTAGGGAAGCGCCGCCGGGCGGTTGGGAGACGCAGGTGAAGGTTGTGGAGAGGAGGACCACCCAGCTGTCTCCACTCGGGCCGCTTCGTTGTCTGTTCTGCACATCCCGCCCCCCGCCCAGCAACACCTCGCCGTCCTGTACCTGGCATTGGACTCAGTTCTGAGCTCTTTCTGAACTTGCCGCAGAGAGAACAGTGGGGATGTCCCCTCGCTTCTAGAGATTCCCCTGGGGATTCCCGGCATATAAGGCAGAATTTCCCTGGCCTGGTTTTGTAAGACGCAGCGTCGGCCACAGCTTTACTTGAGCTTCATAGTGTCACTTGTGGGATGATTTCATCAGAGGCAGAAAGGAGAATGTCATCAGGCCCCCAGGTTGTGCGGTTCCCTTCTCTTCCCGGAGGTGAGAGGTTGGGGAGAACCGAAAGAGGAACACTGGCATATTGGGTAACAGTTGCTAAAATTGTTTATGGGGAGAAACTCATTCGAGACCCTTTCTGGAATATAGTGATACAGTAAAGAGTGTGAGGCAGAAGAAAACAAAACCCAAACTGAGCTGCAACTGCAGGAAATCATGATTCTTTATCTCCTGGGTGTAACTGGCCTCTTTCTCTTCTCTCCCCCGCAAACCTTGCCGACAACCACTACCTAACAGTTGGTTATCTTGTGAATTTAGTTTTTCTGGCTTTAGAAATACCTGCTAAACTAGGTATTATACTCTAGGTTTTACCCTAATTCTGCAAAACAAAGTTCTTTCTGGTACCTCTTTCTGGCCCCTGAACCGTTTCCTAAGAGGAAAGCATTTATTTAGTGTCTTTATTCCAAATTTGCTTTCAGTCACAACATTTAAAACCATTTAAAAAGGATATCAAATTAGGGCACTTGAGAGCAATTTAACTGATTTTCCAGACTTCTGCTCTGGTGCTTTGAGAGGTAGAAGATCATCAACAACTCCTACTGTCAGGGAATAAAACTTGGTCAGGTATCCCTTTGCTGTTGTTTATTTAAAATGGGGAAAAGATGGATGATTTGTTTATATGAGAAAAAGAGCTAAACCAAGTCTGCCTTAATCTTACAAATTTGGCTACATGCTTGTTATTTACACCAATGGTTAGGGGACTGAAAGAACAATGTACTAGAACGTTGTGAGAAGGGGCTTGCATTTAATTATTAGCAAAATATGTTTATGGCGTTTATTTTATAAAACTTGGTTTCACTGAAAAGCATAGAAACATCAAGTTGCAGCATGGCCTCTACGGTAATCAGTGGAAGTCCCGCAATGTGAGGGGGTTAACTTGCTTGAAGAAGACTTCATGGTTATCATGGATGTTGCTGCAGACGCAAGCATTGTACTCATGTGATAAGAAAATGTGTTACCTTTTTCATTCTGAAATTAAATTATGACATACAAAAATATGAGCTAGCTAGTACACAGGAAGGACTTGTAATAAATGCATTCTGAATGCATAAAACTATAAGCAGATTGTGTGACAGTCATTATATCCTCTAGTCTTGTTCAGTTATATCTCCTCATTATTTGTTTGGGAGGGCACTTTCAAGGTATGTAGGGGTGGAGGGAAGAGAAGAGTTAAAGTTAGAATACCTCCAGAGAAAATGAGAAGTTGCCTCATTTGAGAATACTAGTCTTGCCAAAAAGAGAAAAGAGCACTGGAAAAATGCATGGTGTTGTGAATTGTTAGTGCATGAGCAAAAGAAGTTCATGAGGCTGTGATTTCCTGATGGTTTTGAAGCCCCAGATCCCTGAAAAAAACCATACCCCTGTCTTCACTGCTTTGCCCATCCGTTAGCCCACAAATATTCTCAAGCTTTGATTTAATTGTGAGCAGAACAATTGAAAGTATGACAGTAAAGTTTAAGCACGATTTTATAACCTTTCTCATAAAGTAGCCGCCAGTGAAATATTATAGATTTGAAATCTCCTGTAGCTGAGAAAATAACTTTCTTTCAAGCTTTATAAACTTTGCCAACATGGAGAATAACTAGTCAATACATTTGGAGTGAATTTTGCTAACTTAATCTTGTACGTGTTATGAGCAGCTGTATTGCTAGTAGGCTAATGATTCTGTATCAGCACTTGCTTTTGGCCAAATCATTTAATAGCTGCCACTTGGTTTGTGTGCCGCAAAACTTTGTATTATTAGCGATCTTTGTCCCATGGATATTTTGAAAGTACATTATTTTTTAAGATTTGGTAAATCTCTAGGTAAAGGGGCACCAGAAGTGTTAAAGGAGTTACTTCATTTCTAAAGATGTTAGTTTTGAAAATTAGTACCGCGCTCGTGTTTCTTAACAACAGAATACATTTTGGGGATGTGTCTAGAAGTCTTTCAGTAACTTCCCTTGATGAGATGTTGCTATTAATAAACAATACTAAGACCAGCTTGTAATCACATGGGTAGTGTCATCTGTTAGCCGTCAGGAATGCTTTTAGCAGTGACCTAAAAGGATCTTGCTTTAATGAGAAAGAAAGCTCATAAAATCCAGGCATCAGTGGTCAATTTAGGGCACTTTTCTCTTTTCCTGCCCTGTGTTTTTTTCCTTTTAAACTTTTGGTATGCCTAAAAGTGAACTACAGCGTCAAAAAACACAGCGTTTTCCTGTTAAAGCAATAATTTTATTTCCTTTAAAAAATTACCATTGAATTGTTGATGAATCAAAAGAAAACAAACTTGAAAACTCTCTCACATATGCCCCGTGGAGGGTCGGAAAAGTACTGGAAAATCAATGCTGCGGCTGAGAACTGAGGGATACTTGGGTTCTTGGGGTGGGCTGGGGGATGCTGGAGGACACCTCTAGGCCTGGTAGCAGCAAATAGCAGTCAAGAAAACTGTTCTTCTCCTAGACCGACTATCTCATTGTCAGCCACACCTCACCTGTAAAGCGGCTTCCTCTGAAATACTCATCAGTGATCTGATGCTTATAAAGGAAGAAATGAGTTTCAGCTTAAAAACAACATGTATTTCTCTCAGAGGAATTTTCTCATATTTATACCATGAGGGTTAACTTAGGTGGCTGTATGTGAAATTTATGCTGATGATAGTGTCTGGAGTAAAGTCTCCCTAGACCAGGTGAATGGAAGGTAGGGAGTTTGCAGTCTCCTCAACCTAGATGCATAGTTATTAGTCCACACCTTTGCTTGTTCTTCAGCTGTGATTTGTTGGTAGGAGATGGGCAAAAGAACTGGTCTGATGTAAGCTCAGAGTTCAATTTATCTCTAGTAAAAGTACAGTTGACCCTTGAACAATATGGGGGTTAGGGGTGCTGACCCTCTGTACTGTCGAAAATCTGTGTATACTTATAGTAGGCCCTCCGTAACTGCGCTTCCTTGCTGTCCACGGATCCACATCCATGGATTCAACCAACTGTGGATCATGTAGTGCTGTAGTATTTACTATTGACAAAAAGTAAGTGGACCCACGGAGTTCAAACCCATATGTTGTTCAAGGGTCAACTGTATATTGTAATGGAACTTTAGGATACAGAGTGTGGTAGACACTATTAGATGCCAACCCAGCATCGTTTCCCCATTCCTCTTTCATAACAGAGCCCCGGTTTTGTTAGGGCAGCCCTCTGTTTCAGAGAGGCTAGCCCCACTTATGGCTTCTGAGAGATGGGTGCTAGTTGGTCCATGCCTATCATGGTGGTGTGTTCTTGTCAGTGATTGCAGTTGACCCTTGAACAACATGGATTTGAACTGCATGGGTCCACTTATATGCAGGGTTTTTTCAATAGTAAATTCTGCAGTACTATATGATCCACAGTTGGTTGAATCTGGGCATGTGGAGCCACAGATATGGAGGGACTGCAGTTATTGAGGAACGCATATATGGAGGGCCAACTGTGCAGAGGGGGGGCGCCTCTCACACCCATCTCCCCGCTGATGTTCAAGGGTCAACTGTATACAAGACATGGGATTGTGATGAAATCTGGCCACTGAAGCTTTTTTTTTTTTTGCCTGTGTTGGGTCTTCGTTGCTGCGTGTGGGCTTTTTTCTAGTTGCGTTGTGGTGCGTGGTCTTCTCATTGTGGTGGCTTCTCTTGTTGTGAGCACGGGCTCTAGGCGCGCGGGCTTCAGTAGTTGTGGCACGCGGGCTTAGTTGCTCTGCAGCATGTGGGATCTTCCCGGACCAGGGATCGAACCAGTGTCCCCTGCATTGGCAGGTGGATTCTTAACCACTGCGCCAACAGGGAAGTCCCTGTCCGTTGAAGCTTGAAGGGAACTTTGCTGGCTGCTTCTAAGAAAACTTTCTTCCCTTTTCAAAAGGAGAAAAAGGGAAGAGATGTATTCTCTCCTTCTTTTGGATTTTGTTGCGTCTGAAATGTGATGCCTGGAACTGCTGTTTTTATCTTGATGAGCAGGAGGGGCACTAGCTTAAGACATAGGCAACACCTGGAGCAGTGCCAGGCTGAGGCAGTCTCAGAGAGGAGAAGCTGGAGCCCAGCAAACCTCGCTGATTGCCTGCCCTACTCTTGAGTACATCTTGTTATGATAGATACTAAGTCCTCTTTGAGCTGGGCTGGTAGAGACTGCTAGTTATCCCCTAATATAATTCTCTCTTGCTTTTTAAAATAATAGAACTTCCAAATGTTAGCTGGCCACACGAACTCCTAGAATAAAGATATTTCCCAGTCTCCTTTGCAACTAGATAGGGTCATGTAACTGAGTTTTGGCTAATGGGATGTAGGTAGAAGTGCTGTATGCAGTCCCCAGAAAGTGACCTTAAAGGGAAAGGGTGTGCCTTTCTTTGTCCTGTCCTCCATACTGCTGGCTAGATTGCGAAAGTGACTGGAGCAGCCATCTTGGACGATGGCTTGTCCTTTAAGAAGGAATTCATGCAAAGTGGAATAAGTGGACAAAGGAGCCTAGGTTCCTGAGGACTTCATGTAGTAGAACTTACATACCAGCTTTGGACTACTTACCTCTGGACCATAATAAGGGAGAAATAAACTTCTATCTTACTTAAGCTAGTGTTATCTGTGCTATTACTGTTATCCGCAGTCAAACTTATCCTAACTAATATAATTTTCTTCTGTTATTTATGGCCCAAAGCATTCTAGCCAGTACACTAAGTGCTGCCTTATTAGGTCCCCCTCAAGAAAAATTAATCCAAAGAAAGTAGGAAGTGGGTAAGAATTATCCCATTAGTATTTGTCTCAGTTCCTAATTTGTAGAAATAAATGGGTTCTCCTAAGAAGTGAGGAATTGCAGTGCCTCAGGTGGGAAGAGCAGGGACGGGAGAAAAGAAGAAGGAGAGGGCCCTGTGTAAATGCACAAAGATATATTGATCCCATTATGTTTTAATTTAAGAAATGACAGTCTACTAGTGAAGCTGACAGGAGTTTTGCATTAGGAAAACTATTGCAGATTAGGAATTTCTGGTGGCAATTATTACTTTCTACTACCTTTAGTCTTTGCGAATGGAAATCAAGACTTTGGGAATTTAATGTGAATTGAGGTTCTTAGATTCATCAAAAATAAAGACCCTAGGCTGAGACAAATCAATATTTTCTCCCGTGCTTTTGGAAGAAAGAGTGATCTTCCCTCTTTGGTCCCAATTCATGTTCTGATGAACGCATACAGTCAGATGCTAAATCAAGATCTGGTTTTGATGAAACACTTTTTTTTTTGCCTATGGACATTGGCTACAAGAGGATCACTTCATCACGGGTGCTTTAGTAATAGTAACTCCTAGAATGACAATAGTGATTTTTATTTATTTTTGCTGTGGACTACTGAGCTGATTATGGTTTTACTCTGTTGTTCTCTGGAAAGATCTGAACTGGGTCCCCAGGTAAAAAGTGCAACAGGAGGAGCAGAATTTGTGACAGTAGTTTCTAATTTAATTAAAATAAATGTACTGTGACAGTTTTACAAACTATGCAACGTGCATTATGACAGTGAATTTTAATCTCCTAATCAGAAATTTTAATATTTTTGATCAGTGAAGCTAACTAACACCATTTTAAGAAAAAAGGTACATACAGCAGTTTGCCTTGTGAAATGAAAACTGAAGTCAGAGGTGAGGATAATAATGAAAAGGAAGACAAAAGAATAAAAGAGCACAATTCATCTGCCACAGTCTGTTAAAAGCACTTTAGTAAAACATATGACATGAGGGCTGAAATTCTAACAGTTCCAAACTAAAACACACACACACACACACACACAATCCCAAATGCAATACAGATTTTCTCCTTTGAAACTGGAAAATTCATTTTAAAAAGAGACTAGCAAGTTGCTGCCAATAAGAAATTGCAGGCCAGCTTATAAAAGTGCCTCTTTTTTTTTTTTTTTTTTTTTTGGTACTACATGTTTTTTCTCACTTACAGGAGAGAAGAAAAGATTTAGATATACGAAAGAAATTAATTCAGTTTTGCAAATTGCAAGGTCTAAGACCCAAAGAAGTTTATACTTCTATGCTTGATGTTGTTTGGATATTGCTGTAGATAGGATCAGAATAAATCAATAGTTTTTTACTAGGAGGCTTGAAGTCCTTTTTAAAAAGTCCATAGTCTGAAGGAATTTTGGAAAAAGAGTAAAAGTTTCTATGCCAAACCATGTGGATTTTTTTTCCTTTTATTTAAAAATAAAACATAGGCTTCAAAACCATGCAAAACAAATGCATAGCTTAGTGCATCATTGCAAGGCAAATGTCCTGTAGCCACCACCCAGGTCAAGAAATGGAAGGAACTTTACTAGCCAGCCCAGAAGCCTCCATGTACCCCATCCCAATCTTAGACCCCTTTGTCTCTCCAAAAACAACTACCCCTGAAGATACTGGCTCCTAAAAGAACTATTTATTTCCTCGCAGTTCTGCTATCTGCCTCGGATTCCACTGGGTGATTCTACTTATTTCCTAGTAGTCAGTCCTGTGAGTCCATTCAGCTGGCAGATTGGCTGGTGGCTGGTCTGAACTTGGGTAAGCTGTCTCTCCAGGTGGACTTTCTACATGGTCTTTCCAGTAGGGTCCTGAACTTTTAAAATGCTAGGTCAGGGTTTGCAAGAATGCAGAAGCTTCTAGACGCTGCCAGAGCTTCTTATGGCTTAGCCTTAGGACAGCACAGTATTACTCTGCCACATTCTGTTGGTTAAAGCAAGTCTCAGGGCCAGTTCAGATGCAAGAGGAGAGGACTCCACAAAGTCAAGAATACCATGAGCTGTGGTTCGTTAGGGGCTGCCAGTGCAACAGATGACCACATTACTCATCCTAGATTTTATAGTAATGACTTTCTTATACTTCCTATAGTTTTATCACCCAACAATGCATTTTTAAACACTATAGTTTAGTCTTGCCCATTATAAAGATATCTCTTTAAGTTTCTTTTAATCTACAGGTTTCCCTTACGTCTCTGACTTTTACTTGCAAATGATCTGTTGACAGATCTGGGCTATTGGACATGTAGGGTTTTCCACAGTCTGGAATTTTTTCATGGTGCAGTTCCATGCATTTCTCCTGTACTTTCTACAAATCGACAGAGATAGTGAGATGTGATCAGACTGAGGATTAATACTTTTGTCAAGGCTATAGGTGGTGCTGTGTTCTTCATTTGGAGGCACCTAACATTTGGTTGTCTCTTTTTGTGATGTTAGCGGTTATTGATGCTCATTGCCAGGACACATTAATTCACTGGCATTGAAGAATGGTGATATTCTAATTATGTCACTTTGTTTTCACTTATTAGCTGGAATAGTTTTATAGAGTGATACTTTCCTTATTTACTATTTGGTTGCCTCATACGATAGTTCATATAGGAAAGGCAGGATAAAAACTTTACCCTTTCATTTTATTTACCAGTTTTCAAGATAATTTTTTGGTTTCCTGTCATCCCCTGAAGGTGATCAATTAACTTAAAAAATATCATTGTAAACTTATGAATTCCATTGTAATTCTTATCCTTGTTGAAGCCCAAATTTCCCATCATTGGCAATGAAAGCCTCTTCAAGTTGGCTCCTGAGTCCTTTTGAAATTACCCTAGTAGTATTTGATAGCTTCCTTGCCTTCCAGTAAGTCAAGATGTTCTTGGTTCATCACACTTATTTCCTATTCCATACTTGGAATAAGCAATATCTATAAGAATCCCTGGTTTCTTTTAGTGGAAAATGGTATTCAAGAAGACAGTTTGGGCCTAGAGAGGCTCATTGCTATGACTGGGTTGGCCATTGTTTCTGGACATTTTTAGTGGACAGAACTGTGAAAAAAAAAAGGTATATCTCCTACATTATATTTTTATCTCCTTTTTCTTGGTTCTCAAAGGCACAATAGATGGTAGAATTAAATATCCTCAAATTGTTATCTATGTTATCCCACTTAATATATACAACTATTTCAGAGAATAATGTGAATACTACCACCATCAATTATGATTGTAGAAAAATGTTGAACAAGCTGATTTAAGAATTAGTAACAAAATTTTTGTATATGCTATCCCAATTCTCCCCCAATTTTATTTTATGATTTTACTATGTCAGGGCATATAACCATTATATTATATTCTTTTTTTCTCATTTAATCTTTGTTTTCCAAGTAAGTATTACTGAAGACATCAGTCCTTATGTTGATGTCTCATTGGTGTTTGAAGCTCATTGTCTAGTAGATATCTCAAGTAGAGCTCATGGGAACGTAAAGAAACATGGAGGTAGGACTAATTTAGTGGCTCAGCGATATCATCAAAGGTCAGCTTATTTCTGTCTTTCTACTCTCTGTGGGCTAGCTCTCCTATGGTTAAAAGATGACTAGAGTAGCAAAAGATATCACGTTCTTCAGTAAAGCAATGTCCCAGAGGTCGAGAAGAGGACTGTCTATTCTGTGAGTCTCTTTATAAGAACAAACCTTCTCCAGATGCCTTACAAGCAGACTTGCCTTTATATCCCACTGATCAGAACAGGGTCACACATTCCTTCCTAAGTTATTACTGGCAAGAGTATGGAATTATCATGATTTGGTTAGACTAATCCAGATTCACCCATGCCTGGGGCTGGGCCCTATCCTCACTGAAGCACATGGCTATAGGGACACCTGGCAAAATAAGGCTCACTTGGCAAGGAAGAAGCATGAATGGCTATTAAATGGTGAGTAAGCAACATTACGAGTTTTGATAAATGTTATGAACGGAGTTAAAAAGGGTATTGAGACAGAAAACTGATGGTAATGATAGAGCATGGAGATGAGATATACTTAAGATATAGTGCTCAGGAGGATGGGGAAGAATATTTGGAGTAGAGAGAACAGTGTATAGAAAGGGAAGAGGAGAAGGAACCTGAAGGAATTGAAGAAAGGGTGGTATGGGTGGAATGTAGTGAGCACGAGGGAAAGGTTTTTGATGGAGGGGATTCCTCATAGCACTTATTACTAACAGACATAAAATATATTTATTTGTCAGTTTTTTATTGCCTGCCTATCAGCACTTTCACCTCCACAAAAGCAGGGTCTTTGTATTGAGAGATCAGTGTCTGGTATATGGTTTGTTACCAATAAATATTTGCTTAATAAATGAATGAAAGGAGAAAAAAAATTTAACTATAGTGAATATCCTAAAAAATGAGAGAAGTATTGAGTTTGGAAAACAAGTTCAGGATGCAATGAAGAAATGACAATAATAGAATAAGAGATATCTCTTGGAAATTAAAAATCTAATGATCAAGAAATTTAAAAATCCAATCGTTGCTCTGGAAAACAAACTTGAGAAAATCTTGGAGAGAATAGAACAAAAACATCTAAATATGGAAAATAGAAGAGGCAATAATAAAAAAAATCCAAGGGTCAATCCAAAACTTTCAATATCTGACTCACAGAAGTCCTAGGAAATAGAGAACAAAGAAAATGAAGAGGAGGGCTTCCCTGGTGGCGCAGTGGTTGGGAGTCCGCCTGCCAATGCAGGGGACACGGGTTCATGCCCCGGTCCGGGAAGATCGCACATGCCGCGGAGCGGCTGGGCCCGTGAGCCATGGCCGCTGAGCCTGCGCGTCTGGAGCCTATGCTCCGCAACGGGAGAGGCCACAACAGTGAGAGGCCCGCGTACCGCAAAAAAAAAAAAAAAAAAAAGAAAATCAAGAGGAGAAAATTAGCAAAAAAATAATACAAGACCATTTTCTAGAATAGAAGATCATGTGTATCTGGTTTTATAGAGTCAATTCCTGGCACTCATCCAGGGCTGGGAATAGTTTACATTCCCATCATCCAAAACAGAAAGACCTTAAAACAACAACAACAACAACAAAATGAAACTGAAAGACCTTCTATTACATAGGGCATTGTAGTAGTGAACAGAAATTAGCACTAGACGTTAACACTGGTCTGGACCTGTCTAATAAAAAATGTAAAAAGCAAACCTCAAAAGGAGCAGACTGATCCTAAGTAACTTAACTGCATGCCTGAACAAAGTCCAACATTATTTATAGGAATACAATAAAATATACGTTCAACAATGTAAAATTCAAAATACCCAGAATCTGATCTAAGATTACCAGGCAAATGAAGAAGCAGGAAAATATTCATAACTCAAAGGAAAAAAATCCATCAATAGAATGGATTTAGGAATTACAGACATGATGAAATTAGCAGACAAGGATGTTAAGACAGTTTTTATAAATATGGTCCATTCCCTAAAGTAGAGGAATTTAAATTGTACTATTTAAATTTAAAGCAGATAATTTTAGAGCATAACTAAGACCTGTGCATATCAACTGGGATGTCAATTCTTAACTAAAAATGATAACTTCTGGTCTGAGGAATGATAATAATAATAACAACATTAAACACTAATATTTATTGAGTGCCTACTATGTTCCAGGCAAGCAAATTTCTCAAAGGATAACCAATGGAATATCAAATGTTCTTCCAGAAATTACAAATCTTGTCCACATAGCTTTTTCTTGTCCACATAACTCCTTTCTGATGGAAAGGAGCGTCAGCTTAATAAGATTTGAACAGTCACTTATTAACTTTAAATGAGATAAGCCAGTAATTTATCCCTTGAAACGTTTACTAAACCCTTGATTCCATATCTTAACCCCAAATGATTTGACTATTTTTTGAAGTGAATATTTTTAGTGGATGAGATTATAAATAGCTTAATCCAGAAAGTAAAATTTGTCTAAATGTTAGCAAAACATAGTAGGGAATTTACAAATAGGTGAAAGCGGGCATAGTAGGTCACTTTAAATTAACTCTAATAAAATTGTGCCTTTAAACAACTTCTTCATTGTAAAAGAAAATATATTTGGGAAGTAAGGCACAAAAGACTCATAAATGGAGCTTTCAAATTTGAAAAATAGGCGTGATAATCTCCTGAGGACTTGCTGAATCTGAAGCTGGATTCTCTGAAGATTTTGGATCTGTCAACTGGCAGCGTTCAGTTTCTCATATGTAAAATGGGGACAGCAGTAATGCCCAGTGAAATAAAGGAAGGTCAGAAATGAAGGTCATATAATTCTGGAATTTCCCAATCCTACTATTATGATAATCAATTTTTTTTTTTACTATCAGGAACAGCATGAGGCTTTCCCAGAATAAATAATTGGCTTTCAGACACTGCTGAATAATACCTATCTCCCACATTTGTTCTGTAGACTAATTGATGTTTCAGAGTGTTTAAACACAATGCCTCTACAGAAGCAATGGCATTATAATTTGTTGGGACACTCTAATATTGTAATTAGTACTAATTAGATTCTTTTCAACAGCTTGTTGAATGTACAAATTACTGCATCTAGGGTATTCTGCTTTATTTATTCATCATGAAAAAGTCAGATATGATGATTTAAATAGGAGCCTTTAAACAACTATTCTCAAGATTCTGCACACACCTCTCCCCTCCAACCAGGGGAGGGTAATAGCAAGACGCCCTTCTAGGAAATGTCATAGGGAGAGTAGTCCCAGTGATGTCCCAGGAGTCAACTCACGCTGGCTGGGCATCCTTCCTAATTCAGAGTTCAGTGACATCATATTGGTAGTTTAAAATCAGCCATGGGGGGGCTTTCCTGGTGGCGCAGTGGTTAAGAATCTGCCTGCCAATGCAGGGGACACGGGTTTGAGCCCTGGTCCAGGAAGAGCCCACATGCCGTGGAGCAGCTAAGCCCATGCACCACAACTACTGAAGCCCGTGTGCCTAGAGCCCGTGCTCTGCAACAAGAGAAGCCCCTGCAATGAGAAGCCTGCGCACCGCAACAAAGAATAGCCCCCGCTCGCCGCAACTAGAGGAAGCCTGCGCGCAGCAATGAACACCCAAGCAGCCAAAACTAAATAAATAAATAATCCATGGCGGGGGGGGTCCTTTTCTTTTTTTTTTTGAGACCCAGTTTACCAGCTTGTAACTGCCAGTGCCTGTCTCTTCAGTGTATGGAATCTGGTCACAGTTGTAACCAGTTGGCATTGGCCTGCAGCCACATTTCAGTTGTACATTAGAGTGGGCTAACTGCTGAAACTAACATTCCTCAGATCTCCGTGGCTTGACATGATAATGATTTATTTCTCACTCATTACACAACCCAGTGTGATTTGGTGTGGGATAGAGAAGGGGGTTGGGGTCATTCAAGGACCCAGAGTCTTTCCCTCTAGTGCATTGTGCCATGGAGCCTTTGGTAGTCTGGTGAAACCTAGGGACCCCTTCTCAGAATAATAGTTTTAAATTTAAAAAAGTACACAGGCTTACAAAAGAAACCAATTTTATTGAAATACAGATATCGAAATACATTAAAAATCTGTGACATAATAATATATGTGCTTCTTTATTAATGCAGTCAATGACAAGGTCTCGTGGTGGGTCTAATAACTGCTGTCACTTTGATGAAGTGCTATTGTATGATATTCAGTTAATGAAATGTGCTAAGAAGACATCTGTGATCTCTGTTGAGGATGAGGTCACAAGTACTGTTAAATTCTACTGTGGTTTGCTTACATTCATAATTGAAGGAAATGCTGACTTTGAGTTGAAAGTTAATAAAAATGAAGTTGTTATTTACCCTCATTCAATTTTTGGACTCCCTGAATTCTATCTGAAGATTCCATAAACATCCATAGACCCCAGATTGGAAACCCCTGATCTGGTGGCTCCATTATTCTTATGGCCACATAGATCTTAATGGAACACCTGCATATGTCTAGATAAGAGAAGAGGGACAGTGGTGAATTAGGTGCAAACATTTTATCACGCCTGGAGGTGGCATACATCATTTCTGTCTAACCCTTGAATTTCCACATGACACAGCTTCCTTCTGTATCTTTCCATTTGGCAATTACCATCAAAAGTCCAATCCCTTTGTTGATCACATCTTCCCTTGCATCTCTTCAATATGTTGACCCTAACATTTTAATGAATAGCTTTTCTACTTTAAATGTAATTTCACTTTGAAGATAAGCTATATCTTTATCTTTAGGTAAGAAAAGCTCAAGCCCTCTAAACTTGACTATTGAGTACTTGAGATATGGCTAGTCCAAATAAAGATATGATGCAAGTACAAAATACACATCAGGTTTTGAAGACTTAGTACAAAGGAAAGAATGTAAAATATCTTAGTAATATTATTTAATAGCAATTACATATTGAAGTGATACTATTTTGGTCCTTCTGGGTTAAATACATATATAAATAAAATACATTAAATATAAAGTAAAATTAATCCAATCCATTTAAAAATTTTAATCTGCTACTAGAAAACTTCAGATTACATTTGAGACTCATGTTTATGGCTCACATAATTCTTTTAGGCTCCTACTCTTGAATAAAGATTCACAGAACTGCAAGGGACCTTAGAGGTAAACATCTAACCCAATCACTTTATTGTGATCTGAGAGCCTGAGTTGCTCCTATCTGCATAGCTAGTAATGGCAGATGTGGGACTGGAACTCAGGTCCCCTCACTTCTGGGACAGAGCTCTTTTCATAGTCCATGGTATTTCAGTCAAACCAAACCAAACCAAAAATCTCTAACTTTAAGTTTCCAGTCCATACCAGAATATACTCTAATTCATAGTTATATATAAAATCCTGAAAATGGCAAGTTTCTTCTTTCAATCTGATGTCTTGTTCAGCCCCAGGTTTAAAACTTAAGTACAGCTTCCTCTTGCTACTGAAGAATTGCAGGCACAGGTGGGCAGACAGACTGGCTTGTACTTGGCTTCCTCCCTCATGATCCCGTATAAAAGAAGCCCTGAGATCATTCTTCCTCCCGTATTTCCCTCTGTTGAATGTTTAAGCTCGTAAAGAAATGCTACACTATTCTCATCTCTTCTGGATTTTGTCTTAAAGGAATGGAAACATTTGGAACCCTAGTACTTAACATGATCACCCCTTTCTTCCAGCCAGGAGGGAGCACAGTGGAGAGCAATTAAAAGAACTAAATGGTGGGCTTCATTTTCTTTTCTCCCATTTTCTCTTCTTGGCTCCCACTGTGGATTCTATAGCCAGATTTGAGAGGATGTCTTAAGTCTTTGCTGACCTTTTTGTTCCAGAGTATTCCTTCCCCCGGGTTTTTTCCTTCCGCCAGCTCCTTCTCCCTCTATGATGCACCAATTTTCATAGGATCACATTTGGGCCATTGTGTATTTAAATAATATTTAAGATAAGAGTTTAGACCAAAAAACCCTTACCTTAAATGATGCATTGCCAGTAAATCATTTTTTCCCCTTTTAGGAATTTAAGAAAATGTAAGTGCTTCTTGAATCATATAATTTGCTGTTGCAATTGAAATAAATAGTTCCCTTACTCAGCACTCTTTGGAAAGTATTATGTGTCACCTAGACTCTGGGATGTCTCTAAACTTGCATTTCTCGGCATTTTCAGCGGTCCCTAGAATTGTAAGTTCTAGAAGAGCCATAAGGAATGCCTCTTGCCCCATGACAACCTGGTGACCCACTTACCAACATGTTTCATGTCTTGGCACTTCCTCTCTTCAGTATTGTTCTGTAGCACTTTCATGAGAAACTCTTGAGGCATACCATAACTACGTTGCTTATTTCAGATCATCACAGTTATTGACGTCAACGAATGTCTGAGAAAGAGAGCACAAACTCTTAGTGTCTCTGTACGGTTTCTATGAAAATATTTGACGTCTTGAGATGTGTTGAGAGCCAAACTCATTGTTTCTCTAGGGATATTTTTTCAACTTTGCATTGTGAATTAAAAGGAGAAATGATATATTTTGCAAATGAGTGTAAGACGTTTAAGTTTAATAAAAATTTTCAAAATGGTATTTATAATATGTATCTGTTCCATTTTTCAGGAAAGTGGACAAAATAAAATGAACTTACAGAGCAGATAAATCCTTATAAAACTTTCATCAGACATGTTACCTCTGCAGCTTTTGTGATTCAACAGAACATTGGCTCTGCAGGCAGACTACTAGTTCAGGTTCTGGCCCATCACTTTCTAGCTGTGCAAGCTTTTAAAGTTACCTAACCTCCTCTGACCTTCATTTCTTCAGTGGTAAAATGGGGATCATGGTACTGCCCCAGATGGAGGCTGTAAGGATTCACTGCTCTGATCCTTGCAAAATACTTAACACTCTTAGGGACTTAGACTCTCAACTCTTAGCTGTTTTATCATTTATAATAGTTTATCTTATTTATTCCAAAACCAAAGTAAAAGGTTTTAAATAAACTGTACAGCATATAAAATTTTTTCCCTTAAAATCCTTAGTCAGCCAGTTAGAACCAGAACTGAACCGATGCCCATTTTCTATAATTCATGGAGTTGAGACTACGGCATGTGCCATATTCAATAGAAAGCATGGACTTTAGGGACAAGTGCATGACACTTGGTACAGAAGAACTTGTTTGAGTCCTGGTTCTAACACTTACCATGTGACTTTGGGCTTGTCTTTAGGCCCCAGTTTTCCTATTAGTGAAACAAGTCATATTATTGATTAAGTCTCACTAAAGCATCTTACTTAGGATGAACTTATAAAATGGCATGGAACAGACCTATTTCTTCTGGTGAGGCATTCACTGTGTATCTTTCCTTTTAGTCATCAAAGAGAATGTGCCCTGTTTCATGAACTGAGATGAACAAAACACACTAAACTGCTCTTGAGGGAATTTATCATGGAGGTATTGGTGGGGAAAAATAAACAAATAATAAGATGATATGTGGTAATGAGTATTTTGAAGAAACGTAAGAACAGAGAAGAGGAGGGTGTGATGAGGGCTGCTACTTCAGAGAAGGGGCCAGGGAAGCCCTCTCTGACATTTGAATGAAGTGCTAGAGTGGGATACAGGAATATCTGGGGGAGATACATCCTGGGCAGAGGGAAAAGCAAGTTCGAAAGCTTTGAATTTGGAAGGGAGCTTATCCTGCCTTAGGAACAGCAGGGAAGCCAGTGTGGTTAGAGAGGAATGAGCAATGAGTGCTAATGGAAGATGGAGGGCAGGGGGTAGGTGGGGCAACATCACAGAGGGACTTGCAGGCTACTGTGAGGACTTGGGCTTTTACTCTGAACGAGAAGAGACACCATGGGGAGTTTTGAGCAGAAGGGTGAAATAATCTGATTTCTCTGACTCCTGTGTAGAGAACAGACTGTAAGAGGGAAAAGGGAGAAAGCTGGAGGTTAGTTAGGAAGCTAGATCTGTGATCCAGGTTAGGGAAGGCTTGGACTAGGGGGTAGCTGGAGGTAGTGAGTAGTAGTTGCGTTATAAATACATTTTGAAGGTAGACCTGCTAGGATTTGCTGATGAGGTCTGTGGTATAGGAGGAAAAAAAAAAGTGGCTTCAAGGACACCTCCAAGATTTCTGACCTGAGCAACATAAAGAATGGAGTTGCAACTTACTGAAACAGGGGAGACTGAGGGAAACACGTTTGAGAGTGAAGAGTTCATTTTTGGACATGCTACGTTTGAGATCCAAGTGGAGATATCAGATAGACAATGAATGTCTCCTCTAATAATAAATGTTGTTTTGTTTGTTTGTTTTAAGATTTTTATTGGAGTATAGTTGATTTACAATGTTGTGTCAGTTTCATGTGTACAGCAAAGTGAATCAGTTATACATATGCATATATCCACTCTTTTTTAGATTCTTTTCCCATATAGGTCATTACAGAGTACTGAGTAGGGTTCCCTGCGCTCTACAGTAGGTCCTTATTAGTTACCTATTTTATATATAGTAGTGTGTATATGTCAATCCCAATCTCCTAATTTATCCCTCCCCCGCCTTAACTTCCTGGTAACCGTAAGTTTGTTTTCTACGTCTGTGACTCTGTTTCTGTTTTGTAAGCCTTTAATTACCTGCCAGGCACTATGTTAAGAACTTATACACATTATCTCATTTGAATCCTCACAATAACTTTCTGAGAAGGTACTATTATCATGCTTATTTTGCAGATGGTAAGACTGAGGCCCAGAGAGATTATGTCTGTGGTTAAGGTCACATGTGTGTTATTTAGTGGATGGAATTCCCTCTGAAGCCAAGGCCCTGCTCTTAACAGTGTCACTGTATTGCCGTGACAGGAAGAGGCTGGGCTTCAGAATAACCTAATTGAGTTCCCGCTCCCAAAAGGAGTTTGCTGTATGGCTTGATATCAGTTGCCTCGTCCTCTTTTTGTCTTAATTCTCATGGATACCTTGAAGGTTGTTGAATTCCAGTCAGAAATATCATTTATTATTTAAGAGCAGAAAGATGCTGATGATACATATATTTATAATATATTTTACTTCCGAGATTACAAATAATTTTAGTGCCAAATTCTATAATTTCAGAAGAGCAGTAAGAACTGTCATCTAATGAAATTATTGCTTTCAAAGGAAATAAGCTTGGATGCTGATTTATGTTCATTATTGTCCTCTTTTACTGCTGAACTAGGAATTTGGTCATGAATTTTCCTTTCTAGCATATCCTAATCTGAAACCAGCTTCTTATTTGTGATGCTACTGAGCAAGTGAAATTTTTCCATCTATATATCATGATAGCCTTTAGATGAACAAGCAGAAGTGTAATCATGATGTTCTCATTTCCATAAGCATCTCCCTGACAGGTCATCAGATATCTTTATTGTTCTCGGGTACGTTTCGTGAGGTGCTGAAGGCATACATAATCATCTCTAGTAATTCATCTTCTTACCTAGGTTAATGGCCCCTAGTATATATCAGGAGAATGATGGAGCGAAAAGGCAGTGTGTCCATGGGCTGCCTTCTTAAGAATGTGGAGTAAATTACAGTGGGGAATAAATTACATTACTCTTTCTTATTACTCAGTTATCTTTTGCAAATTTCGTCTTACGAGGCTAAACAGTGCTGGATGACCTGAAAAAAAAATTGTGCACCTTTTCACCAACAGGCTCAGATTCCTTGTTCAGCATCAAGCTAATAGGTGGTCAATCATGAGACCATCAACTTCTAAATTAATGAAGATTCCTCTTCACTGGTAACCTTGATCACTCCCCTATAACCCTGGATTTTAAAAAACTATTTTGGAGATAAAGCAGATATAAAAATCATTCTCTTGGGGACTTACCTAGTGGCGCAGTGGTTAAGAATCTGCCTGCCAATGCAGGGGACACGGGTTCGAGCCCTGGTGCAGGAAAATCCCACATGCCGCAGAGCAACTAAGCCCGTGCACCACAACTACTGAGCCTGCGCTCTAGAGCCTGCGAGCCACAACTACTGAGTCCGTGTGCCACGACAACTGAAGCCCGTGCGCCTAGAGCCCATGCTCTGCAACAAGAGAAGCCACCGCAATGAGAAGCCCACGCACCGCAACAAAGAGTAGCCCCCACTCTCCGCAACTAGAGACAGCCTGCGCACAGCAACGAAGACCCAATGCAGCCAAAAATAAAACTAAACTACAAAAAAAAATCATTGTCTTGATTGAGTTGTTTTAAATAAACACTCCATTGAATTATCTCTTTATTGCTTCTTTTTTGGCCTCCACTCAAAAATGATGATGGCAGTAGTGATGGTGATGGTTGCTGTCTGCCTGGTGGTGCTAGAGCCGTATATGCGGCTGGTCTGTGTCAGAGCAGGGACCCAAACTCAGTTATACATAATTTCCTACAAATATTATCATCCCCAATTTCCAGATTACGAACTGAGACTTAAATTCTAACTTGTGATTTTACACTTGAATAGGTGCAATTCATGCCCCTTAGCATCATCCTAGTTCAGTTTTCACAGTTACTCTGAAGGACAGCATTATCACAAAATTAATAACTGCTTCATTTTGAGAGAGAAGTGCAGTGTGCCATCTCTGTGGATCGTATTTCGCATGCAAGTCTGTCTACTGCTACTCCACATTATGCCACAAACAATTCTCTTCTCACCAAATGTTCTTCTAAAGCATGTTTTATTGGCTGTGGATGATATCAGCTTCTGTAAATTATATCCTATAATTTAGTTAACCATTCTCCTCTGTGGGACATGTCATTTTCATATTTTTATTATTAAAAATAAATTTTTAGTGAGCATCCTAATGCATTAATATTTGTGTGCATCTCTGATTATTCTCTTAGAAGTACTTCTTGGGTGTCAAAGAGTGTGAAAAAATGTTAAATTATAGCTTTAAAACAAAAGGCATAATAGATGCACAATGTATCACCCACACTGAATTTCTGGCAGTAAGTAATCTGAGCTCTTGGGAGGAGAAATTTTACTTATACATTTTCCTACCCCCTTTGTATTCCATGGTATCTGTCCTCAAAACTTATTTATTGAATGAAATGAATAAATAATTGCATTGAACTGGAGTTAACTGAATCTCCAGACCTTTTTCAGACAGAAATGTATCTGAATCTAAGCACCTTTCCAAGCACCGTGTATACCTAAGTATCTCTTGAAAAAAAATTCCATAGGCATATTTAATAGTGATCATTGTATTTGGCAATTCTTATTTTTAAGGATATTTTCTTCTTGCTGCATATTCTTGAATATCTTGATTGTACTTATCCAGGAGTAGGTTGAATAACCAAATAATCTGAGAGTTCTTTTTCCATCCCCATTATTTTTCCACTTCACCATTATTTGGGCGCATCACTGTATATGTCCCATAGTTTAAGGAGATTATGGTAAAGGAATAAACATCACCTGCTACCCCTTTGGAAGGGAATTTAAAAGTTATTAAAGGTCATCTTATGCTTGAATGCCCTTATAAGGCTGCGAGGAGCTTTCAATACTTCCAGTAACAGGAGACTCATTATCTCCTAAAGCCAATCTATGCGTATTTGGATTATTATTTTGTTAGTGAATTGTGCTAGGACTGAATTCTTCCTAGTTTCCACCCTCTGCCTCTTGGCTCACACTTAGCTCCTGGGTCAGGCCCTCTGCCACCTCCTTTGCCCAGCCCCAGCCAGTTCTCCCTGGTCTTTGGCCTTTGGTCAGCAGTCAGGCTCCTGTGTATATAAGAAGGGATATATTATAGCACAAAGAAATATATTCATTATTTTTTTTAAATAAGTTTATTTATTTATTTTTGGCTGTGTTGGGTCTTTGTTGCTGTGTGCGAGCTTTCTCTAGTTGCGGTGAGAGGGGGCTACTCTTCGTTGCGGTGCATGGGCTTCTCGTTGTGGTGGCTTCTCGTTGCGGAGCACAGGCTCTAGGCACATGGGCTTCAGTAGTTGTGGCACATGGGCTCAGTAGTTGTGGCTCGTGGGATGTAGAGTGCAGGATCAGTAGTTGTGGCACACACTTAGTTGCTCCACAGCATGTGGGATCTTCCCAGACCAGGGCTCTAACCCGTGTCCCCGGCATTGGCAGGCGGATTCTTAACCACTGCGCCACCAGGGAAGTCCTATTCATTATTATTATTATTATTATTATTATTTTCGGTACGCGGGCCTCTCACTGTTGTGGCCTCTCCCGTTGCGGAGCACAGGCTCCAGACGCGCAGGCTCAGCGGCTATGGCTCACAGGCCCAGCCGCTCCGCGGCATGTCGGATCTTCCTGGACCGGGGCACGAACCTGCGTCCCCTGCATCGGCAGGTGGACTCTCAACCACTGCGCCACCAGGGAAGTCCTATTCATTATTTATTAATAACTTTAAATGGACTATAATATATAAAAATATTGAATCACTGTGTTGTACACCTGAAACATATAATATTGTAAATCGACTATACTTTGATAAGAAAAAAAACAAAAAGAAGGGAGCTCTCAATCTGTAAGAACCTAGGATTCAAACCCAGGTCTGTGTGGTCAAAGCCAGACATCTTTTATTTTTTTATTTTGGTAAAGTATACATAATACAGTATTTATCATTGTAAACATTTGTAAGTGTACAATTCAGTGGCATTAAGTACATTCACAGTGTTGTGTAACTATCACCCCTATCTACATACCCAAAACTTTTTCATCATTCCCAATGCAAACTCTGTGCCCATTAAATAATAACCTTTATTATTCTACTTTCTGTCTATGAATTGCCCATTCTAGGTACCTCACTGAAGTGGAATAATACAGTATTTGTCCTTCTGTATCTAAAGCCAGACCTCTTTTTACTACAGCACCTAACTTCATAGCATCATTTGCTATTGCTAATGCATTTTGCCTGTATAAATTTTCTTAAACTCATTTAATTCCGAGAGCTGCCGCATTTTTACAAAGATCTCAAAAGTTTTGACTGCATGTCAGTTGCTCCAATAGAAAGCAGGGCAGGAGAAACAATGCATTTCTTTGTCTTGGACTCTAAACTCATCTTTAGGCTATTTCTCCTTTCTGTTGTACAAGATTCCCTTTTATAAAAATATGAAGAACGGAGAGAATGAGCCCCCCTCCCCCATAGCAGTCATTCTGGTTTTGATCCTGGTTTTTTTTTTTTTTTTTAAATATTTATTTATTTATTTTTGGCTGCGTTGGGTCTTCGTTTCTGTGCGAGGGCTTTCTCTAGTTGTGGCAAGCGGAGGCCACTCTTCATCGCGGTGCACGGGCCTCTCACTATCGTGGCCTCTCTTGTTGCGGAGCACAGGCTCCAGACGCGCAGGCTCAGTAGTTGTGGCTCACGGGCCTAGTTGCTCCGCGGCATGTGGGATCTCCCCACACCAGGGCTCGAACCCGTGTCCCCCGCATTGGCAGGCAGACTCTCAACCACTGCGCCACCAGGGAAGCCCTGATCCTGCTTTTTAAAAGAAGTGCTTCTATTATTTCCCTAATAAATTTGATAGTTGCTTTTAGTTTGCAACAGATACTATTTATGATCTATTTTTTAATTTTGAAATTTCAAACTATCCCATTAATATTGACTCTATTAGCTTTGTTTTAAAATTAAGCTCAAAGTCCTGTAGATTGCAAAGTCTGCATTCATGCTTCCTCTTTTCGTTTTTTGAGAATCAGATCTACATTTATCCATTCAACTCTTCCAGCACCTCTACTGGTCTGCAACAGTTTAACAATCTTTTTTTGTTTGTTTTTGTTTTTTTTTTTGTTTTTGGCTGCACCACTTAGCATGCAGGATCTTCATCGAACCCATGCCCCCTGCAGTGGAAGGACAGAATCTTAACCACTGGACCGCCAGGGAAGTTCCAACAGTTTAGCAATCTTAATTGTGAATTTTCTCAGTACACTGGATTGTAGTTACTTTATAGTGTTCCACTGCTCACTTTAAATCTCTTTAACAATCTTGGGCTTTCTTTTTCTCTTACCATATTTAGTCTACTATTTTAAGTCCCAAAATCATTCTTCTTGGAAGAGAAGACTAGGACAAAAATAATAGTGGAGCAGTTGTTTCTCTTTGTTATTCCAGCAACATCACTCACTGCCTTGGTGCCAGACGTCGGGCTTATCTCTTCCTGATATTCCTGTTGTTCCTAACATAACTAAAAGAACCCTTTTTGTTGTTCTTATAAATTATAGGTCTCAATCTACCTATTTTCTTATCCTAGGCTGTCTAAATCAGAGGTCATGATAGAACTATGTAGGAACGCCCATCATTTCCCTTGGTGGAATCACTGTCTGTGATTGTATAGACAGAATTACAGACTATGTGGGCACGTAGGTGCCACTCAACCCTCTTTCAGGGTCTCTTGCCCCAAAGTCTTGGTTCTGTTTCTTTTGAAGTCTGCCTTACAGAAGTCCAGGTTTTATCATCATATTTTCAACCACCCTCTACCTGGCTATCAAGAATGCCTTTTATATGTTGCTGTTGGAATGGAGTGGAACTATTATCAAAAACAGTTAAAATAGAAAATTGTAACAAGATACATGTACTTTGAATATTGTATTTTAACTTAAAAATATATTAATGAAACAAATATATTCATTCCCCAATCTTTGACACAGGGCAAAAGTTTTTTTTGGTATCATCAGTAATTTTTTATCATCTATAATTTCTGTATCATTTATAATTTTTATAATCTTCAATTTTGAGTTCCTTTGAGTTGGGTAAGATCTTGTAAAGAAATCTGATCACAAAATCCATCTAGGTCCATTTTTTGTGGTTTTTAGGTTTTCAAACAATGTTTACTGTTGAATTGCTTTACACCTAATTTAACAACAATTCTCATTAGAACTCTATCAAAACTTTCCCAAACATTTAACTTAGTTAACAACAATTATTTTCTTTTTGTACTAATATTTAATCAGTTTGTGTAATATTTAATTTAAATTACTTGTCCACAATAGCCAGTACAACTGGCATGAATAGGTTTGGAAGGAAACACAACAGATGTTTGATAAGCACACAGCTTGGCAGGTGAAGTGGAGGTACTAGAGGGTAGTCTGTCAAACCTGAGCCCTGGGATTCTGTGAATCAACAAGTGTGTTTTATGAAGAGAGTGAAAAGCCTTGGGTGAGTGAAGGATGGTTAAGGGGACTTTACATGTGATACAATGGCATCATTGCCTTCACCCAACTTTCTTTATTTTACTTCACTAGCTGATATCTTTGTTGTTTAGAATAAGATTCAAGTAGCAATTCCCCTGGTTACTGCTTCTCTTTATAGAAAAATGAAGTTGCTATCCAGTACAGGCAGTAACTTGTCAGACATTCTGTTTTCAGTTTAGAGTCTCCAATCAAATGTTTGGGTAGTTGAAGTTTCCCATCACAACTCTTTTTTACCTCTGTGCCAGCACTGTAAACTAAATTAGGAACACATCATCCATTTCTTCCATTTGGCCAGATAGTCTGTTAATATGGATTTCATCAACAAGATGATATCTTTTCCTCTCATTTAATCCTCATTCAAATGCTTTTTCATCACCCTTACCGCCTAGGTTCATGGATTTTCACACAGATGATAAGTGATATTTCTTTAGCACCCTTCCTTACAGATATTTCTTTGGAATGCTACCAACTCCTAGTAATTATTATGAGATTGTATTTACCATCTTACTCTCCAATTCCCATGCTCTGTTCTGGTCCCATACAACAACTATGAGACCCTTGAGAGTGTCATTTTGGGAACTTTTCCCTATTGTTTTCTTATAGGAGTCTCATGGCTCCTCCTGAACTATTCGTCATTTTCCCATGGCAAGACTGCAGACATTTCTGGCAACTGGTTTCATGATTTTGCATGAATATTTCTTTCTTTTTTTCTTCCATATTCAATTTAAAGACCACCTAAAAGTCTCCAAGACTTTCTTCCATGTCCTCATGAGAGGTACTCCAGCCCTACCCAAAGTCCATCATTGTACTACATAAAGTCATCAAACAGAAAATGACATCCTGTTTGCTAAACACCTCTTCCTAGTAAGTTCACTTCCTTAATATTCTCACTTTTCCAAAGTCCTAACCATTGAAAGGAAGACGTGTGAGAATCCCACTTGTACTCTTGGGTCTTTTAGTCTCCAGCCTGGGACTTCTTAGATGACGATGATGTTCTCTCTGTCTTCAAGCATTCATTCCCATGAAGATCCAAGGACTGAATCCTGGGTTAATGGGGCTTAGTATGTTTCAGTAGACTATTATATTCCAGAACTAGTCACCAGAAAGATGGACAGCAAGCAAGATTGACTTTATCTTGTCTGCACAGAGCCTTTAATACCCCCAACAAAGAGTGATAATCATCACCCACCCTTTTCCTCCCAGGGCGGGTAGCAGGTTTCTTTATTCTAGTGGTGCTTGGGTATCTTCTGGATGTGACTCGGTGCTGCACATACACAAAGACAGAAATCAGCAGTGGCTGTAGAGGTAACTATATAGAAGTTGCTATACAATGTGATAGAGATAAATGTAGTAAATGTTTTTTCCATATTTCTTTTTGGAATTTCATCCTACCCTCCCTCCCTTCCTTTTTGTGGTAAGTTTCAAATGCTGAGCTTTCATTTGGAGCATCATCTTCCACAGTGAACTGTACTCTTTTGTATCACCTGCATTGTTTAACATAGTGTGCTAGATAATTTAGCGCTTAATAAAGATTTTTTAAGTTCATTAATTCATAAAGAGCCCACTAACTATATGAGCAAAGATTTTGGAATCCACTTTTGAACAGTAATTTGCAGTTGCTGGGTTATTGGTTTTGACTTGCTACATTGCATTTTCTTAGCAGGTTGCAAATATTCAAACCTCAGGATATGTGGTCAACTTCTAAACAGTATGGATGTTTTTTTCTGTGTCATTCAGCAGTAACATTTGCTAGCTTCATTAACCAACTTCAGCTACAACCTTTCTGTTTCCATTAAGAAAATAGAATTTTCTCTCTAAGAAATGGCTTTGATGCATTGGTATTATATTCAAGTTGCAGTGGTCTGGGGCCTACATTAATTCCAGAGAGTCACCATTTTAAATATTGAATTTAAGTCTGAGCTAAAATATTAATAAAATTTAGATGTAATCTCCTCTTTTCCTTTTCTCTTTCAGGACAAGCCCATTATTTTTCCATTTGTTGGCCAATGCAGGCTTCCCACAGAACTCATTCTGGTCTAATTTTGTAACTGAGAATATTAGTGATGCTAGCTTCAGAAGGATTCTTCTCAGACATCTAAATCAAAATGTCTTGACTTGGAGCCAGAGAATTTAAAGTGGCATAACTTTGTGTCTATATACCTTTTTCTGGTATCCAAAACTTTCAGCATACTGTTAAATGGGCCTGTGACCCAAAAAGCTTAACCATTTTTCTAGACATGTTAGATTACAACAAAAAGTATCACTTTCTCTCGAAAATAAACGAAACAGCTCACATTCTCGTTGATGTTCTTATCTTCACGTTTCTTTTTCTTGTTTTGGGTTGAGGATTTTTCTAAAACATCACTGATTTTCAAGTCACATGGAGGTGCCTTCTCATATTTGATGTGACACATCACGGGGGCTGGCTGTTTTGTTAGTGCACAGAGTTACAGAGCTTGAGTATGAGAGACTGTTCCCACCAGTCATTACCTTGGTTCTACATGTGGACAGTTAGTCAAGCATATCCCTGGAGAGCATCCAGGAGAAATGTGATTCTTTTAAAAATGGCACTTTTAAACATATTTTTACTGCACATATGTCTGAGATTAAAGTTTACCCATTAAATTTATTTGTAAAGATTTCTTCCAAGAGGTGATAAAATTCAAGGCTCCTGTCTATTTCCTCCTGTGCTACAGATTTTCTTTAAAGCTGAGTGTTGTTGTATTTTATAACCTGCAAAATGCATCTCCTTTTTAAAGCTGAAAACAGCCAAATGGACTTTAAAAAGCGTAACTTTAATGCACACAGGAAGTACAAAGATACGGTGGTTACTATGTTCTCTTTCTGATAGTTTACTGTTGTATTTCTTGGCCTACCCAGCTTTCATTATGAACTCTATAGGCTCCCTGAGAAATTATTCTACAGATCAATAATTTTTGTGTATTTGAATCAAGGATAACTCAGGGACCTCAGGAGACTTTAAATTGTACCAGTTAATTTGTTTTTGTAAACTTCAGGCCTTGTATGTACTATGCATTGTCTTAATATAGTTTCTGTTATTGGACTGCGAGCTGTGGGAAGTTGAGTCAAGATTGGTCCTCTATTTTAACATTCTTGTATTTCAGCTGTCTTTGTATCCTTCCCTATTAAAAATTTAAGTTAAAAACTTCAAAAGTTCCCCCTTCTCCTGAGAACTATGAACATCCTTCTTATCAGAGACTCACATGCCCTCTGTACTTCCCTGTTTGAGCAACCGACCCCATAAACCTAGCTGTAACCTCAAACACTTTAATTACAGACTTGGCTATCATCACTTACACTATTGTACACCTTTTTAGGTCCTAGAGACACAATTCATGGTGAGACTAATATCTTTACACAACCTCTTTCTTAAATAGAATTGGGAAGACAAGATCTGAATTAGGAGTGAGGAGGTCGGAGAGCTGCAAAATGAATGGCTGAAGATTTGCTACAAATTAGGGCAAATATAGTCTCCTTCATCTCCCAGCAGCAGACCTTAAGCCAAATTATAGATGCATCTCTGAGAATGTTGCAGGAACATGACAACAGACACAAATCTATGATATCATTTAGCATGGGACATAGGGAAGCACTTCTAATTGCTTTTAAGTAACCACAGTAAAGTAACTAGTATTGTAAGATATATGTATTATGTCCCCACCCCCATCTGAATTCAGGAGGTCCATGGAATCTCTCCCAGATTCTTTAAATAAAAGTGTTGACATTTTATAGGTTTAACTTTCATAATCTAGAACAAGACTTGTTGGCATTGAGAGGGAAAGGAATGCCGAAGAGCTTCAGTGGGCTTTAGTTTACTTGCCTCAATATCTTCTCTCCTTTAAATTCTCCTTTTTCCTTTTCCTTCTTGTTTGCCAAATCCCAGAGTGGTTTGGGTATTGTTCTAAGTGATGTCCAGAGTCAACAAAATGTTTATCACATTTTCCCTAATGTGAACCAGGAAATAATTGGGACACAGAAAGGGTAGACTGAAGGGGGTGCAGTGCCTTTTCAGTCGTATCTATGTAGGCAGCCAGGAGATGTAGGAAGTAACCCATTCGACGCATCTCAAGCAGAGTAAGTGACAAAATGTTGATGATTTCACTTATTTTCCGGTCAGAAATAGAAAGAGCCTTCTCGCATTTTTACAAAGATTATCTATTTTGTCTATTAGAATGCAGAACGTGCCTGAGCATTTTTACTCACAGAACTAATGAGGACAAGGTAAAAAAATATTGTACAAGTATTTTGCTTAACTTTCTTGCCAAATGCCTGCTGTAATAGTAAGTTAATATGAACTGTATTACTGTCACATGGTCTTCGGACAATAGGACAGTAGTAGTCCTCTTGCTTGCCCTCTACTAAAATAAATTAGGGTATACCAAATTTATACTAGTTAGGATCCTGTATACCTATCACTGTGCTTTCATCAGAAAAGCATTTTAAAGCAATACATTACAAATTGTTTTCTTTCCCATATTTTTAAGCTTCTTGCTGCTTAAAAGTGGTATGGGGGTAGTCTGTGGTATTACGCGATTTGAGGAACTTTCAAAGTTCCAAGTCACTCCCAGGTCTGCAAAAGTAAATTTGCTTCCTTGCTACCATTCACAATTGCTGATATCTT
The DNA here is from genome assembly GCF_949987515.2 of Delphinus delphis. Taxonomy (NCBI): domain Eukaryota; kingdom Metazoa; phylum Chordata; class Mammalia; order Artiodactyla; family Delphinidae; genus Delphinus; species Delphinus delphis. The sequence goes on along the minus strand of NC_082683.1, from coordinate 139,582,689 downwards.
CAAAACCAGGTGTCCTACAGTGAATGTGGGAATTCTTGTTTAGTCTCTGAGGTCCAGCTACAGTTCTGTTGGGCCAGCACCAGAAAGAGCTGTTCTAGTAAAATCCAGGGGCTTTGGCTTCTGGGCTCTCTTGTCATAATGGTCTCTGAATGGCCACTTACCCACACTGTCCTTTTTCAGGGCAAGAGGAGTCTCCTTTTAATCTCAAGTTAGCCTAGGACCTGACCTCCTCATCCATTCCCTCTTCCTCTCTGTCCGGAGCCTTTCCCTCCTCCCTGGTTTCTTCTTCTGATCTTGGAAACCGGCTAAAGTCTTTCCTATCTCACACACACCATAATCACCACCTCCACCTTCACCACCAGGAAATCCTTCCTTTGACCTTTTGCGTTGTTATCCCTTGAGCTGCCATCACATAGCTCTCTTTTCCTTCACCACCAACCTTTTTTCAAGAGTAGAATTTTGTATTCATTGCTTTCTCTCACTCTCACTTCTTATCACCCTATATTCCTCTTCCCACCTTCCCTTGTCTACTAAAACTACTATTTTCATATTATCAGTGACCTCTATTCATGAAATCCATTTTTTTTTTGCCTTCCTTTTCCTGTTCCCCACTGTTGAGATAATTGCTTTCATTTGAATCTCTTTTTCAACTTGGTTTCCATGAGCAAGGCTGTCCTATGGTTTTCCTCTTTCCCTAGTCAGTTCCCTTCTTGCACCATCCCTGTTTTTTCTTTCTTCTCCAAACTGGAAAATGTGAGATTATTCTAGGCTCTATTCTCTCTTTTTCTTTCTGTCTTTGTATTCCACGTTTTGATATCACTACTGTGTACATAACTCAAATCTACACATCAATGTAGATGATTTTCTTTTGAGTGCTAATTCCGAATCACTATCTGCTTATTTGATATTTTCTCCTCAAGATCTTCTCGAGACACTCCCAGAATCAGGTATTGGTCACTGAAAATTTTAATTTATTCAGCATTTTCCAAGTGCTGTGCAAGAGTCTGGAACTACAAAGACAAATAGGATATATCCCTACCCATCAGAGGTTTACAGTCTAGTGTCAGAGACAGTTTTAAGTATGTGATAAAGCACTTATTGAGCATTGACCTTTGTAGGTTTGGTGCTAAGCCCTTGACATAACTTACCCCGTGTAATCCTAACCGATAATATAGGTATCTCCATTTCATATATGAGGAAATCAAAGCACAGAAAGATTGAGTAATTTGCCCAAAGTCCTTTGAATGTCAAGTGGCAAAAGTGGCAAAAGTGAGGGACATAAAATCAGGCAGTCATTCTCAAATAATACCTTATACATGCATTTAAACTGTGTTTGGAGGGGCCTTGTGAGTTAAAAAGGAAACTTTAAATTCTACCTAAAATTGTCAGAGAAGGCTTCCTAGAGGAAGTAACATTTGAAATGAGATCAGCAGAAGGAGAAAGGAAGGAAGGAAGGCATTTTAGCCAAAGTAGCCTCAGTGGGAAGGAACAAGCTCTATTGGAGGAACTGAAAGAATAGGGGAGAAACCTTGGGCTTATTACCTTCTGCCTATTTGTTTCTGTGATTCTCTCTGCCTGAGAGTTTTTCTCTCTTCGTCTCTGCCTTCGGTTATTTGCCCTGAAAGTGTAACTCTCCTTTGAACTCTCAGAGCCTTGTTTACGGCACTTAACGTGGTGCCCGGTGCATTCTGCCTTGTACAGAACATGCTGCATCTCACCTCTACCTTGGCACCAAATTGTGTTCTTCTATATAATTCTGTGGCTTCTTGTGGGGTTGCATGTAATAGCAACCCAATACACATTTACTGAATACTGAGTGAATGTTAATCAGGGCAAGAAAAGTAAAATTACTGGGAAAGCAAAAATAATCCATAATCCTTGCCAGATGTAATGGTAATCAGTTTAGTTCAGGAGTAAATTAGCCAGTGGATGTTTGATAATGTAACCTACAATGTAACTTGATTTCGCTGCTGAAGCTAACTTTTAAAGTTACAGTTTATCTGCCGTCCATGGGATGTTGGTCATGATTACTAGGGTGAACTCTAAAATTCTACCTTTAATATTGTATTTACATTTGGTATCTACAGCCTCTCAGCACTCTATAATTCCCATTAGTGAAGAGAATGCTTTAACTTAAGAATTCCATCAGATGAACCGGTTTGCAGGGCAGAAATTGAGACACAGATGTAGAGAACAAACGTATGGACACCAAGCAGGGAAAGCGGCAGGGGTGGTGGTGGTGGTGTGATGAATTGGGCGATTGGGATTGACATGTATACACTGATGTGTATAAAATGGATGACTAATAAGAAAAAAGAAAAGAATTCCATCAGAATAATTAATTTCTGAAAAGAAAGCTTAATGGGATTTAAAAATACATTTATAGTGGCTTCATGCTGTCACAACAACCACTTGAAAGCTGGAAAGTATGTTCAGCATATTTTTGTATTTACGTCTCAGTTTGAATTTCTTCTTTGATTCAAAAAGAAAGATTTCGTTTGATTTTACTAGAAGGAAAACATAGAAAAACACAGATATGCAGATGTCACTTGAGAATCTTGGAGCCATCCTGATCTCCTTACTCTCTGTTACCTGTCACGGACAATCCCCCACTAAATAGTAAATTATACCTCCAAAGTGTCTTTAATATTCCGCCTCTCTTATCCTCTTCCATGTCACTGCCCAACTTCAAGCCTTTATGAACTTTTGCCGGGATTATTACACCAAATTGTAACTGATCTTCCCAACTCTCATTTTTGTGTGTACCCCAAACCATCCTTGACACGTCTGCATAAATCTGAGCGTGTCACTTCCCCCTTAGAAGGTCTCCAGTGGCCCTTTGTAAACCTCATGACTGACTCCTGCCCGCCTCTCCAGCCTCACCTTGTAACCTTCTTTCTAATTACCTTGAGATTTTAGTCTTTGCCTGAACTGGCCCGACAAACCTTTACGTGCATGTTGAGTTTCAGTTTAAGCCTTATGTCTCTGTCAAGCTTCCCCAGTTCCCTCAGGCCACTTAGTTGCTCCTTGCACCTTGCCTTATATATATTATACTATTTAGTTCTCATGATAGTTGTTTAAAGTGAGTAGTCTTTGTTTCCATCTTACAGGTAAGAAAAGTGAGGCTCAAAGAGCTTAAGTAATTTGCCTAAGGTCCCAGAGTAAGGCAGTAAGTGGTAAGCTGGGATTTGAATCCAGTTCTTTCTGTTTCAAGAACCTGAGCTCTTTCTGCAATGTGTTGCTCCATTGCTGTAGCTTCCCCTGGTACCTGTATTTACTTTCATTCTGGCATTCATCACGTTTACTGTGTTGGCAATTCTCCATATCTGCTACATTCACTGGGGACACCAGCCCGCCTTTCATCTTTGTATCTGCAAGGATTAGCACAGTGTCTGGATCACGGTAGGAAGTTAAGAATATTTACTGAGGTAATGAATGAAACAAACAACATGCAAACCATATATAAATTTTAACTATCTGTGAAGGAAAATATAATTTGATCTTTTCTGTATGGTGGTATGGGGAAGCAGAAGAAGGGGAAAACTAATGAGGGCCATTTTCTAGAGTAGAAGTGTTATTGGAGGACAACAGAAGGGTTGTACAATCTCCAGAACCATCTTAAGATGGATTTAAAAATCAGCTGCTAAAAGAAGTCAGGAATGAATACCTAGATAATTTTGTTAGATTTTTTGAATGTTTATACTGCCTAACATGCTTCCTTAGATGAACTTATAATTAATTCTTACAAAGAAATGTGCAAGTAACAAAGGGGCATAGGAGAAATAGAAACAGGATGGAGTCTTGTAGTGTGGCTTCATATGAGACCATCAGTTTCTTTATTTGAAAATATTTTTATGTTAACAGTGAGAGTGACTTTTGTTAACATGGTGTAGTAGACTGAAGAATGTCCCTCAGAGAAGATATCAGGGCCTGACTCCTGAAATCTGTAATGTTAAATTATTTAAAATAAGGGTCTTTGCAGATGTTATTAATTATCTTGAGACGAGGTGATTAAATGCAATCACATGTATCCTTATAAGAGAAAGGCAGAGGGAGATTACACACACACACACACACACATACACATGCACACGAAGGCAATGTGGAGACTGAGGCAGAGTTTTGAGTGATGCGGCCACAAACCAAGGAATGCTGGCAGCTACCAGAAGCTGGTAGAGGCAAGGAACAAATTCTCCCCTAGAGCCTCTGGAGGGAGTGTGACTCTGCCAGAGGGAGGGGAGCCTGCTGCATCTTGATTTTGTCCCAATGCTACCGATTTTAGACTTCTGGCCTCTAGAACTATGAGAGAATGAGTTTCTGTTATTTTAAGCAAAGAATAAGTTTCTGTTATTTTAAGTTCGTAGTAATTTTTTACAGCAGCCATAGGAAATTAGTATACACTGGGAAGCAGCAATCTGGGAGTGTGATAAACATGAAATTCCATAAATAGAGAGCTCCTTTTTTTTTTTTTGGTCACACCACATGGCATGTGGGATCTTAATTCCCCAATCAGGGATTGAAACCACACTCCCTGCAGTGGAAGCACGGAGTCTTAGCCACTGGACCACCAGGGAAGCCCCAACAGAGACCTCCTTTGGATGGGTCTCCATCCCACTTCCCTTGGAAAGTGTTATACTTTCACCTTCCAGGAGATCAAAAATGGAAAGTGTCTGCCTCCAGAACTATACTGCTGGACTTCGTGAGCTCTCCAGTAGTTCTTTTCTCTCTCGTGATCCTCTGATCCCAGTATCCATCACAGTTCAGGCAAGGCATATATGCATTCCTTCTGGGTGCATATGGCTTTCACTGCCTGGTGATGGAATGTGGGAGCACAGCTATGTTTAGATGAGGTCAGTTATAAGTGGGCAAGCTCATGTTACTTAGTTTAGCATAAGTGTAAACCTTTAGACTCAACTTTCTCGTTTTTGTGTCTATCATAAGAATAGTTTTGATTAGATAGCAGTTATGGTCCCTTCCAGCTCTAAAATCCTGTCAGCCTCTCCCTAGTCTACATTTGCTTTCAACCATGAGCCTGTAGCTCTTTCTCACTGTGTAGCTGCTTCTACCTCCTGACTCAAGTTGAGCTCTCGGAGTAACTTAAGATGTCTCTCAGCTACTTAAGTTCCTAGAGAAGGAGGATTGTTTTTCTTTCTGGGTCTCAAATCCTAGTCAAAGCTTAAAAAACCCTTAGCTCTTGACTAATTTGGTGTCCCTGGATTCAGACTTTGACATTTATTCAACTAGCCTTTCTTTGGTCCCCAGGATCTACATTTTACTCAGCATCTGTGAACACAGCTTGATGAAGCCAGTCTGAATTCTCACAAACTTTCTTCTCTTGTTCACATTTCTTTCTTTTAATACTTTTTCTAGTATGTTACTTACTTTAGACCTTCCAGTCTTAATCAGGTCAACATATTTTCCCTTTTGTGAACCAGTGATTTTCCCACATACACTCTGAGATTCTTCACAACCCTCATCTTTCCTCTCATTCCAACTTCTGATAAGGATTTGGTACGTCTCCACTTCTCACAATGTCAAGGAGATCAGTTGGCCTAAGACCCTCATCTTTGCATCATTGTGAACCATCATTGGCATTCACCAGAATACCTGGGACACAATTTTCCTTGTAAACAGATTTTGAGCACCTACTATAAGTCAGATATTTCATAAAGGGTCAAGTTACACATTAGAATGAGTAAGATTCAATTCTTGTTTTAAGATGTCATTGTAATAGAGAAAGTAAGATGACTATGCAAATAATAAGATCAAGTGAATGCTGCTGAAATATTGATGGAAATAGCACCAGATACAAAAGTCAGTAGAATCTGCTTCTGGTCCCTAATAGGACACTTGCCATGAATGTGAATTTATGAGCATCCGTTTTTTTCATATGACCAGTGGGTCTGTGGTAACACTATTTAGTTAGGCTGTTATATGGATTAAATGATGTAAATGCATGTGCAAGTGCCCAGTATTATCTCTGGTATAGAATAGGAGATCAGTAAGAGATTGTTAAATTGAAATAACACTAGAGAAGAGGAGTTAAAGGAAGAAGAGATCACAAGTGGTTGAGTGGATCCAAAAGGGCTCTGTGGATGATGTAGCATTTAATATAAGTCAGACCGGTGGCTCCTCAGGACAGGAACCTTCCAAATTACTTTTTTTTAAATCCTTAGTGTGCTACACTTAGACTGTGCTTAATATATATTGAATGAATGGATTTTGAAGGATGGGTAGGATTTCTGGAGGGTTGAGTTGGACTTGAAGAAAGGGCATTCTAGACAGAGGGCACAGCATGGACATGGGAAGGTGCAAGTCTTGTTGGCAGAACAATGGTCTAGTTTGATGGGAGTGTAGGGAAGTAGCAGAAGTAAGAGTAAAATGCAAGCTGGGAATTTATATGGGTATTTAAAGGGTTTCCAGTGTTAGAGAGGGAAGTTTGTACTTAATTCAGTCTGGTTACTTTTTAATTTCAATGTCTTCAGTCAAATTTGGGGGGAGGGATTTTTTTTTTTTTTTGTCATGCTTTCTGGGTTATTGAAAGTTTACCATTATAATGATCATCTGTTGTGTTTCTATTTTTTGTTGGCAGGGTTGTAGGTAGTCCTTAGTAGGGATAAAGGGAAAATTTTTCTATATGCCAAAGAAAACAGATATAAAGAGACTGGTACTAAAAAGGAATAGAGAGGCTGTTAAGTTTTTCTTTGATTATGCCCAGACTTTGTCTTTCTTAAATCCTGTGCTAAACATTAATAACTTTCAAGCTTTTAGAAAATCATAAATTCAAGTCAAAGAAGCCAAACATACAAAAGGGAAGAATTCATCATGTTTGGTTGAATTGGCACTCTGCTTAGAACCACCAATAAGGGAGTCAAATATATTTGAACCTATGATTTTCCATGTATTCTAGATTGTTTCAAGGAATAATGCAATACAGTTTATAGCTTTAGCCATCTGTGTCCATAACTTATTTCATAATTAGATATTATGTTTCAAATATTAGTATCTCCCAGAGGGGTAATACTAATGTGCAGGAACAGCTGGGAGTGTATTGAGGTACCTGAAGAAGGGGAGAACCACGGAGAGGGTACTGAAGCCAAATCTAACTATAGTATCTCACTGCTTTGTGTATGATCTCAATTGTGAGTGCACAACTATTTTATGAAAAAAAAGTGCTGCCAATTATGTTTAACGATCATCCTGCACTATACATGATTTGGCCGTATTGGATTATCATTGCTTGGACATTTCTTGCATCTCTTCTGAGATATTTGGCATTTCCACCTGCTCTCAGTTGTATTGCTTGGCATTAGGTGGACAGTCCTTTGCCTGTATCATTGTAACAACATGCAACTCAAATTCCTCTACTGACTGTTTAAATCTCATTTAAAAATTGATTGTTGCTTCACAACAAAATAAGGAATTATGGTCATTTCTCCAAAGGTAAATATTTGTTCCATTAACTTAAAATTTATCCTGCAACTCCATTTCCATGCCTATTTGTACAATGATTTTTTGTTTTGATGTCAAATCAGTATAATCTTTTAAAGACATATAAAAATGCCAATTAAATTTAATGCTAACTATAAACAAAGCTCAGTTAAAGTGACAGCAGTGTGAACAGCTATGACCAAGTTTGTGTACATGCAATCGTGCCATGATAGCAACTTCGTGGAAGGCAATTATAAGGCCCCATTGATTATAAAACACAGTCCCAATTTAGAGATGTTAAAATATGAAGAAACTGTGCATTTTAGGAGCAATGAAATACACTTACTTTAAAACGTGCCAGGGACCAATCTACCTCTTACTGAAGTATTGCCTCTACCACTAAAGACTAAGTTAGTTGAGCCACATTCCTTTGTGGTTCTGGTTTCTTGAAATGTACTAACACGTGTCCTAAAACCATAATGTAAATCTGTGACTGCAGTCATCTTACCAAAGGCTCTTCCAGGAGGGAGGCCAAAGCACTGAGCATCCGTACTCCTGAGCTCTCCTTCCCAAGTTGGTGGTTGTATGTTCACGTAGAGTCATCATAGGCACATTTGCCCTTACTCCCTTCCACCCATAATATGCACTTGTTAGGAGTTATTTAATGGATGATTTTGTGCTTCTGTCTGACTTACTTCTTGTCTGAATTACTTCTTGATGATTCCTTATTTACGAAAGCATATCTTTTCATATACACACAGGAAAGCGTGTGTTGAAATCATATAATTTGCTCTTCTTGGGTCAGTTTCATTCTTACTATTCTGAGCATGCTCATTTCAGGCCATCTCTGTACTAAGGAGTGTGCCCCACAGGTAGATATGTGGGAAATCTGCCAAAAGAAATCAGACTGTCAGTCTCTCTGTCTTCCAGGCTGAAGGTTGATAGATACATGTGTTTTAGCAGCCTTCACTTTGAATTGAGCAGATTTCAAACTTTCCTCTCAGCAGTCTACCTGGAGTTTAATCTCCGAAGACTTTTATTTCATTGCTGATTATTTGAAAGATGAATAGGTTTGAGTTTTACCCTATCCATTTTTCTCCAGTCTCTTACTGATAAAATAGTCGCTGAGTAGGAAGTTGTGAAAGAGGATAAAGAAAAGCCCAATAAACCGGATAGTCCTGTAAAGTCTGTGAGAGACAATGTGTAAGGAAAACACAGTAGTGGCTTTGGTTTCTGGCAGCCAAGGTCACTGAAGCATGAAGAGGACAACTGCAGCTTGGAGCTGGATATACTGATCCTTTGGGTGTTCCCTTGGGGTGGAGGGGTTCTTGATTCCTGTTTTTGATCTTATGCCTATTACTATCTCTGGAGGGTTGCTTGTGCTGTAACCTGCTGGGTGTGGTATTATGGCTGGTTAAGTGATGACATGTGATAATGTTTAAAGCACCAAGCACAATGTTCAGTAAAAGTTAGACAAATCTTATTCCTATTCACATTTCATGACAATCTAACCCATCCAGTACACTTTAACATTTTTGACTAAGCATTAATGGAGCTGATACAATTAGCCAGCATTGGCTTTTTTTGTATTAAGAAAAACCCCCAAATGTAAATTTAAGTGTAAAATCTGTTTGGTGGAGAAAAAGACATACTTTCAGAAGGAAATTCTTAAATCAGTGAGATTTCTTAAAAACTAAATGAGTGCTTTAAAACTTAATATTTCTTCTTCTTTTTGAAAAGAATCTTCTAGTAAGTTGTTATTTAGAAAAAATAAGTGGCATAGACCTTCTTTTCAAACTTTTAGAAACCAGACTTACTAAATCTCAGAAAGTCAAAGGACAACACTGTTTGGAATCATTTAAAATTATGATTTTAGAGTACTACAACATTTAAATGGGACTAAATATTATTTGTTAGATGGATAGCCTGAATTTTTTTTTATTTGAGTCTTTGAGGACGATAAAAATATTTTACATCGTGATCATGTGATAGTTGTACGATTATAAACATTTGTCAAAACTCATTGAATTGTACTCTTAAAATTGGTAGCTTTTTTTTTAAAACATTTTTTTTTTTTTTTTTTTTTTTGCGGTACGCGGGCCTCTCACTGTTGTGGCCTCTCCCGTTGCGGAGCACAGGCTCCGGACGCGCAGGCTCAGCGGCCATGGTTCACGGGCCGAGCCGCTCCGCGGCATGTGGGATCTTCCCGGGCCGGGTTCGGCAGGCGGACTCTCAACCACTGCGCCACCGGGGAAGACCTAAACATCTTTATTGGAGTATAATTGCTTTACAATGTTGTGTTCATTTCTGCTGTATAGCAAAGTGAATCAGCTATATGTATACCTATATCCCCATATCCTCTCCCTCTTGTGTCTCCCTCCCACTCTCCCTAACCCACCCCTCTAGGTGGTCACAAAGCATAAAAGTGGTAACTTTTATGGTATGTAAATTATACTTAAAAAATGCTGACCAAAAAAATTAAGTATTTTGGGAATTAGAAAAGGACTGGCTGGAATTCCAAGGAAGGGAGTTTCTATGGATAAACTATAACACCAAGGTCATAGATGGCAACAGAAATTATTATTTTAATTAGAAGTCAAATGTAATGAAACTATTAAGCAAAATGATTTAGTGTCATTGTATTTTACAAGCTTATACTTCCCAGTATGTTTGAGTTCTCTCCCCAGTGACATTATAATCATTTGTATGTCTGGAGGTGGAATGCGATGGGGATGAGGGAGTGGGTGGTGGATGTGCCTCACAGAAATGTAAAAAGAATTAGGAAGGTAAAAAGGGTAGAAAGTGGGGAGAATCATTCCTTCTACTCCTATCAATTCACTTACTATAATTATGTGCATATAATGAACATTTAATATATTTTGAAAGAATCATGTGTTAAAACTGTAATATAGAAGAAGCAGTTAAAATCGCTATTATTATGTAATTACTTGTTCTTTAAAATTGGGACTACATGCTTAAAATAACCACAGCACAGAATCATAGCTTAGCTAACTAAATCAATCCCTTATTTCAACTGTATAAATATTCTTGAAAATGATGGCAGAATCGATGCTGTTTGAGAGATTACTATTGATTAACTCTTAAAGTGATTGAATTGATTATGCCATGCTTTGTCAGTTAATGGGACACCCATTTACTTTGATTTTCAAATACTAATTTAATAATATGTAATGGTTTTATTGGGGCAATTGTGTGCTCTCTAATCTGGTTTTTTAGACCTTAACTAAGCAGGTTATTATTTTGTACTTTTTCTCTGGAGAAAGTTTTCTTTCTTACCCATTTAAAAATAAAATATACCTACCAAGCATAGCGCTTTATACAAATAGATGGAAAAAACTCATCCATGAGTTTATTATTCAATAATCACTGTTATCATTTTAGTAGTTTCTTTCAGTCTTTTTTTCCCCTCTGTCCAGCTGGGTTTCTTTGTTTGTTTTTGTTTCATTTGTTTACTTCTCTGTGAACTCTCTCTCTATTTCGTTATTGTTGCTTACTTTTATGACATGCATTTTATTTTTTATTTTTTTTTTTTTTATGACATGCATTTTAAATGTTAGTACCCTTTCACAAATATATTTTCAGTGGTTGCTTTCAATTTAAAATATACCATACTTTACTTCCCCGACAGTACCACTTTCTTATACTTTATTATGCATAATTAGATAGGGAAATACACTGCTTTTCAATGGAAGAAAATTTTTATTTGCTTCAACTTTTATATTATAACTTTAAAGCAGCAGATAAACTACCAAGTTTTATAACATTAAGATATCTAAGTTCAGACTACTGAATTTTAAATAATCCTGGAGAATTATATAATAAAAAAGAGGTGTTCTTATTCTACTTTTAAAATGTTTCCTTTAGATTTTTAATGATTTGATGATTTACATACATTTTAATGGCAAACTTAGAAGGTTTTATATATAATACACCTTCTATCTTCTTGATGTCTCTTGATTTTCTTCTTATAGTCTCTTCAAATAGCCGTAAAAGTCTAATATGTTGTATTATTCATCTTTGTGATAATCTAGCCTTGGGCTTTGAGTTTCTCTTTTAAGATGAGGTCCTCGATTTACCACTTTTACACACCTTGTGGGTTTCCTACTCCTTAATCCACTCCAGTTGACAGCTCAAAACCACTTCCTCTTTAAAGTTTGCCTCATTTCCTGTGCATTCATTTCCCTGGCTTTGGTTGGCAGGTGTTATTTATTTAAAGCCTTAATAACAAATATATATAGATATTTTTTTCTAGCCCTGGGTAACTGAGAGAAGACTTTCATCTCTTTCCCTCCTAAGGGAAATTCCTTCAATCTTAAAATTATTTTTGAGTATGTTTGGTTAATTTTTTTTTTTTGTGGTTATTGTTTAGTGTTTGTTTTATTTGTTTGTTTATCTGGAGATTTTTAAAGAGCCTGTGACTCATAGAAGGCATTGTGTGTAGAGATATGTTTTATACTCATTACCTAGGATGTTTGCAGAATTTCCCTCTCCCCCAGGGAGTCAATATGCAGCTGCTCTTTATGCCTCACCTGTTGCCATTACCCAAATATAGACAAGTCCAAAGCACCATAGAAACCTTTCATGGAAAACAGCAGAACAGATGACAGAGGAGCTCACTTCTTTTCTTCTTAAAGGTCTCTCTTTTAAAATTATTTCCAGCATAAATTTGGGGTTTTTTTCCAATAAGAAGTGAATTTCAAATATTCACACTGTTTAAACTTGATTGCCCCGCACTTCATGCTGAATGGGATTAAATCAACTAAGTATTTTTGTGCCACCTCAGCATGGTCTTAATCTAAATTTCTACCTCACAACTTTCTTTGTAAATGTGTAGCTTTGATGATTTGTTCCCAGTAGAACAGTAAACTTCAGATCAGATTTGGAGAAAAGGAATAAAATGCTGCCTCTGTGAGCTCCTCTTCTGGAGCCCCAGGCTGTGGGGAGCAGATCAGCCTGATTCGTCAGGAGGTCACGACAGTCCAGTTTGTACCAGCTACCTAAACACTTAAGATTACTGATTTTGTTTGTTTGCAATTTGTCTCGTACTAAATTCCTGCATAGCTAAGCGTATTGCTTTAGAATGACTCTTTCTGACAAATTATTATTTAAATGAAGGCTTCCTCATCCTCTAATGAAGGCAAAATAAGCCCACAGTATGCAAGAAACAGAACAGTTTTGGAATGGAGCTTTCTAAAGAATTCTAGAGATACTTACAAATTTAAATGTTGGTGCAAATGTTCCATTTGTTTCCCAAATTAATTTTCTACTTGCTTTTTCCTTAGTCCTGTGGTGACGGATGTTGGGAGGATGGGCAGAAAATGCATTCAAAATAGAGCTGATATCTACAATATCCATTCCTCAGATATTTATCGAGGCATACTACATGCCTGGTACTAACCTCTCTAGGCTCTCAGGAGTTTTCACTGAGCTGTTGTACTGGCGAAAGAGGGGATGTAAACAATTAACTACACTACAGTACACTACAGTGGAAAGGGGAAAACTGGGGGTTCAATTTGGGTTGTAAATATACAAAAGGGCGCAATTAATTCTGACTGAGGTGGTGGGTGAAGGAAAGTCATGAGAAGCTTCAGGGTAGGTTTTCAATTTGACTTTGAAGATGAATAGGAGTTTGGACCTACGGGTTCCAAGAAGAGCGAACGTATATACATTACCAAGTGTAAGATAGATAGCTAGTGGGAGGCAGCGCATAGCACAGGGAGATCAGCTCGGTGCTTTGTGACCACCTGGAGGGGTGGGATAGGGAGGGTGGGAGGGAGGGAGATGCAGGAGGGAGGAGATATGGGAACATATGTATATGTGTAACTGATTCACTTTGTTATAAAGCAGAAACTAGCACACCATTGTAAAGCAATTATACTCCAATAAAGATGTAAAAAAAAAAAAAAAGAGCAAATGGTAGAGCCAAAGGGTCAGAGATGCACATGTTCAACAGCAGTGGGGAACGTGGCGTAGCCAGTGCGCACTGTGCTCTGTGGATAGAGGAGAGCCTGGAGAGGAGGGCTGGGGACAACTTGAGAAAGGCCTGAAGAGCCCAAGAGAGTTCTTACCAGGGGAGGGGTCTGATCAGCACTTTTCATGACGTTACCTTTATTGGTGGTGTGAAAAACAGATTTGAAAAGGGAGAGGTCAGAGGGAGGAGACAAGATAGGAGCCCAGGAATTGTTCTTGCAGGAGATGAGGGTCTGAACAATCATTGGTAGCAGGGCTGCAATTGGGAGCTATTCCTGAGGTCAAATGGGAAGGATTTGGTGTCTGTAGCACCGAAAGGAGGAAAGGATGACTGAGATTTCTACTACAGGCACCCAGGTAATGGTGGATCTGTTAAGTGACATAGGAAGCAAGTTTGAAGTGCCTCTAAGGACATCCATGTGGAGTCTTTAGGAGGAGACAGTTGGAAATATATGACAGTGTTCAGGAGAGGGTGGGATGATAGACGTACATGGGTGAGTCATCAAGGTGTATAGTCTGTGGTTTGGGGTTGTGTTTCTAAGGGGGAAAGTGGCTGATTAAGAAGTAGATAGGAGGTGAGGGATTTGGAAGTGGATTTTTTGCTTTGGTTTGTTTTTGTTTCAGGACTTGAGCACATTTGTGGGCTTAGAGGTAAAAACCAGTGGAGAGGAAGATAATGACAATGCAAGAAAAAGGACATAGTTGATGGGGTAAGAGTTTGGAGGAAGGAGTTGGGATGTCTTCCTTTGAGACAGGCAGGAAGGAGGAAAGTATATTTGACAATGAGATGAACTTGGAAGTGGATATGAGAGAAGTGACACTTGTTATCTCTATTTTCTTAAGAAAAGGAAGTCTGAGAGTAAAGGGAAATTGGAGGAGGGAGTGAGGATACTGATGAAGATGCAATAGCTGCTGTGGAGAGTGGAAGAGGCAGTCACCAAGGATGAGAAAAGGTTTGCTGAATAGTGATGCGTCCAGCCCAGACTGAAGCTCATTTGTTTGTAGTGGAGCCAAATGCACGGCCTTGTGATGTCTTCTGTACTGCGGGGAAGGCTGCAAGAAGCAGCTGGAGAAAGTGGGCAGAGGAGTTGATCCAGGGCTAGAAACTGATGTGGCAGATTTTGTAGATAGTTAGGGATAAGAAAATAAAAGGTGTTCCTGACTGTGGTATTAAAGGGTAAATCATGGTATCCCAGAGTGCTAGGATAGGTAGGGCAGGAAGTTAAGCTTGGAGGCATTCTAGGGATTGGTTGGGAGAATCAGGACAGGCAAGTGCCTAAGGGGTGGGAGGTGAATAGTAGAATATTAGGTTTAAACGAAGAAAGAGAGAGAGACAGAGAGAGACAGAAAGAGAATATGAATGAGGAAGAAGGAAGAGAGGATGTTGTGGGCAAAAGAGTAGTGTTTTCATACTTAGCCAGTTCATTCATTCACTAAAAATATTTATTTTTGTTATATTATTATAATATAAAATATTAATATTTTGTTATTATATTAGATGGAACAAACAACCTCCAATCTTATCTTGGAAATTAAATATTTTACTTTTAAAAATGCCTCATTTTAAAGCTTTAGACCAAATTATATATAATTTATTTGGTTTTTTAACATAAATCATTATTTAAAAGGGATAAAGAAGAATTAATGAATTCTTTTACATTTTTGCTCATAGCTAGGTTATCTCCCATCTACTGTAGTAGTAAAAGTCAAAATTTGCAGTTTAGCCTAACATTATAATTTACATGTTACAATTAAAGTGAAATTTAAAATGGAAATTCAAGTGAAGTTCCCAACCTGAGCTTCTTTTAGCTTTACACATACATATTTATTTACCTCATTGCAGCTTTCTTCTTCCCCAAATTACCATCTTTTATTCCTGTTTCTGTATATCTACTATAAAGCAGACCCAATGGTATCTATTTATACTATTCCAGATCAGTCTCCTTGATGAGAAGAGCCCACAGAGCAATAATAGACACATTTATTAGCTTATGATGTTTCTTCTACAAATAACAAACTTTCTGGTACTGTTTGTATCTTTTATTAGGAGAGCTTCAAGTACTCTGAAAGAATGTCATTATGTTCCCTTAAGGAAAGTAAATGAGCAGATGAATTCCACATCTGCAAAATGGGAATGTTCACAGATTTCTGGAACTATATTGAAATTTCAGAATTCCCTTTGGTGGTTATGTAATATATTCATTGAAACAGCAACAAATTTAGGAATGGACTAGAATGCAGGCTATTTGACAAAAAGCCATCCTTTAATCCTACTGAGATCCTTCTTTTTTCTATTTCATGAAGTTAACAACTTTGACATTAAAGAGACTTTTTGCTATAAAAAATTTTTCTTTCAACTTTTCTCTATCCCCATCCCTCTTTTACATCTGTTTTTCAAATTATCTTGGTGGTATAATTACATATTAGTTTTCTCTTACCTCCCCATTCCAACTTCCTTCACCAAATTTCCAAAATAATTTACCCCATCCAATAGCGTCAAGATCATCCAGCCTTAAAGCTACCATTAAAAGATTCATTGCTTATATTATTCTATTCCTTTCCATTACAACAAACAAAGGAAAACTGATAAAGTGCCCTCAGCCTTCTGGAATATCCCCCACCCCCAGAAGTACTACACTGTCTTACCATATGCCAGAGAGCTTTGAATTGGGTGCTGTAGGGGAGGAAGAAAAAAGCAGCAACTTTCCTCTACCCTCTTAAATTCGGTGGCTGGGGCCTATGATTTAAACTGATAAGAGACAATAACAGGAGAAAAAATAGTTTATTTAAGTGTGCAATTCACATATATTCAACTCAGTATTGAGTATCAGATGGGTAGTTAGAATTTGGGGATTTATACCACCTTAACAAAGGGTGATAAATTTGTGGAGAAGTGACAAGACAAAGGAAAAGGGATTTGGGCTTCTAGGGCAGTAAATTGTGGGAAGGTAAATATATGGGGGAAAATAATGAAAGTTAAGGTTTATTTTATTTTTTATAAATTTTTTTCTCTTTGGCTACGTTGGATCTTTGTTGCTGGACACGGGTTTTCTCTAGTTGCAGCGAGCAGGGGCTACTCTTCGTTGCAGTGCGCGGGCTTCTCATTGCCCTCTTCGTTGCGGTGCGCCAGCTTCAATAGTTGAGCCATGTGGGCTCTAGAGTGCAGGCTCAGTAGTTGTGGTGCATGGGCTTGGTTGCTCCACGGCATGTGGGATCTTCCCGGACCAGGGCTTGAACCCGTGTTCCCTGCATTGGCAGGCAGATTCTTAACCACTGCGCCACCAGGGAAGTCCCAAGGTTTATCTTAGTAAGGTTTGTTTGTACAGACCCATTTTGGTGCTAACTTTCTTTCTCCAGTGTTAATGGTTGTTTTCTCCCTCTTGTATGGGAGATGCGAAGGGGAACACATTCACAAAGGGAAATTTATGTCCTGCTTTTAGATGGATAGGGGAAGGGAAAAGAGCTCTTTCTGTGTTTGCTGCTTCTTAACTGCTTTCAGCTCAAAATAATCCTTATGTCAAAGTAGCATATTTTTTTGTTGCATATTCTGATCCCCTTCAGTACTTTAGATATTAGTGAGCACATGTGTTTATACAACAAACTGACTTCTCCAGAACCAGAGTCTTCTCTCTCTGGGATGTGTACTGTGCAGGCATCCATATCTACTCTTCATTATAATGCTATTATTAAATACCAAACTCGTCTGATCATAAGAATCAACTGGAAGAAGATATTGAAGGTACAGGATCTCTAGCCTTTCTTGAGTACATTCCAATTCAGTAGGTCTGATGTAGGAAATGGAATTTTCTGTTTGTTTGTTGTTGTTTTAATCAGGCAGCCTAGGAGAATCTTATGAGCAGAAAGATGAAGGAAAACACTGAGATGGGTGGTTTTTAATCCCCATTTTGAAATGAAGACATGAAGATTTTCTAGAGCTGCAGTACTCTTGGTAGCCACTAGCCATGATTATTCAAATTAAAGGTAACTATAGGTAACTGAAATATTACTCAGTTTCTCAGTCACACTAGCCACATTTCAAATAATCAGTAGTCTCATGTGACTAGTAGCTACCATACTACGTAGAACAGATGTAGGACATCTTCATCGTAGCAGAAATTTCTATTAAGTGACACTGCCCTAGAGATAAAGTAACTTGCCTATGGTCATATAATGAATAAGTGGTGGAACCATCTTAATGGGTATTTGGATGCACACCTCTCTGAAACAGAATTTTTGGCCACTGTAAGTCCAGCCTTGTTCAGGAGAATCCGCCCAAGGGAAAGGCTTGAGGATCTGCTCAGTGCTGAGACTGAGCCAGCTTTCTTCAGCTGCATCTGAAACCCCAGAAGTCTCTCATTTAGGGCCTTAGTTCTGAAACCAAATGAGCCCTCTGAGTGCTTGGTGTTAACCTCAAATGGTGACCTATTTGGGGACCTGCGGACAGATGACAGCCACTGATCTGATTACACAGTAAGTCAAGTTTGCATCCACAGGAGGCATCCACCTCTGATCTACATTCAGTCAACCACAGAAGTTCATCTTGTTCAAGAGAGAACCTCCTTTTAAAGTGTTTCCCTTTTGCAAAGTGGAAGTAACGGTTTCTCTTCTCATATCTAGATAGTCCTTCATGTACTCCAAATGTTTGGATTTAGGAAGGCCTTTTCCTGTAGAAACAACTTATAACTGTTTGGTTTCCAGGCTGGCCTACAAGAATCTGCAATGTATAGAAAAGAAATGGATGCACCTAAATTGTAATAAGGAAGTATAAAAACAGTGTTGGTTACATATACCTACCATTTACCACTCTTCTTTTGTGAGACTGTACAGTGTACATTTTAATGTACATTCTTGCACAGGTACAAAAGACACATATAAGATGATTCATTACCACATTGCTTACACTAGACAGAGGAAACTGTCCAAGTATCCATCAGTAGAGGACTGAATAGACCGATGGTTCTAAACTTCACTGTGTATCAGAATCACTTGTAGGACTTGCTGAAACACAGTTTGCTGGGCCTCCCCCCTTGAGTTTCTGATTCAGTAGGTCTGGGGCTGGGCCTGAGAATTTGCATGTCTAACAAGTTTCTAAGTGATGTTGATAAGGCTGGTCTAGGGCCCACACTTCAAGAATCATCAAATTAAATAACTGGTTTATCCATATAATGGAATACCATGCAAAAGTTAAAGAAAGGAATGAGGACACTTTCTGTGTATTGATATTGAAAAGTCTTCAGGATATGCTGTTAAATGAAAAAGCAAGTTTCAAAGCAGTGTATAAATATGCTAACCTTTGCATAATACATAGGTAAAAATCAGAATATATATATATACACACACATACACACACACACACACAGGAAGGATATATAAGAAACTAATAAAAGTGATTGCATTTAAGAGACAGGTGGAAATGGAATGGACAAGGATGGGGTGGGAGGAAGATATCTCAAAGTATATCTTTTTATATTACTTTTATTTTTGAACTGTATGAATATTACCTATGTAATAAAATAAACACAATTAAAAATAAAATGAATGAAAGATAAAAAGGAAATCATTCAAGGTCAGTGATTCTCAATAGGGACTAGAAGGGCCACTTCACAATTTTTTTAATGGCACTTTTTCAAATATTTGCTACTAATTATTGAGGGCTTATAATGTACCAGGCACTTTGCCAGGTTCCACGTGAATTGTTCCTTTGATCCTCAGAATTCTGCTATTTCTGAGATGTGCAAGATTCAAAACAATTCAATTTCTACTTTTGCCCAAACTGTAAGCATTTCTTCTCTGCTTTAATGTTCTCATCTGTAAAATAGGTATATTAGATAAGTTAATAACATAAAGGGTTTAGGATGCTAACTATTATTATTTTCTTAGCGCTCGTATACTTCTTTGAACATTATTTTAGCTCTTCCTACACACTCTCATAAGCACCTGGCTGTCATACATTCTGCACTTAGGAGGGTAGAACAAGGATCCCTTCTATGGGGCACTCCAGGCTCAAGGATCTCATTTCGGGAGATATCTAGTTGTACAACAGTAGAAGCCCTAGAACTCCATATAATGTCAAAGGGAGTGCAAAGTTCATAGCTGATAATCTCATCATCTCCACTCCACTCACCAAAAACCTAAAAACTTAAATGGTCCAGTCAAACATCCCTCCTTTATGAAGGCAGAAACCATGTTTTTGATGCTTTTCTTTTAATGCTTCTCATAGTCTTCCTTATGTCATAGTCACTTGAATACAACTTATTTCTCTTTTCTAGGCTGTCTGCTCCTTGACCTCATGGACTCTTACTTGGCTTTAACAGTTGTAGTACCTGGGAAGAACCTTAAGCATAAAAGGAGCTAATTATTTATCGGATTGAATTGGAAAGGCAATTGCAAGTGTAAAATGCAATTACTCTTTAGCCTAATGATACAGGGATAGACAATAGACAAATGGATCAGAGTAGAGGGTGCAGAAACAGCCCATGATATGTATGGGAGCTTGATACATATCATTTGTGGTTATACATATTGGGAGAAATGTGGACTATTCAATAAATAGTGCTGGAATAATTAGTTATCTGTAGGAAAAAGTATGGATTCCTAAATCATATTCTACACAAAAATTAATTCCAGGTTGTAAAAGCTTAACGCTAAAGCACTTTTAGAAGAAAATATAGGAAAACATCCTTACAAAGAAAATAGTAAGGAAGGATTTCTTAAACCAGACCCTAAAATTACAAACCAGAGAGGATAGGATAGTTAAATTTGACTTCATTAAACTTTAAAACTTTTGTTCAACACTATAATCAATGGGAAAAGGCAAGCCACAGACTGGGAAAAAACAACTGAAACGTTTATATCTGAGAAGGATTCACACCTAAAATTGATAAACAATGCCTGCACATCAGTAAGAATACATATGGAGAGAGGGTGTGAATTCACAGAATAAGAAACCTGAATGACCAATAAATGTATGAAAAGATGCTCAACTCACTAGTAATCTGATAAATGTAAATTAAAGCACCATTTTGTCACATATCAAAATAGACAAAGATGGGTAGTGGGACAATACCTAGAGTTTCTAATGACGTGCGAGGAGGAAACTCTTGTACTCAGCTGGTGGGATATGAATTCCACAGTCACTTTGGAGAGAAATTTGGCAATACCAAGTCAGGTAAAGATGCTCACATTTTGCTCCAGAATTCTACACTCAACGCTAGAGAAACTCTTGTGTATTTGCACCATAAATATTCACACCAGCATTGATTATAAGAGCAAAGCAAGAGGAAACAAGTGAGAGGTCCATCAACAAGGAGATACATTGTAGTATATGTTAGAAGTATAGATAGCAGTTAAAATGAATAAACTAGAATTAAATACCTTATATATATGTATATGACATATGATGTCTATCTATCTGCCATAATATGGGTGAAGAAAACAAGCTGCAGAATGACAGGTAGAATCGAGTTTGAAAATATGCATAACAATGCTATTAGTTTCATATGGATACCTACGCATGTTTGTAAGAGTCTAAAATGCCTTAAAGGAATAAACATCACTTTGAGTGTAGTGGTGCCTAGTAGTGTTGTGAGGCAGGGTAAAGGGGGCTAAAAATGTAGCTGTAGTGTTTGTTTGTTTGTTTGTTTTTCAGGGTTACTGATTTATTTCAAGATGTAATATTTTGACAACTGTACCAAATTTCAAAAAGATAAATAAAAACCATAGGTAAAGTTGCTTAAATTATCAAGTGTATTCATTATAGCATTTACTGTGTATTAGGTATTCAATTAAAATTCAGTTTATAAATCCCTGATCCTAGTATTTTTTGAGAGAACACAGTATGACTGATTTATAAATTTGACCACACAAAATTATATACACTCTTATTTCTCCTCAAGTACATCTATACATACATAAAATGACGAAAATGCAAAGAGCCACTTTGTTAAAAAACGCCAATTCTTTGTTTGAAAGACTGCAATCAAAATCAGGAGTAAAAATTCTCTGATCCTACTGTGTAAATCAAAGGACTCAGATAATTTGAGATAAAGTAAATGGCTAAAAGATCTACATATATTTTCAGATGCATGGGAAATGAAGTAATTGCAAAGTAAGGTCATTAGCATACCCCTTTTTTTTTTTTTTTTTTTTTTTTTTGCGGTACGCGGGCCTCTTTCTCACTGCTGTGGCCTCTCCCGTTGCGGAGCACAGGCTCCGGACGCGCAGGCTCAGTGGCCATGGGCTTCGCGGCATGTGGGATCTTCCCGGACCGGGGCACGAACCCGTGTCCCCTGCATCGGCAGGCGGACTCTCAACCACTGCCCCACCAGGGAAGCCCAGCATACCCCTTTTTACCTCTTAAATTTTTTTCATTTATTTCACTGAAGACACAGTGAAATACATGTTTCATAGACTGTGAAAAATGTGTACTACTGTTGCAAGGATGTATTTGCAAGCATTCCTCATTGTGGATCTTTCTCATCAACATGGAAATATGGTCAAATATGCCCTGTCTTAAGAGTTAGAAAGAAATGCCTTCACTTCATTTTATATCCCTCTATCGATAATACCCAATTTCTCTACTCCAATTAATAAGGTACTTGGACATATGTTCTACTTTTACTGGAAGCACTTTATGACTCTCCTGCCTTTTCTTTCTTCTTCCTTTTTTTTTTTTTTTTTTTGTCATACAACAGCAGAAATTTATTCTCTTACAGTTTTGAAGGCTAGAAGTCCAAAGTCAAGGTGTCAATAGGGCTATGATCTTTGAAGGCTCTGGGGAAGAATCCTTCCTTGCCTTTTTGTAGCTTCTGGTGGCTGCTGGCAATCCTTGATGCTCTTTTTATTTTGCATCTTTATTGGAGTATAATTGCTTTATAATGGTGTGTTAGTTTCTGCTGTATAACAAAGTGAATCAGCTATATGTATACATATGTCCCCTTATCCCCTCTCTCTTGAGCCTCCCTCCCACCCTCCCTATCCCACGCCTCTAGGTGGTCACAAAGCACCGAACTGATCTCCCTGCGCTATGTGGCTGCTTCCCACTAGCTATTTTACATTCGGTAGTGTATATATGTCAGTGCTACTCTCTCACTTCGTCCCAGCTTACCCTCCCCCACAACCCCCATGTCCTCAAGTCCATCCTCTATGTCTGCGTCTTTGTCCCTGCCCTGCCACTAGGTTCATCAGAACTTTTTTTTTTAGATTGTACATATATGTCTTAGCATACGGCATTTGTTTTGCTCTAGCTGTAGTGTTTTGTTTAAAATTTTTTTGAGGTAAATATGGTGTAATGGTAAAATTTATTTAGATGGATAGTGGGAATATATGTTACTCACTTTATTGTTCATTATGTTGAAATGGTTCATAATTGAAATATACACATATACAAAACCCTTGTTATTAGTGGTCTGTGATTCAACATACCTCATCTCTTGTCTCAGATAAAGTAGAATATAGAGAAGAGATGAGAGAAACTTTATTAAAGACATTTCGAATATCCTACAGATGATGGGGTTGGTCCATAGTAAGTTTCAACCTTGATTTGGTGCAAAACAGATTCTTAATCAGCAGATAAGAAAATCTACCTAATTAGTGTATTTCCCAGGGAGTTTTATGGCATTAGCCAATAGAGACTGCAGCTTTAATTGAGACAGTGATACCACTTAATTGGAACACCTGAATGAGATTAAGGGGTACTCAGATAAGGTCAGCTTGTTCCCCCTGTACCCAGAGCTTTGCTGGGTCTCTGCCTGCTTGCTGGCAACCTCTGCCAATTGGATGAAGCTGAGCCAAATGCTTTTACTGTCCTTCATAAATCACTTAGTGGAATGTTTTAAATACAGATTCCATGTGTTTCAGAGAGTATTCTGAAACACACTGGCTTGCAGATGCTACTGAAAAATTTAGAGCTCATTACATTGAAGCCCTAGACATTTTCATTACTTTTAACTTGTTGACCCAACAATTTAATATACATTTAATGAAATAAATTGAGGCTTTTGTGAGGATTCAATAATGTATTTCAATTGATTATATCTGTATTAGGGTGAGAAAGAGAGAGAGACAGGAGAGATGTTTTAAATAAGGAATCGACTCACACAATTCTGGAGACTAATGAGTCCCAAGATCTGAGGGCAGCAAAGTGGACACCCAGAAGAGCTGGTGTTGTAGCTCCAGTTTGAAAGCTGGCAGCCTAGAGATCCAGGAGGAGCTGTTTCAGTCTAAGTCCAGGGGCCAGCAAAGACAAATGTCCCAGCTCAAACGTCAGGCAGGAGGAAATTCCCTCTTACGCAGCCTTTTTGTTCTATTTAGGCCTTTAACTGATTGGATAAGGTCCACCCACATTGGGGAGGACAATATTCATTACTCAGTTTACCTATTCAGATACTAACCTCATCCAGAAACACCCTCAAAGACACCCTCCTGAATAATGTTTGAGCATATATCTGGGCATCTCATGGCCCACTAAAGTGGACACATAAGATTAAACATAACAACATCTTTCTACCTAAATTTAAGATCATTTCACAAGGCTTCTTGACAATGTGGTTTGTATTACAAAAGAGTACTTACATTCCTCCATTAATAAAAAGGGAATGCTTGAATTCCTCCATAAAAATCAGTTAGTCTTAGTAGAGAGAAAAACTTTGTTAAAAACATTGACAATGATCTTTAAAAATTTTCATAAATGTTCTATTACTAACTAGTTTTGTGACCATGGGCCAATTAATTTCTTGTTCTGAAAATAGGAAAAGGTTGGAAGTGACCCTTATGATCCCATCCAGCTCTAGAAGTCTGTAATCTTTGGTCTTTTCATCAATATATGGAAGTTGGAATGTGACTGACATTGGCATGTCTGTGCTACTGTCCAGATGGACTCAAGTTGCTTTTGTATGGCTATTGTGGAAGGTAGTCTCAGTTATTTACAGTTCTACTTCATATTTAACCCCCTTGGTGCATATAATGCTAGTTTAGAGTAAGTGAATTACCTGTGAGGCTTGGACTCCAAGCAGAGCTAATCATATGAGGTCCTAGAACATCTATTAAGCGCCATGCGAATTCACTTTATGGAAGTGCAATTCCCACAGTAAAAATGTGTGACTTTAAATAACCTGGTACTATTTAGATAGTACTGTTGGGGTTTTTGGTGGAGTTTTTCTGTTTCTGTTTTTAGAGCATCACATACAATAGCTTTTAGTTAATTTTTCGCTAGCGTACATTACTCAAGAATTTTTAAATTTAGTGATTAACTGATATACTGGCTGGCTGTCATTAGGTTGTCAAAAAAAGCAAAATTGAAGGTGTTTGAGTTATCATCAAGAAAATTGTATTCAGAGGACTCAGTGCCTGACTGAATCAAGTGGACAGGGGTCAGAACCATTTTGGCAGTTCTGAAATTTGTGTGAGGATAAGTTAGATCATGCTAAAATAATTTTCCCTAATGAGTACTTTATCTACCTTGTAAATGGTTTCAGAAAGTTAGCTGGCCTGCAGAAATGTTGACTAGTTCATGAAGTTTTCCTGGACTTTCCCAAACCTAGCAATGCCACCTTTCATTTTATAGCAAAGTCCACTCCTTCTTATTGTTACCTGTCTCCCCAGACTAACAAAGCACAAGCGTATCTGGGTCCCAAACATAGTTTTCTTGAATTTTTTCTTTTTTTTTTTTGCATTAATAGCATAAATTCTTTTTTTTTTTTTTTTTTTTTTGCCGTACATGGGCCTCTCACCGTTGTGGCCTCTCCCATTGCGGAGTGCAAGCTCAGCGGCCATGGCTCACGGGCCCAGCCGCTTCGCGGCATGTGGGATCTTCCCAGACCGGGGCACGAACCCGTGTCCCCTGCATCGGCAGGCGGACTCTCAACCACTGCGCCACCAGGGAAGCCCAATAGCATAAATTCTTGAAGAGAAGAAGTAAAAACTGTAACAGAAAGCATTTCAGACAAACATACTTCTGTGCAGAAAGAAGAAAAGTGGAATAAAGTAAGAAAAAAGAAAGGGCATAGTTAGGAAAATAAAAGAAAATCTGAAGGAGACACCAGAGAACCTATTATGTTGGAAGGGGAATCACTTAGTAACATTCCTAAGCTTGTTGCTTCATTTAAGTATGGCCTGACTTCTATTAATGTGCATGTTGTGTTCATTTGCATGGCTGTAATCTCAAAGCAAAGATTATCTTCAGGATTTTGGAATAATCTGAGAGTCTCTGATAAAATATGTGCAAAAACTTTAATAACCATAATTAGACTCAAAAAGAGCAAAGGGGATTTCATTTTTTCAGTTTCTGCATTTCAGTTTTATATTTTCTTCAAAACCAAAAAAGATTGTTTAATGGGCAAAATATTAGTATTCTTCCTAAATTCATAGTTCTTGTGATGCTTTCTGAAAAAGTAGCTGTATCAGATTGGTTTAATTTTCTTTTTCACACTCTTCCCTCTCCTTTTTTTAAAAATAAAAAAAGACAGCCAATCAGCAACTTCCTTAGGGGAAATTAGACAATTTAGAGAAGTAGCAAAATAAACATGATTTATTCTCATCAAATGTGTCATGAGGAAATTGGAGGCATGCTGTGAAGTAATGGCAAAATAATCTTGAAAATTTCCAAGCACTTTTCCCAAATGAAATGGAAGAAAATTTAAAGTTAGCTTCCATCTAATTATGGCTAAAGAAAAATGTGTGCATAAAAGTACAGGCATATGTATTTTTCTAACACTGCAGTTGGTTTCTTCCCCTAAAAAAGAGGAAACCAGACTTAAGGTCCTACAAGTTCTAAAAATCTGTTCTCTTGAATAGCTGACCACAGTAGGATTTTTATTTTTCCTTAGAGTCAACGTAGTGAGGATTGTAATATAATATGGTAGTGTGTTTTTCCCCCCATAGATAGCTCCTCCCATTTCTCTTATATTAACCTGTCAAAGTATCGTTCTAGTAAATATGTAGTGCAGATGGGAACCTTAATTCATTTCAGTGGCTGTGATCATTTGTAGAAAACACCATTTTTGCTTCTGCCTCACCAACTGGAGCTGGTGCCTGGCCCCTTACGTAGCATCTGTAAGTACATGTGGACTCCCTGAATGCCTTAATGGGCTAAGCTTTGTGGCTATATTAAAGATAATGCGCCTGCTTTTAGAATAGGGATTGGAAAAAAATGAGGGTCTCTGACAGTCCAAGGGCAAGTACACTCAGAGTTTAGGATTTCTATGAGTGTAAGTTTTGGAAACAAGGAAACTGTTTTATTGTTTGTTCCTAAGTATATCTGCTTTCTATCCAGATGCTTTCTGAGTCCGGGTAGGGTCCTGGCATGACTTTGATATATTAAATAGAAGCTCTTGGGAGCATAAGTGTGTGCTTCTCTTCTGTGGATTAATATCTGAAGTAAATCACAGAGAACTTTAGTTGGTTTATATGTCTCATTTTTAACTCAAAGTGGAGTTTCTGCCAGCTAGGATACAGGGACCTGCTGGCATCAGTGCTGCCCATGAAGAATTTTTGTAGTAGAGTCTGTTAAGAAAACCTGTCACTCAAGCACCAATAATAAATGTGCTTTAAAAAATAAAACATCATTTAGTTCAATTATGGAGAATCCAATTTATCCCCATTCTCTAAGGCATTTACTAGAAGAACGAGAGAGCCCTTGGGCAGTATTTTGTGTAATTAGATTTTTGCACCTTTGTATTGTGAATTGGGATTTCTGATATCTCCACCCTAAGGTGCAAAGTGATGGTGCTTAGCAACCTGAAACTAAAGCTGATGTTATAACTCATCAGGACTTTTAAACTCTTATAATCTGAGAAACTCTGGGGAAAATAAACAATAGTGGATATTATTATACTTTTATAAATATTAAAAATATTTTATTTTCAGAGCTACTTCTGTCATTCTCCCAAATTAATCTTCACCTGAAACCTAGAAAGGTTTTAAGATACTGTGCCAGGATGGACTTTGAGTCTGTCCTACAGAGTGAAGTAAGTCAGAAACAGAAAAACAGGTACCGTGTGCTAACACATATATATGGAATCTTAAAAAAAGTGGTTCTGATGAACCTAGGGGCAGGACAGGAATAAAGATGCAGATGTAGAGAATGGACTTGAGGACACGGGGAGGGGGAAGGGGAAGCTGGGACGAAGTGAGAGAGTGGCATGGACATATACACACTACCAAATGTAAAATAGATAGCTAGTGGGAAGCAGTCACATAGCACAGGGAGATCAGCTTGGTGCTTTGTGACCACCTAGAGGGGTGGGATAGGGAGGGTGGGAGGGAGATGCAAGAGGGAGGAGATATGGGGATATATGTATATGTATAGCTGATTCACTTTGTTATACAGCAGAAACTAACACA
Source organism: Delphinus delphis (assembly GCF_949987515.2). Classification (NCBI taxonomy): domain Eukaryota; kingdom Metazoa; phylum Chordata; class Mammalia; order Artiodactyla; family Delphinidae; genus Delphinus; species Delphinus delphis. The sequence continues at coordinate 139,554,927 of NC_082683.1, read as the reverse complement.
ACATCGTAAAGCAATTATACTCCAATTAAGATGTTAAAAAAAAAAAAGGATAGTGTGCCAAAGGCCTAGTTAACCCTCTTCTCATGTGTGAATTTGCCTCAGTTTTCAGGAAACAGCCACTTCGTTAAAAGGAACCTATTTTTTTTTTAATTTCTGTATTTTTCTCCTTCATAGTAACAATGGAAATGTAACATCTGAAAAATGTAATTTTTTGTTTTTTGTAGTATCATAGGAAACACCAAAGGTGAAGTGTGAAGTAAATAAAATTGGATACAAAATGTAATAATCTCAACTATTTAAAAAATAATTGAAAAAAGACAAGGATATATAGCAAAAATAGTGCTTGGATTTTTTATATCTTGCTGTACTTATGAGCTACATTTCTAAAAGTGATTGAAACAGCATAGAATCTGAATATTTTGGAGAAGATTTTTTAATATACCATAATTGTTTTGACCCTGGGAATAATGAAGGAACTAGGAATAATCCACTAGAAACAGTATCTTTCAAGGAAGAAAACTATTGATAAAGTGTAGAATTGAGATAAATTACTGAAGGACTGGAATATTGACAAACAACCTTCTAGAATGAGAAAATATACAAATCTGTCAGGTTCTTCAGACTTTATATAAGTTTTACCCAGGCCCTTATATATTTCCCATGTCTACAAACTGGTCAAGAAAAACAAACAAACCAAGAAAAGCTTTTGTTTGTAAATAATTCCCCACCTATCATTTCAGGGACAAAATTCATCTAAAAGCTTAAACGGAGTTAACCTGTGAGAGTCAGATATTTTTTTTAAACAAAAGAATTGTGCTGTGAGAGTGCATAGTTTTACTAATAAATAGTCAGGCTGAGAACTGGACCTTTCTCCTTTCTTGGGGTACGAGCATGGATTTCATGATTGTGATGCACTGTACTTTGCTTTACTCTTAAATATTTACTTAGCCATTCTCTCATTCATTCAACAAATATTTGCTGAGTACATAAATACACTATACCCCTGGAGGAGAGATAAGCTATATTTAAACAGCTGTAGCAAAAGTGGTGCAGTTTTGGGAGAATACGAAAGAAGGTGAGTGTTTCCAGCTGGGGAGAGCCCAAAAGTCTTCTTCTCGGGTTGGGATTGCCACCTGGACTTTAAAGGAGGGAGAAATTGTGGCCATGTACAGGGGACGAGGAGGGTTAGTCTGAGTAGAGAGGTGAGAAATAAAAGATAGTGGGAGCCAGATCACAGGGCCTTTGGTGTCAGGCTAAGTGGTTACTTTTCTAGGCAGTGGGGAACGTTGAAGGTTTTTACAAAGGAATTAATGTGATCTTGCAACAACATGTCAAATGAAACTTGTCAGGCCGGGATGCAGAGGATTATGCAGAGGATTACGACTATGAGGTATGTCTCTTAAGGCTTTCAAAAGAGTTTCCTGGGAGCATTAATGGCAAGACTTGGTTCTGAAGGCCAGTTCCCCAGTCTAACATCTGGGCCTTGATAATTCTTGTCAGCTTTCTTTTGAGTGGAACCATGGTGGCCAGATAGGATTCAGCCTGTCCTGTTCTGCTCCATCAACTCTGGACTCGCTCTGGCCACTTTCTAGAATCTGCCTTTGCAACACAGACCAAGCTTTGTCTTTCTCCCATAATCCTCCAGGATTTATGTATCAGTAGTGGCACTGCCCCCTCCCACTGTGGCTTTGACTTTTTTGTTCCTCTTTTAGAACTGAGAGCTAGAAAGGTTTTTCTGGTTTGTTTGCTATGTTTTGTTTTGCATAGTTGCTCCGCTGTGTTTCTGAGATAGGACAGATTAAGAGACTTTTACAGTGTTGTTTCAAGATAATAAAGACTTGATAGAAGGCATGGGGGTTGGGATGGGGAAAAGAAGATGGATTCAAGAAATATTGTAGAAGTGACAATACCTGATGACTGAATATGGGAGCAAGGGAAAAGGAATCAAATAATAGTGCTGAGTTTTGGAGTCTGTATGAATTCAAATGGTTTTAAGAGGTCCAGAAGATACTTTTCTTATTTTTACAGAGTTGAACTGAAGCTAAGTGTTGCAGACAGACCTGTCATGGAGGCTTCTTTTAACATTAGTGATGATCACCCTGAAGGGTGTTGAGAGCAGCCTGGTCAAGTAAATGGTAGCAGCACCACACCCAGCATAGTATGCTGCAGTAATTGAGTAGGATTAGAAGAAATATGCCTGTGCCAAAAATACTTGGGTAAGAAAATGCAGAAGAAGCCCTTTGTGGCTCTAGTCTTTATATTATTGAGTAACTTCCTTTTAGAGAAAGACCTGGCACTGTGTTTTACAGACAATTTAGGGAAGGGAATATTATACTAAATAGTGGCAATTTAATACTCAAGCATCTTGGAAGCTGTGGAAACAAGCTGGTTTAAGTTGAAGTTATTTTGTGTGGTGCCTGTGGGATGATCCACTTATTTGAATGCTGTCATGGTGGAATATTAAATAATAGTAATAATAGTCAAAATTTATTGAGTAACTAAAGTGTCTGACACTGCTATAGGTACTTTTTAACCTGTAGAATATCCTATTGAATCTTCACAAAACGCTATGAAAGTGGGTGTCTTATAATCCCCATTTTACAGGTGACAAAATTAAGGCTCAGACATTTTTCGCAGAGCTAGAACAGATAATCCTAAAATCCATATGAAACCATAAAAGACCTGGAATTGCCAAAGCAATCCTGAAAAAAAAAGAACAAAGCAGGAGGCATAACCCTCCCAAACTTCAGACAATACTACAAAGCTACAGTAATCAAAACAGCATGGTACTGGCACAAAAACAGACATATAGATCAATGGGACAGTATAGAGAGCCCAGAAATAAACCCACACACCTATGGTCAATTATTCTTTGACAAAGGAGGCAAGAATATACAATGGAGAAAAGACCATCTCCTCAGCAAGTGGTGTTGGGAAAATTGGGCAGCCACATTTAAATCAGTGAAGTTGGAACACACCCTCTCCTCACTATAAACAAATATAAACTCAAAATGACTTTGAGACTTAAACATAAGACATGACACCATAAAACTCCTAGAAGAGAACATAGACAAAACATTCCCTGACATAAATAGTACCAATGTTTTCTTAGGTCAGTCTCCAAAGGCAATAGAAATAAAAACAAAAATAAATAAATGGGACCTAATCAAACTTACAAGCTTTTGCACAGCAAAGGAAACCATAAACAAAACAAAAAGACAACCTACAGAATGGGAGAAAATATTAGCAAATGATGCAACTGACAAGGGATTAATTTCCAAAATATACAAACAGCTCATACAACTCAACAACAAAAAAACGAAGCAACCCTATCCAAAAATGGGCAGAAGATCTAAATAGACATTTCTCCAAAGAAGACATACAGATGGCCAATAGGCACATGAAAAAATGCTCAACACCACTAATTATTAGAGAAATGCAATCAAAACCACAATGAGGTATCACTTCACACCAGTCAGAATGGCCATCATCAAAAAGTCTACAATTAACAAATGCTGGAGAGGGTGTGGAGAAAAGGGGACCCTCTACACTGTTGGTGGGAATGTAAGTTGGTGCAGCCACTGTGGAAAACGGTGTGGAGGCTCCTCAGAAAACTAATAATGGAATTACCATATGATCCAGCAATCCCACTCCTGGGCATATATCTGGACAAAACTATAATTCAGAAAGATGCATGCACCCTTATGTTCATAGCAGCACTATTCACAATAGCCAAGACATGGAAACAACCTAAATGTCCATTGACAGATGAATGGATAAAGAAGATGTGGTACATATAGACAGTGGACTATTACTCCACCATAAAAAAAGAATGAAATAATGCTATTTGCAGCAACAGCAACATGGATGCAACTAGAGATTATCATACTAAGTGAAATAAGTCAGACGGAGAAAGACAAATACCACAGATATCACTTACAGGTGGAATCTAAAATATGGCACAAATGAACTTATCTGTGAAACAGAAAGAGAATCACAGACATAGAGAACAGGCTGATGGTTACCAAGGGGGAGGGGATTAGGGGAGGGATGGAGTGGGAGGTTGGGGTTAGCAGATGTAGGCTTTTATATGTGGAATGATTAAGCAGCAAGTTCCTACTGTATGGCACAGAGAACTATGTTCAATCTCTTATGATAAACCATAATGGAAAATATAAAAAAAATGTATATATATGTATAACTGAATCACTTTGCTGTACAGCAGTAATTAACACAACACTATAAATCAACTATACTTCAGTATAAAAAAATTGAGGCTCGGAGCGAGGAGCTCAATGTAACACAGCTACTAACTCGCTTTTCACTTTGACTCATTAAGGCTAATGTTTGATTTAGTTGGTTTTAAGTCAGGTTGCACTGAGGGCCTCTTACGTGCTGGTTAGCATTCCTAAAACATCTGTGAAAATGTAGGTTATGTTTGTCTTGAGCTTGCAGTGAGTAGGACGGCTGTTCTGTATGCAGCAGGGCAGGATGGCCCCAGTTAAAGAGTTACAATAGACAACTTGCTTTTGGCTTCTCCTTGATTCCTCAGTTTAGTTTAAGGACCTTCCCTGGGTGGTTGGCTTGGGTGTTTCATCATCAATTTAATTACTAGGGATTACCAAAAACTTTCTATGTGCCAAATGCAGTGCTGAGCACTTTTATTTTACTGTGTTGTTTCATGTAATTAAGACAGCACTATGAGGGCTCCCCTGGTGGCGCAGTGGTTGAGAGTCCGCCTGCCGATGCAGGGGACACGGGTTCGTGCCACAGTCCGGGAAGATCCCACATGCCGCGGAACGACTGGGCCCGTGAGCCACGGCCGCCGAGCCTGCGCATCCGGACGGAGCCTGTGCTCCGCAACGGGAGAGGCCACAACAGTGAGAGGCCCGCGTACCGCAAAAAAAAAAAAAAAAAAAAAAAGACAGCACTATGAGATTGCTACTCTTTTTTTCTAATTTAAGTATAGTTGATTTACAATATTGTGTTAGTTTTAGGTGTACAGCAAAGTGATTCAATATTTTTGCAGATTATTTTCCATTATAGGTTATTATAAGATAAGGGGTATAATTCCCTCTTCTGTACAGTATATCCTTGTTGCTTATCTATTGTATATATAGTAGTTTGTATCTGTTATTACCATACCCCTCATTTGTCCTTCCCCCTTCCCTCTCCCCTTTGGTAACCACAAGTTTGTTTTCTATATCTGTGAGTCTTTCTGTTTTGCATATACATTCATTTGTATTACTTTTTAGATTCCACATGTAAGTGATATCATACAGTATTTGTCAGCCTGACATTTCACTAAGAATAATACTCTCCAGTTCCAGCCACGTTGCTGCTAATGGCAGTATTTCTTTCTTTTTTATGATTGAATGATATAACATCTTAATCCATGAGATTGCTACTCTTGTTGGCTTCATTTTATATGAGGGAAAGTAACTGGTGTGAAGTCCCACTACTAGTAAGTAGCAGAGATGGGACTCTTTAGAGTCAGCCCATGTCTGTCTGACTCCAGAGTCCGTCCTCCTAACTACAGTGGTATTTTGCCCCAACACCAGGCTTTTCTCAAATTGTCAAGATCCCTACACTGGGCATTCCTTTATTTGGGTTTAGATCAGCTTGATCTAAAATCTAGATACATTTTGGGAATTGCTTTAGGTTCTTTTCCTCTTAGAACTTGTGATGTTGTTAGCTGTTTTATTTACATTTTGAACCAGTCTTTAGGTTAATTCCCTTAGGAAGCTGTAATCTCTTTTTTATAAACGCTCCCTGGTGGATGCTGTGCTGATAGTATATGCAGATATTCAAATCACAGAAACATTTTTCTCATACATTGGGAGGGGGTGGTGGCATTGTAGCATCTCAGTATAAGCAGGGCATCCTTGAGGGGGCTTGGTGATGTGGCAGGGTGTCAGGTTTCAAGGCTTTGTAGAGCTCATCATAAAATGACATCCACCTCCTTTTATTTAGATCCAATTGCTTGCAAGAGTGCAAAAATTAATCAGAAATTAACTGGCTGCTCTCCTGCGACTAAATAGTGGTTACTTGGATCTTAAGGGCAAATTTTGTTAATCATTTATATGTTTCAGTGAGGTGAGACCATTCTCATTGTGGGGATTCTCAAAGATGTCCCACGCCTATACAAGAAAATTATAGACAAGTGTATAGAATTTTATTCCTTATGCACTGTATAAAAGCTAAAAAAAATAATAACCAATTAGACACATAAAGCCTGAGTATATTAAAGTATTATGCAAATACTGATTAATAGTAATACCATAAACTCACAAAGCAAGCAAAAGTATACCTGATTCAAATTATAGGAACTTTTATTTGCATTTCTACAGAACCTATTATTAGTGGGTATCAAAGCACCTTACAAGTAATAATTATTAAAGCTCATAAATGCAACCAGAAAATGTCATTTTATTGAGGGAATAAGCAAGAATTCCCCTTTGCCTCATATGTATTATGAGATCTAAACGCCTAAACTAAAGAAGGATTTTCCTTATAGAGAGTATTTATACACTGTGGGTGTTTGGGGCAATGATTCCATAGGCATAGAAGTCGGCAGCTATGGATTCAAGTTTCTCATATTGAGTATCTTGATCTATGTGGTTAGAACCCTTCACTTATTTTTGAAATTTTACATGTGTAATAGCTCTAAACAGCTATAAATAAATATAAGTATAAAATATAACATACAGGGTTTCCCTGGTGGCGCAGTGGTTGAGAGTCTGCCTGCCGATGCAGGGGACGCGGGTTTGTGCCCCAGTCTGGGAAGATCCCACATGCCGCGGAGCGGCTGGGCCTGTGAGCCATGGCTGCAGAGCCTGCGCGTCCGGAGTTTGTGCTCCGCAATGGGAGAGGCCACAACAGTGAGAGGCCCGCGTACCGCGAAAAAAAAACAAAACCATACAGAGCTGTAAGTAGCTATGTCCTTATATTTTAATATTTCTCTGTTGACTATAATATCAAATTTGAAAACAAAAATTATGCCAAGTTCACATGAGAGTATTTTAAAATATTTTGGAATGTTATATCAGGTTTATTTTTTCTCAAACTAATATCTTATTCCAAGGACTAACAGCTTGTAAGCACAGTCAGTGTGACCTGTATTTATTTGTATACTCTGTGGCAAGTCCTTGAAATATTGTGCGAATTTCTCATCTGCTTCAGAATGCCTGTTTGCCCTTTCTCCCCTATTTCTCCTTCTCCTTTCCTGCCTTTGCAATTTCCCTACTTTCTAAAGTTAAGCACAGGTTGGAAAAGCTCAAGAGTATTCCAGTGCCTGACTCTCCCTCTCCCTCCATCTCGAGTCCTCAAGCTCCTCCCACATGATTATTCCTCAGATTTATTTTCTTCTGGTGCTAAGAGGTCATATTGTAGTTGCTGGTCACAGTTGTGAGGCAGCTGTACTTGCATGGTTATATTTCACTGTCACGTAGATTCCAAGAAAAGTGTGGACTAGTGAGCATCTTCCTTTACAGTTAGGATGCCGGAGCCTAGAGAGAATGAGTGACAACTGAGGTCATACAGCTGGTTCACTTCTCTGTCTTCTAGAATTGGGACCAGAATTTAGGTCTTGAGACTCTTAATCCAAAGTTTTTACCTCTACCCCATGGTAGTTATATCATTCTCTGAATCATAAAAAATTTTAGGGACTTCCCTGGTGGTGCAGTGGTTAAGAATCCGCCTGCCATTGCAGGGGACACAGGTTTGAGCCCTGGTCCAGGAAGATCCCACATGCTATGGAGCAACTAAGCCTGTGCGCCACAACTACTTAGCCTGTGTTCTAGAGCTCGCAAGCCACAACTACTGAGCCCTCGTGCCACAACTACTGAAGCTTGTGCACCTAGAGCCCATGCTCCGCAACAATGGAAGCCACTGCAATGAGAAGCCCACGCACCGCACCGAAGAGTAGCCCCAGCTTGCCACAACTAGAGAAAGCCCACATGCAGCAACAAGACCCAACCCAGCCAAAAAATAAATAAATAAATAAAATAAAACAAAAAAATTTTAAAACCAAAAACGTAGGAGCAGAACTAGAAGAAACAGTTTGTTGATTTTATCCAGGGCTGTGGATCAGCAGGACTAGAAGTGGAGCCTTAGGATCTGAAGACAAATGGAGTGATGTGTGTGCAGAGTTGAAATGGTGAACCCTGGGATTATTGTTGTATTGCTGTGTAGGAGAAGTTGAATGACTGGAGGTAGAAGATAATGAAGAGCAAGTTGAAGTGGAGAACAGGGTGAGGTAGAATGGTGGTCGTAGAAGAACTAGGAGGATGGTTGAGTTTATGATCATGGCAATGGGTTGTTAATGTAAAATGAAGAAAGTTGGTTACTGAATAGATGGTCCTTAAGGACCTCCAAGTCTCTCAGGACGATGCCAGAGGGGGAGGAAGTCATGGCAGCAGGTATCAAAGTCCTCAGGGCATGTGGGCTAATAACAAATCCCTAGGAAGCAGAGGTGTTGGGGAGCCTAGAGGGGTATATATAGAATTATGGAGACAGATGCTACATTTGTAAATTCTCATTTTCATATTTTTCCAGGGAAAACTGAGGCTGCTATCAAAAACTTCAGTCCCTACTACAGTCGCCAGTACTCTGTGGCTTTCTGCAATTATGTACGCAGTGAAGTAGAACAGCAAAGAGATTTAACATCACAATTTTTGAAGACCAAGGTAACCCATGGAATTTGGTTTCCATATTTCTCCCACTGAGGAATGGTTTATAACCCATAATATTTCTGAAATAAACAATAATTTGAATGACAGTTTAAAAAATCTGTTCTCCAGTCATTTCATGCTCAAAAAACTATTTGCCTGGAAGTTAGAACATACGATTTCTTGTTGATGGTGTAATCCACATAAAAAGAAAATGAACACGATTTCAGTTTTACTATGTTTTTGCCACATTGATGCTTTGACGTCAGAAATCTGACTTGCTGTGGTGAAGTACAGTAAAAAAAAAAGTCATAATTTCAGTGCCTCATACTATGGGTGTTTTTATTTTGGTCATTGATCAAATGTGATTTTATCTTCTAAACCTGTAACTTATTCTCTCTCCTTTGCTCCATTATAATAATTATCCACAACCTAAAAAAATATTTATTGACACTATGTGCCAGGCCCTAGTCTAAGAACTTGAGAACAAGACAAATTCTCTGCTTTCCTGTTAATATTCAAATAGAAAACAGACAATAAACAAATGAACATCAGGTTATAAGAAATGCTACAAAGTAAAATAAAGCAGGAGTCTCATTTCAGAGAAGGTGGTCAGTGAAGCCTTCTGTGGAGATGACATCTGAGAAGAAACTAGAGTGAAATAAGAGAGTAGGCTGTGTGAATATCTGTGGGAAGAGTGTTCCAGGCACATGGAACAGAAGTGCAAAGACCTTGCAGCAGTCAGAAGCATAGCAGGAAGGCTAGTGTGCTGAGAGCCATATAAGCAAGGGAGGAGAGCTGACAAAGGAATGCAGAGTGACAAATAGGGACCAGATCATGTAGGCCCATAGACCACAATAAAGGTTTTTAAGTGTGATGGGAAGTTATTGGAGGGTATTGAATACAGAGTGACTTATAATTTTAAGTGATCTTTCTGGCCTTTCTATAGAGAATAGACTATGGGGAGGGACATGAGAAGAAACTGGAAACTGGCAAGGAAGACACTGTAGCAGTCCAAGAGAAGGACGATGGCCAATTGGACTAGGGTGGTGATGGAAACAGTTGTGAGAAGAGTCCAAGTCAGAGCTGACAGAACTTGTTGATGGGTTGGGTATGAGATAATAGAAGAAGAGAGAAATCAGTGATGACTTGGCTTTTAGCTTGAACAAATAAGCAGATGGACTTGTCTTTTACTCAGAAGAGTCAGAAGTGGATGGGAATCATTTCACTTTTGGCCACATTATGTTTAAGATACTTATTTCACATACACCCATGGAAATACTGACTAGGTCGTTGAATGCTCTGATTTGGAGCTCAGTGGAGAGGTTGAGGCTAGGGAATAGAAATTTGGGAGTTCTTAGCTCATAACTGGTATTAAAGTCATGGGACATAATCAAGGGAAAGTATAAACAGAGAAAAGGAGAGCTTCCGTGACCAAGTCCTGGCCCCTCCAACATTTGGAGATCAGAAAAAGGAGAAAGATTCAGCAAGATGGACTGACAGAAAAATAGCCTGTGGAGTAGGAAAAAAAAAATCAGGAAAGTGCAATGTGCCAGAGTCAAGTAAAGAAGGGGTTTCAAGAAAGAGGGAGTGATAGTAGGTCAGGTATTGCTGAAAGTTGACCAATAGATCCAGCAGCGTGGCTTTGTAGGGATAACTAATTGTCATCCCCATAAAACAGTGATTGACAAAATTTTGGGAGTTTGATAAAAATGCAACCTCTGGTCTGTACCCCCAGCGATTCGGATATAGTATCAGTATAGTATAGTATATAGTATATAAGTCTAGGGTGAGGCTGCATTTTTTTTGACAAATATTGTACGACTCCTGTTACATGAATTTCCCAGAGTAGTCAAATTCATATAGACAAAAAGTAGAATAGTAGTAACAAGGGAGTGGGGGTGAGGGAAATAGAGGGTTATTATTTAATTGGCACAGAATTTCAGTTTGTGGTGATAAAAAGGTCTGGAGGTAGATAGTGGTGATGGTTGCACAACAATGTGAATATAATTAATGCCACTGAACTGTACACTTAAAAATGGTTAAATCGGTAAACTTTGTGCCATGTGTATTTATTTTACCACAATAAAAATAACATAAGGAAAAAAAGAATACAATACTTAGGGATAAACTTAACCATGTAGATGAAAGAATTGTACACTGAAAACAAAATGTTGCTGAAAGAAATTAAAGAACACATAAATAAATGGAAAAGCATCCTGTGTTCATGTGTATTTTACCACAATAAAAAATACTCAATATAATGAAGGACTTAAATTAATAAGATTAAACCGATCAGGATACAGTAATAAATGGTATGGTAAAAAGACAACAGCAAAATCTCACTGGCTTAAAAACAGTAGTTTGTTTTTCCCTCATATTACATGCCCTACGTGTCCACTGCGTAGATTGCAGAGGGCTGCTCTGCTCCACAGGGTCCTTGCTCAGGGACACAGTTTGACCAAGTCTCCACTATCTGGATGGTTGGTGAGGCGGCATTTTTAACAAGCGTATCAGTTGATCTAAGTGGCCCAGGTTTGGGCTTCCCTGGTGGCGCAGTGGTTGAGAATCTGCCTGCCAATGCAGGGGACATGGGTTCGAGCCCTGGTCCGGGAACATCCCACATGCCGCGGAGCAACTAAGCCCGTGCGCCACAACTACTGAGCCTGTGCTCTAGAGCCCGTCAGCCACAACTACGGAAGCCCGCATTCCACAACTACTGACGCCTGTGCACCTAGAGCCCGTGCCCCGCAGTGAGAAGCCCGCGCACTGCAACGAAGAGTAGTCCCCGCTTGTCCCCCCTGCTCGCCGCAACTAGAGAAAGCCCGAGCACAGCAATGAAGACCCAATGTAGCCATAAATAAATAAATAAAAATAAATAAATAAATAAAAGAAAAAAAGTGGCCCAGGTTTAAGAAATGCTGTACCTAAGAACTATAAAGTTCAGCTTATATATGGTTGCAGTCTCATTTTAAGAGGAGAGTGAGGTCCTCTTTTACGTGTTAATGAGTCCATATAGGAGAGCGCCTCATTATCTGCCTCAATATTAAGCCCTGGAATTTATAAAGCTATTTATTTATTTCAACCCTTAGCAGATTCTTAAAAAGATTAGCATATCACTCTTCTCTGTATGGTTCATGTAAATTTTGCTTGAAAGGGGAGGCATGAGTTTCTAAAGGGACTATGGCTTTTTTTATTGAAGTATAGTTGGTTTACAATATTGTTTTAAAGGCACTATAGTGTTTGAATAACATCAGTGTAAAGTCAGTGACACGTGAAAGACAGGAGGCCCATTCCTATATTTTGAGATAATACATGAGGTAGGATGGGAATTACCCCTTACACGGTTAGCCCAACAGAAGACCTAACTAGGTATCTAACAGAGACTTCCCTACAGCACAAATAATAGAAGAGAGAAATCAGTGATGACTTGGCTTTTAGCCGGGGTTATGAACGAGAAATCCCTAGACCTTTAAGTGGAAGAGGTAGAATGAAGGTTTGCTGGCTTGCCTGCTTGTTCTTTAATTAGAGAGTAAACAGAGTCTCCTTGAAGAGCACAAAGGTGGGTTAAGTGTTTTTAGCCTTGGTTCCCAGACCTTTGGATCTGGGGAAACCACTGAACACTGACTCTTGAGGCAGCCCCTGAAGGTTGACAAAGAGGGGAACAGCCTGTTAACTCCCCTGTTTTAATTAACCCTGAGGTATATTCAGGGTGTTGGGATAGATGTCCACAACTTACAGTTAACTGCCTCACTCCCTCTCTTCCACAGAGTTTACCAAGGATTTATTAAGTGCCACAGGGATGCAAGGCATAACCTTGCTACTATAATCCCTTCTAGCATATGCTTCTGTTCTTGTAGGATAATGAAGGGAATGCAAATCACAAAAATATCACTAAGACAAATATTTGCATTTGGTCAGGAGAAGTAGGAAAGGGAAATGTGTAGGCAGGTGGAGGGAAGCAACAATTTCCCCAGGATCTCAGCACAAGATAGTTTCTGAAAATATTCCTGGAAATACTGTGAATAGACTCAGTGGTAGCATGATATGCTATCTTTTGTTGTGACAGTTAATTGCATTCATCTTCTTTAAGCCACCATTGGAGCCTGGAACTGTTTTGTATGAAGCAGAGCTATCACAGTTTGCTGAGGACATAAAGAAATGGAAGGAGAGATATGTTGTGGTTAAAAATGACTTTGCTGTGGAAAGCTATGAGAACAAAGAGGTAAGACATTTCCTTGTTACCACTGATTCTTGCAATTTTCTTAAATGTTGGCTGGGTTGACTGACAAGCCCTCTCCTTTGAGACTGACTGATTCAGTGAGCACTAACAGATTCAGGTATTCATTTCAGTCAACAGATATTTATTGTGGGTTATAGTAGGTTCTAGGCGTATCACTGTAGATTAGACAGGTGCTTGCAGTCTAGTGGGCAACGTAGACTTTGAGCAAGTAATTGCAAGTGAGTGTAAAGATAGAAGGTTATACTGAGTGGCCAGTGCGGGAGCCTTTCCTATGATCACTGGGCCTCGAGGCCTGTCTTAGTCACCTCCCTGATATCTCTCCCTCTCTGCTCTGTGTCTCCATGTCTTCCCACTCTTAAGCCTCCTCTGTGGCAGAGGAATTATTTATTAAGATTGTGACTGGATTTGCATGGGTTCCTAAAAATTCAGAACTTTTCACTTACTTTATTTCACTTCTACGTATGAATTTTTTTCACTAGCTTTTTCCTGGTTATCTCATTTTTTCCCTTGTCTGTAAAATGTGGAGAGATGAGATAGCATATGTACAGTGCCTAGCACCTGAGAGGACCTTAGTTTTTATTGGTTCCCATTTCTTTCCCCATCAAGGGAGGTAATGTGGTGTAAATGAAAGAACATTGGACAGAGAATTTGGAAAACTAAAGTTGAGGTCAGGCCTCCATTAAACTAGAGTGTGAGGCTGAATGATCCCACTGATTCCTTCCAGATCTCATACTGTACACATATTCAGTCTACATAGATTCTCAAGCTCCCTTTGAAATGAATAGTTACTATTTATGGGTTAAAGTTAGTAACATATTTAAAACTCTGCACTCTTCACTATAAGTTCAAAACTAGTCAGGACATCCCCTGCAGATACTCTGAGTAATTACCCCTGATGCTAAACCTTTAGGAAGAGGCTTCAGGCTGACAGATAGTGTGTCTCCTTCCGATTTTTGATGGAAAATAGAAATAAAATATAATACAAACTTATTATACCACCTACCAGGCAGTACTCGAGTGCTTTCTTGGGTAGTCTTATTCTTTTCAACATTTGTTAAGCCAGTATCTTCTCTGCTTTATCTGTTTTAGGATTTTAGTCAACATTTGATTTGCTCTCTGAAGCAAATGATCAATACAGTACAAATAATGATAATAATAACAAATCACTTTAGATTTCATACGGCTCGTTATACCGTCCTCTCAGGGAAGCTTGAGAAGAGGCAGTATAGCCTGATGGTTAATATTATGCACTTTGAATCACACCTTTACCAGTTACCAGATGTGTGTCCTTGCATAAGTTATAAATCTCCTTGAGCCTCAGTTTTCTCATCTGTAAAATGGTGAGCATGATTCCTTCATCACAATGTTGTTGTGAGGATTAAAGACATGAATGCATTGATTCCATTAGCATATGGCCAAGTGCTGGCAAGAGCCCAATATAGAGCAGTTGTCAGCATGACAACTAACTAATGTGGAGGAAACACTCATAGAACTCACTCTTGTACTTATTAAGGTTTTCACCACATTCGGCACTAACGGAAGTTTCATTTTAAATCAAATTTTGGTGGTTTTTTTCCCCTTTTCATTTTTTTACGCTTGCTCCCTCAACTTGCAATTTATGGACTATATTGCTTTCTTTACTTTGCTCATCATTTTCAGGTGAACTTGTTCCGATTGTTAAGATATAGTCACTGAATTTGGTAATAACCAATTTTCTTTTTAAACTTGGAAGAAAAATACCCATGCAGTGTGCCATAATTCCTTAAAGTTTTAATGATATCCTGCTTTTTAATTACAGAAGGTTTTTTTAAAAAATTATACCTAAGAGTTATACATTAAGTTTCTATCTATAAACTGCCTATTCTTTTATTGAGAATCCAGTTTTGGCTGGTAATTGAGGAGGAAAAAAATGAGCATTCTCATTCTCACTTCCTACTTCCTATACACTTGCGCTGGGGCTGGACAAACCCAGGTATGAATCCTGGATTTGTCACCTACTCACCACTGGGTCATTGGCAAGTTATTTAACCTCTCTGAGCTTCATTTTTCTCGTTTATAAAATGGAGATAATGTCTGATTCACAATGCTGGGGTTTTTTTGGGTTTTTTTTTTGCGGTACGCGGGCCTCTCACTGCTGTGGCCTCTCCCGTTGCGGAGCACAGGCTCCGGACGCGCAGGCTCAGCGGCCATGGCTCACGGGCCCAGCCGCTCCGCGGCACGTGGGATCCTCCCGGACCGGGGTACGAACCCGTGTCCCCTGCATCGGCAGGCGGACTCTCAACCACTGCGCCACCAGGGAAGCCCCACAATGCTGTTTTGAGGATTAAATAATATAATATATAATGTTTATTAAAGCCTAGATTAGGCCTGTTTTCACAGATAACACAATTCACATTTGAGGCCAGTCTGAATCAACCTGTTCCTAGACTTTCTCAAAATCACACCATTTTGGATTCTTCTCTCTTCTGCTCTGGGTCCTGATGTGCTTGGGCACTTGATTAGTAGTTCTTACAAGAATGAAAACAATCTTCTTAGGTGTACAAGAGTTTGTTTTGTTTGGGTTTCTTCAGTCACTATCTTATTGATGCAGAATGAGGCTTGCTACTTGCAGAATGTGCGTTTACTCTGATTTTATGGCCCTGATCAACGTTATTTTAGTTATTCGCGAGTACACTACAGATTTTGGGTCCCACAGTTTCGTGGTTTCAGTTCTCAACTTGCTTTTAGCTTGTTAGTCTCAAAATTTTCCCTTGACTTATGCCCTCCCATCAGATGCACATACTTACATTTTATCTTATCTGCATGTCCATGTGAGTATATCTGTTTAACCAACTGCTTCACTGCTTTAGCGATGCTCTGTACCCCTTTTACATTTCTCAAACAGCAGAGCTTTTTGTGTGCTGGCCGGAATTTGTTCTGATGTCATGTCATGGTATCACACTTCCATCCCAGATCACTTTACTGCAAAACAGTCTCACGCCTGAGGGCAAAGTGGTGGTATATTTTATCATGGTTACATTTTTGTGTTTCTGGTAAAAATCCTTGGCAACCATAATTGAAGTTACATGTCCCACAGTCTCATTTGTCATTAGTCTCCAAGCATTTTGTGTGGTAAATGTCTGTATGCGTCATCATCCTTTTGGTTATTAGAATGATTCAGGCGCTAGCATCTGAAACGATAAGTGTGGTGCAGAATTTCTGAAGTTACTGAGATTATGTTTCACCCCCTTTGAGAAACATATCTACAGTGAATCTCCCTGAGATTAGGGACTGTGACTTACCATCTTGTGACCGTCACACAAAAGTATTAAAGTACTACCCACAAGTAGCAAGGACGCAAAACATTTTCTTCACCCTTGGGGCCAGGAGGGGCTGTGACCCACATGGGGTCAAGTAAAGCTCTACCCTGACTGAAGTGATTGGTCTAGTCTACAGCTGGTCACATGATCACAGCCAGAAAAAAAAAAGCTACATTAATCAAAACAGCGTGATATTGGCACAAAAACAGACATATGGATCAATGGAATAGAATAGAGAGCCCAGAAATAAACCCACACACCTACAGTCAATTAATCTTCGACAAAGGAGGCAAGAATATACAATGGAGAAAAGTTATTCTCTTCAGCAAGTGGTGATGGGGAAATTGGATAGCCGCATTTAAATCAATGAAGTTAGAACACACCCTCACACCATATATAAAAATAAACTCAAAATGGCTTAAAGACTTAATTATAAGACTTAACACCGTAAAACTCCTAGAAGAGAAAATAGGCAAAACATTCTCTGACATAGATCATACCAATGTTTTCTTAGGTCAGTCTCTCAAGGCAATAGAAACAAAAGCAAAAATAAACAAGTGGGACTGAATCAAATTTATAAGCTTTTGCACAGCAAAGGAAACCATAAGCAAAACGAAAAACCAACCTGTAGAGTGGGAGAAAATATTTGCAAATGATGCAACTGACAAGGGATTAATTTCCAAAATATACAAACAGCTCATATAGCTCAATATCAAAAAAAGGAAAAAAAAACCCAATCAAAATATGGGCAAAATATCTAAATAGACATTTCTCCAAAGAAGACATGCAGGTGGCCAAAAGGCACATGAAAAGATGCTCAGCATTGCTGATTATTAGAGAAATGCAAATTAAATCTACAATGAGGTATCACCTCACACCAGTCAGAATGGCCATCATCAAAAAGTCTATAAATTATAAATGCTGTAGAGGGTGTGGAGAAAAGGGAACCCTCTTGCGCTGTTGGTGGGAATGTAAATTGGTACAGCCGCTATGGAGAACAGTATGGAGGTTCCTTACAAAACTAAAAATAAAGTTACCATATGATCCAGCAATCCCACTCCTGGGCACATATCCAGAGAATCTCTAATTTGAAAAGATACATGCACCCCAGTGTTCATAGCAGCACTGTTTAAATAGCCAGGACACGAAAGCAACCTAAATGTCCATGACATGAATGGATAAAGAAGATGTGGTGTATATATACAATGGAATATTACTCAGCCATAAAAAAGAATGAGGTAATGCCATTTGCAGCAACATGGATGGACCTAGAGATTATCATACTCAGTGAAGTAAGTTAAAGTAAGGTAAATATACAGTATCACTTATGAGGAATCTAAAAAAAAGATACAAATGAACATATTTACAAAACAGAAATAGACTCACAGACATAGAAAACAAACTTATGGTTACCAAAGGGGGAAAGGGGAAGGGACGGATAAATTAGGAGTTTGAGATTAATGGATACACACTACTATACATAAAATAGATAATCAACGAGGACCTACTGTATAGCACAGGGAACTGTATTCAGTATCTTGTAATAACCTATGATGGAAAAGAATCTGAAAAAGAATATATATATATATATGTAACTGAACCACTTTGCTGTACATCTGAAACTAGCACAACATTGTAAATCAACTATACTTCAATAAAAAAAAATTTTTCTTAAGATAAAAAAAAGAAAAAGGGGCTCGGATTGGTGGCTCCTGACTTGAAATCTCCACAGCACAGGTCCAGTTTCAGGCACATTTGGATCCACAGCTCCAGTGATATCAGAACTCAGTTTGTTCTTTCTTCCATCTCAGATCTTTGCCTTCATTCAGCCTGACTTCCCTAACAGGCCACAATCTCCACTGTCAGGCTCCTTCACAGTCCTCCACAGTAACAAGATGGTGGTGGTGTCCTGTCCTCACCTCCTCGCAGAGCTGAGGCTTTCCTGTCAGCCCCTCTTGCAAGGCCTGAAGCTCACTCTGATTGGATTGAATCAGGTCATGTGACTGACCCTGACCCAATCACTGCAGCCAGGATATAGCCTGTGGAATCTATAAGAGCTTTTCTTGCTGGCCCTGGGACAAACCCTAACTCTCACTCTGATTGGACATGCTGAGGTCATGTGACCTTCCCTGACACAATCACTGCAGCTATAACATAGCCAGTGGAAAGTGTAATAGCCTTTCTTCCTTTTGGTCCTGGAGCAAGTCCTGATGCTGTCTCTGACAGAGGCTTCCAGTGCAAAACTGGAAGCCTTTTTTGAATAAATGGCTCTTACTCGTTGACATAGTGTGGGAATTTCTATCTCTGAGTATATTTGTCTATTTCTAATATTCCTGATATTTTCCAAAAATCCAAATGAGGAAAAAATCCACTCACTTATGCCTTTCCTTTCCCAGGCCTATCAGAGAGGAGCTCCCCCTAAAAGCCGAATTCTTCCAGCTGGTGGCAAGGTGTTAACCTCAGAAGATGAATACGGTTTATTATCTGATCGGCATTTCCCAGACCCCATTGGTGAGTTGCTGAACATTCCTTCCCAAGACAAAATTCCTAAACATGTTTTGTTTAGCTAGATCAGTGCTTCTCAAGGGGAGGGGTGATGATTTCACTCTTCAGGGACAGTTGGCTGTGTCTGGAGACATTTTTGGTTGTCACAACTTGGGAGGATCATGCTACAGGCATTTAGTGGGTAGAGGCCAGTGATGCTCGCTAAACAACCCCTGACAATGAAGAATTATCTGGCATTAAATATCAGTAGTTGCCAAGGTTGAGAAACCCTGGGCTAGACACACATTCTCCATAGGCAAATGGAAGATACAATTTCTCTAATTCAGGTAAACATTGTAACAATTCTGTTACTTTAAATCATATTTGGTAATACACAAGTCAGTCACTGTGCTCCTAGCACATGGAAAATATACCATTGGTCAGGCATCTTGAAGCTTTGGAATATCTTGCAAGCTTTACACAAGACAGCAGAAATAAATATGTAGGGCCCAGTCTGTGAAATGTATAATCCCGTCTTTCAGTAAGACCTGTCAGAGAATATTATTTTTCTAATTTTAGGATGCTATGCAATAAAATATCCTAAATCAACAAAATGGTTTTAACAAGCATTACAGTAACTCATAGCTACTGTGTAAAAAACCATTGCATTAATTAGCATATCTTTAATAATAGCTGAATGCTGCCGTGGAAAGAGCATTGAACTGAGAATTTGAAGGCTGGATTTTTATCTAGTTCTATCTGTGACGCTTATCAAGCATTTTCCCTAGCTGTTGCTGAACCTCTCTGATTTCTGTTTCTCCCGGTTCTAGGGCCTTGAAATTGAACATCTAGAAGGATATTACCAGCTCTAACATACTTTGATTCTCATTCATTTCACTTTTTCCATGTAGAGAGTGTGATGGATAATATTCAGACGAAATAGAGCGTTTCATAGAGATTCATGAACTGTGGATAATGTAATAACACCATCTGGCTTTGTGTAAATCACACTGCACAGTAATTACTTAGTTTCTTGGAGAGAGCCCTGGTTCTTATTAATAGGTATAATCATTTCACTGGACTTTATGGGGAAAATATAAAATTATTTTATCAATTGTTATTTCAGTGCAGAATCCTTAGTGTTTTTAATGACACTGTTATAGGATTAGTACATGAACCATAAACCTAGATTAACAAACTCTTACTAAGTAATTCAAGCTAAAACAACACTTTATGTACACTATACATATTATTATATTTTAACATCTACTTACATGTTATCTTGGCTTTGGAGCTGCCACTTAGAAATGGGGATGCCAATACATTGACTCTTTAGAACCACTTCAAAAGAACTTTCCAATGAAATCAGTCAGAACTGACAATACGTTTATTGATTTATTGATGAAATATATCAGAAGGAATGAAAAGGAATAAAAAACACAAGGCCTGTGTGACTAGTGCCATTTGGCCCAGGGCTTCAGACTGGACATTTCAAAGACTTTTTAAATTGTATGTTTTGCCCTTCTCAGTTTTAAAAATAGAATATTCTACAGTAGATCATTTGTGTTATCCTTATACTCAACTCAGAAAAAATGCAGACTAACGGTATCTGGAAAATTGTTGTAAAATGTTAAATGAATGATAACAAGAGGCTAATAGGAATGAATTTTATGGGGCTTCCTAAGGCTTTTTTAAATGTAAGTGGTGAATGTTGCTTTTAATTGTTTGTACAAAATTGTGACATCTTGGAAAGGGCAAGGAGAGTATTTTCACAAAACTATGTTAACAGGAATCACACTGTCAACAGCAGTATGATTCTAATTTTATTGGAAAAAATAAAGGCACAATAAAGATGGGAGAAATTAACCTCACTAGAGGTAAAACACTGGAGGTTTATCAATATAGGTCTTCTTTACACAGTAGTGTGCTAAGATGATGTTCAAAAATGGTCCCATGTTTTGCTAAAATGATTCACTTGTTTGGCATTTTATTAGCTAGAATCTACTTTTGTTACACACAACAAAAATCTCAAATTAAATACATATGTTTTTATTTTCTTGCTAAAAATATTTGGATATTACCAGTACAGGCTGGTGTGGCAGTTCCATAAAGGTCAGGGACTCTTATTAGCTTTCTGCCCCTTTATCTCTGGGTTGTGGCCCAGATTTACATAGTCCAAGGCGGCTGCTGGAACTCCAGCCATGGCTTTCTCATTCCAGACAGGAGGAAGGAGAAAAGGTGAGGAGGCCGGCACATTCCCTCTCCTTAAGGATGCTTCTAGGAAGTCTCACTGCCACTTACATTTCATTGGCCAAAACTCAGTGGCTGTGACACACGAAACTGCCATGGAGGCTGGAAATGTAGTCTTTATTGTACGCAGGCACTTGCTAAACTAAAAATCAGGGGTTTTATTACTGAGAAAGAGGAGAGAATAGAGATGTGTTACAACTAAGAGGTCTCCACTACAGCATTCAATCACTTATTCATTTGTTGTCTTTCATGCGTTGATTCATTCTTATGTTATCATGTGCCAGGCATTTTGCTAGGGACTGGTGGGCCGAAGTTTGTGCTCCCAGTGCATTTGACTCTGTTACCTTCAGAAACAGAATTCCAATGCATGCCCCAGGAAATCTATGCTTTATCTAAGCCAATCTTGATTTATTCATTTGCCAGTAGCAAGACTCAGTTCCGGAGCCTTCCTTAGGGTTATGATCCATTTCTTGCTATGCCCAGTGCTTTCAGTTGCCTCTTACTGGGTCCCTCTTCCCTTGCTTTCCTTGAGATTGTGCCCATTATGTAGGCTGAGAGCACAGAACTAATTTTTTCTTCTGCTTGTTTTCCGTGACCCTGGAAATAAGCTGGGGCTCATTTATCCTAGTGCAGTATCATAGAATTGGAATGCACGGAGGGGAATAAAGTTTAGACAGGGGATCTGAATGATAAGGGGTTAACGTCAGTTTCTTGGAATTGATTTTGAGGGAAGAGGTGAAAGTCCCATTGTTTAAGGCTTTTAAAATTTCCTAGGACAACACAGCACATTTATTCATTCAACAAACCGTAGTAGAACATCTACTAGGTCCCATGGCTCTGCTATGGGCTGAGCATACAAAGATAAGTAAGATGAAGCCTCCATCCTCTAGGAGCTCCGGGGCAGTGGTTCTGCTTCCCAGGGAAAATTATTTGGCTGGGGAGGCTTATCTCACTTTATGTCTCTCACTCTGAGTGTGGGTACCAGACACGAAAACAGATCATTACATTATTTTGGGCGAACAAGGTAGGGCGCACCCAACTCTGTCTCTGGTGCCAACAAAGGCACCCCAGAGGAGGTGGCTTTTGAACTGACTTTTGAAGGACGAATGAGAGTTTTCTATGCAAAAGCATGGTGGAAAGGAAGGAGGAAAAGGAAATATGAATTGCAGAAGCAATATGCAGAGTCATGGGAAGAATGATGACACCTCAGGAGAGTAGAGATGAGAATGGAACAGAAACCAGCACAGAACAGGGTAAATACCAACACTTAAAGAGGGAGATGGAGAGAAGGGGCAGAGGAACCAATAAAGCTGAAAAGGGGAAACAACTTTTAAAAAGCATGAAGGACACTGAGGAGAGAGGTGCCCCTGGAAGTCAAGAGAATGTTTTCAAAAGAAGGGGTAATTGACAGCAACAGATGTTTCCAATCGGGTTGAAAGGGTGGGTAATGAAGAAGCCATAGGCTGGCAGTCAGGATGACATTAGTAACAGGCAATTGGGTTTTGGGACTGGTGGAGCAGGAACAAGACTAGGGTGAGAATAGGGGTTGATGGCATCAAAGCAGCAAATGCTAGTGTAGCAGTGACAAGGAGGCGGGAGAGAGTGCAGGGCAGAGAGCAGACCTGGTGGGATGGGAGCCTGGGGGAGAGTAGGGTGAGTGCCTGACAGGTAGACACATCAACTGCCGAGGACCGGTAGGGAGGAGTGAGCTCTTTTTGTGGGTCATGCCTGGTGAGGAAGTTGAGATAGATTATGTCTGATGGCCTTGGTTGTCCCTGTGGATAGGAGGTGAGGCCACCTGCTAGAGCGAGACAGGTGAAGCTGAACTCTTCTTTTCCCCCACCCTGTGAAGACATCTCACACCACCTTTCCATCGCATTGGCTGCCCCCCAGCCAGAAATAAACCTTCACAGCCTGAAATAAATATTTTAAATGAGAGATACATGTTTTAAAACATCTTTGTGTTTTCCATGTTTCTTCAGCGTCCAGTGAGAAGGAGAACACGCAGCCCTTTGTGGTCCTGCCCAAGGAATTCCCGGTGTACCTGTGGCAGCCATTCCTCAGACATGGCTACTTCTGCTTCCAGAATGCCGCTGACCAGAGGAAGTTCAGTGCTCTCCTGAGTGACTGCATCAGACATCTGAATCACGGTATGCACGGCTGCCCTCTGGTCCCCAGTTAGGCTGCCTTTTCCCAGTTGGTCTGGTCAGTCATCTGTTAGAATGATTCCAAGAAAGAGCCGCGGACGGTGCTGCCTCTGGAAGGAGAGGGAAATCGAACGAAGTGAGGGTTTTGTACGCAAAGAGCGAGGCCAGCTTGCTGGTTGTTTAGTCAGGGCAGGGAAGCCTCAGCGCAACAGGACGTGGAGTAGGTATCTGATGGCACATGTAGACAGAGCACCGTATTCATGCATATAATTTTGAGCATAATTCCTCCCCTTCCTTCTTCCTGATTTTTAAAAATCTCAGTGACAGCAAGAATGTACCAATTGTCCCTGGCAAAATCCTAGTCCTTTTGACATTTCTTGTTTATTTTCACCTTTATTTCTGAAGAAGTTACTCAAAACTTTAGGGTACATAAGAATCGCCTGGAAAACTTGCTAAACAGATTTTTTTGGGGGGTCCACCTTCAGATATACTGATACTGGGGCCCTGATTTTGGTTTTCTAACAAACTGCCAAGGGATGCTGATGATGTTAGTCTGTGGACCACACTTGGAGTTGCATTGCTTCAGACCCTGTTGCCTCTACGTACCGATTTCATTACTACTGGGTCCATAATAAAAAAGATTTCTCTTTCCAGTATGTGATGTTTTTGATAAATTGATGTGAATGCTGGTTTTTCTGGACTCTGCAAAACCTTCAGGTACAGATAATTGAGCTCTTTGTTACTTGGCAGTTGGAAAGGTAACCAGTCAAATGTTACGGAGGATTTACTCTGTGCCAACCTATAAAGGTATTAGGAACAGAGTAATGAACCATGCAAAGTTCCCCTCTTTGGGGTCTACATTCAAACAGGAAAGAGGGGCAAACACACATACAAATTCACAAGATAACTTGATAGTTATCAAAGTTATGTGTTACAGAGTAACAAGAGGTTACTATGGAGGGAAGAAGGGAGAAGGCTTGTCAGGGGAGGCCTTTCTGGGCAGGTGACATTTGAGTTGAGTCACCTCATCCATCTGTGCCTTTACTGTATTTCCTAATAATTTCATTGTACGTTTACTTTAAAGTTCTGAGGTTTCCCTGAGAGGGTCAGTGCCACGGAGCAAAAGTCACTAGTGATGCATCTCAGTCTGTTCTTGATTTTAGCTTGTGTAATGATAGAAGGCTAATGGAAAAAGATAATGTCACTCTATCTTGCTCTAGCAAAACCCTGACCAACGTTCATCATAATATTGGCTCATAACTCATTAGGGACTTTACAAAAATGATAACCTTATTAATATCTTACCTTGTGGTTTTGATGTTGTAGAGACAAAGAATTCCCCAGCACTGCCTGCACCGTCTAACTAGTACACTTACACCTCTGTGTGCAGGGCCTTGGTCTAGTATGAACATGCATTTGGCACTAAACACAAGAACCATGAAGTTTCACTAAGCAGAGAATGTTCTCCACCCAGCCAGATGGGACTGGCTTCATTCCCCCTTCCGTGTCCATAATAGGAGTTTCTCTGGGGAGTTTTTGGAAGTTATGTAGCCTGTATTTAGAGTCCATTTATGGAAGATTTCAGTCGATTCACAACCCCACTCTGCTTTCCAGTATGTTATCAAAGGCACTGAGATAATGGGGTCTAGTCACATTGCCCTTGTTCTGTGTCACATTCCTTTGTCCAGAAACCTCACTTTATGCAGACTTAACGTGATTTGGCATAGCTTCCAGTGGCTCCAGTCAGAACCAGAGACCATCAAAACATTGTAGGGAACTGTCTTTGACTGTCATGGGCCAATGAGCTCATGAATCTCTCCCTTCTCGCCTCTATTTCTTTGTTTTTGACGGCACAATGTACCACCCATCTTTACTGTGTCACACTTTTTTTTTTTTTCTTTTTGGTTTCAATCTCTGCCTGTTACTCATTGTGGGATCTTGACTAAACCAGTAAGAGATTTCACAAACTCCCAGTTAACCATTATTGTTTCCATAATAACCAAAAGAGTTTAGAAATAGGTATAAAATGAGTGCTGTGATAAGGGCCAGAAACCCTGAGGGGGCTTTGGAGAGGCTGCTGAGTTCCATCCCCAGGCGACCAGGGCCAGAGCTGTATGCCTTTGTCATTGCCCCATTGGCTCTCAGGCCAGCATGCGCCACCATTGACAACTAGGTCCAAGATATTCTAGCAGCTGATGCTGGGCCGCTATTGATCTGTCCATTCACAAGTCCTCAGGATCTTTTTTTTCCCACTTTTATTAAGATATCATTGACATATAACATTGTATTAGTTTAAGGTGTACAACATAATGATTTAATGTATGATCATTGCAAAGTGATCAGCACAATAAGTTTAGTTAACACCTGTCACCTCACGTAGTTAACAAAAGTTTTTCTTGCGATGAGATCTTTTAAGCTCTACTCTCTTAGCAACTTTTCATATACAGTACAGTATTGTTAACGATAGTCACCATGCTGTACATTACAACCTGTGTCTTAATTTATCCTATAACTGGAAGTTTGACCCCTTTAACCCAACCTCCCCCCACCTCCTCTGGCAACGACCAATCTGTTCTCTGTTTCTGTGAGTCCGTTGTTTTACGATTCCACATATAAGTGAGATCATACAGTATTTGTTTTTCTCTGTCTGACTTAGTTCACTTAGCATAATGCCCTTAAGGGATCTTTCAGGGAAGATCATCTCGTTGCCTTCATGGTAAGTTCTGCCAACGATTTCTGTTACTTGGGGTTCCCAGGTGCTCAAATCCCACCACACAACCCAGGCCACTTGCCCCGGGAGTTCTGGGTTCAAATCGGTCTAGGTACCCATGTCCATTCATTCTGAATCTGGAACCACTTCTCCTGTTCCTCCTTATGAAATGGTTTTTTTTCCTATTTAACCCTGACAAAGGGCTTAATTACACCCTGCTCTTGGACAATAAGGCTATATCCTGAGGTAGGTAAGGGCAAGTAGAGGGCTCTCTGCTCCTCCTTCCTTCAAGTGACAGATCTTCCTCTGGGTGCCTCAAAGATGATTTACACTCATAAGGGCCATAGAGGGGTGCGTGCGTGTGTGTGTGTGTGTGTGTGTGTGTGTGGTTTTTGGCACCCCTTCACTGAGCAGGCATAAGAAAACTCCACAAGATTAATCTTCAGCAACATGCTGGACTAAATATCAAGCCCACTGTGTGAGGGAGAGGGGAAATTTCCCCTTCCCCACCTTGGTCCTTTGGGCTGGCAATTAAAGTGACACAAGGCAGGTTAACGGAGAAAAATCAAATTTATTACATGCAGATGGGGAATTCACTTAAGTATGAAGAATTTCAAAGACAGCAAGGCAAGATGAGGTTTATATATATTCTGGACTAAGGAGAAAGAGCTGGGGGTCTGAGGCTTTTTTTTCCTTGAGGGAAAGTAAGATAATTCACAGGAAGATAGGAAGAGTTAATGTTTGCTGGGCCATCAAAGACAGTGGGACACAGAGAGGACTCTGATCAAACAGCTTTGCTTAGGCTCCTCCCTGTCTACCACTCCTAATTTCAATACTTTATTACAGTTATCTGTGGTGATAGCTTCTTCCTGGGACAGTCCTCCTACCTTAAATTCTTTTAGGCAGTAAAGGGGAAGTTCAGAGGCTCTTCCTGAGTCTTTTGGGCTTTGATTGTTTTCAGCTCAAAATAATCCTCATGCTAGAGTAGCACAACTTGGGGCAGCCTGCCCTCAACCCCATCAAGTGACATGTACCTAGAGCAGCTGCTGTCTTCTGTCCTTTTGGAATCTTACTGCAGCCCCTTGTCCCTGATGGGAGAAGTCCAGGGTTCTGGAATGTCCACTTCTACAAAAAATGGGACTTAATAAAGCCAAAATATTCTAAGACAGTCCTATTGTCCAAAATCCAGTCCTATTCAGAACTGTAGTTTGCAAAATATGGTTCTTGTAGTTACAGGGATATAGCTAAAACTATTAACACATATAGAAGACTGTATACATGCAATGTGGAATAATGATCATTATCAATGTGAATCTGTCCTTCCAGCTCAGGATAACCATTTCTTGGCATAAGAATTTTCAGGAAGGGGAAAAAGTGTTCCTGGCAGGAAAAATAGGATATGTTGGGGCCAGGAAGAGAGTCAGAGCGTGGACTGTTAGAGGAACTGAACGAATTTCATGTGGCTGGGGCTTAGAGAGGAGAGAGGTGCCAAGCAAGCATGGAGAGGTGGGCAGGAGCCAGACTGTAAAGGGCTCTGTGGAGCATATTAGGGAGTTTGCCCTTTACTCTAGCATCAATAAGAAACCATTAAAGGGCTTTAAGCAGATAAGCAACTCCAACGTATTTTCATTTTAGAAAGGTCACACGTACTGGCTGCTGTGTGGGCAGTGGATGGGAGGGTAGCCGCTGGGATGCCAGGAGGCCACTTAGGAAGCTTTGGCAGGCTACAGATGGCGGTAGCTTGCACCAAAGAGGTGACAATGGAAATGGCAAGAGGTGGCTGAATAAGAGAGATATCCAGGAAGTAGAATCAATAGAACTTAAGGATAGATCATGTGCGGAGTGAGGCAGTGGGAGAACCCAAGGAAGAGCCCCAGGTTTCTGCCATTCTTTGAGATGGGAACCCTGTGTGGAGAGGAGCAGCCTCCAGGGAAAGGAAACGACGTGTTCAGTGTTACAGATGTTGAGCTGGAGAAGTCTAGGGACATCCAGGCGAGCGCGTCTCATAGACAGATGCCTGGACGAGGCTGGAGAGCTGGAGCACAATCTAGAGTAGAGACAGATGGGAAGTCAGCAACCTGTCTGTGCTCATGGAGTTGGCTGAGGGCCTGGCATCTGGTACAGGCTCTGTAAACATGTCCACCCTCCATCCTCATGTATAGTTGCAAATATGCCCACGTGGGAGAAGCATGGGGCATGTGTGTTGAAGTAGATTAAAGATGTTTGTATCCAAAATCTGTAAGCATTAATATAAAATAGGTTGGTGACTTTGTGTTAAATACTAACTTCACTCACGACATGGGCCTATGATTTTACTGTTGAGTATCTAAACAACATGTTCCTTAGGAATACAAAGTCTGTGAAATTCAGTAAATCAGGGTCTCTGACTCACCCTCTTCAAGAGATAATACTCAAATGCCAGTGTCTCTTCTGTATTTTATTTCAAGTTCATTGCTACCAATCTGTTTTGGGACTCATAAAAAACATTCCCAGAGGCTTTTAGTTGATCTTACTTTTCCCAGTTACTGCCACCTTCTTCCATGTGTGACAGTCAGATAAATCATATTTAAACACAATTTTTGATTAAAATCACTCAGTGGCACTGCCATTTTCAAAAAGATGAAAATTCCAAAGAGACTGGCTATTGTGTGCCTGATTTCCTACTATTCTCAAGTACAAGCCTCCTCTCCCCCCAACCTTGCTACCCGACCCCACCCACCTGCTTTTTTTTTTTTTTTTTTTTTTTTTTTTTTTTTTTGTGGTACGTGGGCCTCTCACTGTTGTGGCCTCTCCCGTTGTGGAGCACAGGCTCCGGACGCACAGGCTCAGCGGCCATGGCTCACGGCCCCAGCCGCTCTGCGGCATGTGGGATCTTCCCGGATCGGGGCACGAACCCGCGTCCCCTGCATCGGCAGGCGGACTCTCAACCACTGCGCCACCAGGGAAGCTCCACCCACCTGCTTTTAATGAAAGTTTTACCTAGACATTTTTGGCCTTCTCATACACCTGAAACACCCACTCCTCACCTATTCGAATTCTCTCTTATTTCCTTAAGAACAAGCTTCAGTCTGACCCCTGCCATGAAGGCCACAGGGCTAACTTCATTAGTGCCTATTATCTGTTCCACTGATTGGATGCTCACCACAATCTGCCTTACATTATTCATTTTCATGTCTAGTTGTCCTATTTCTCCAACTCTATTGCAAATCCCTGAAGGAGAATCTTGTATCATCTTTTGTGTCCCTTTGCAGTGCTCAGACATATATCTTGTGTTTCATAAAATGGTTCAAAGACACTAATGAATTAATAACTTAGTACCAAAGTAAAGCTGATTTCAGAATTGAAGTGTGATTTTAGAGATGACAGTTACAAATGTGGTTTGGCCTAATTCATAAACACACTGGCATGAGTAAGTGAAAGAATTGTCAATACAAAGCATAAAGTATTTGAGGAATAAGGGAATCACATGTCAGGCAGCCATCATCAGAAGATGGTGATTCTGGAAGGAAGGTGGAATGATGGCACGTTTTGTTCAGCAGTACTGTGCTAGCTTGAAGGACAGTCAGGACTGCCACTGAACAAACGCCAGTGGTTCCCATCATCATGAACACTAAGAAATAGGGCACAGTAGAACATCTGGGAAGCATAAGGGCACGTGCACTGGAAAAGATACTATTAAAAAAAAACACATCTTTCTTCATGAAGAGAACACAATCATGTAAAGACACTTTGCAAACTTCTGCTTTAACTTGGACTAGTTCAATCGCCTATGACATTTATGTTATTCAAGGGTGCATGTGATGGAGTGAGTTAGGCTGAATGTGGAGCTATAATAGACGGTTAAACTTTGGAATTGGTTGCTGTCAGGGTTGTATGCCTTGAGCTCTTATCCCAGAAATCCCATGTCAAATCAAATACCTTTATTAGATTGGATTTTGACACTTACATGTTTTAGGTGTTCAATTAATGATGCTGAATTTAATAGAATTTTATTTATTTATTTATTTATTTATTTATTTTTTTGCTGCGGTACGTGGGCCTGTCACTGCTGTGGCCTCTCCCGTTGCGGAGCACAGGCTCCGGACGCGCAGGCTCAGCGGCCATGGCTCACGGGCCCAGCCGCTCCGCGGCATGTGGGATCCTCCCGGACCGGGGCACGAACCCGTGTCCCCTGCATCGGCAGGCAGACTCTCAACCACTGCGCCACCAGGGAAGCCCTATTTATTTATTTTTAAATAAATAAATTTATTTTATCTTTGGCTGTGTTGGGTCTTCTTTGCTGCACACGGGCTTTTCTCTGGTTATGGTGAGCGGGGCTACTCTTCGTTGCAGTGCGCAGGCTTCTCATTTTGGTGGCTTCTCTTGTTGCGGAGCACGGACTCTAGGCGTGCGGGCTTCAGTAGTTGTGGCACATGGGCTCTAGAGCTCAGGCTCAGTAGTTGTGGCACACGGGCGTAGTTGCTCTGCGGCATGTGGGATCTTCCCGGATCAGCGCTTGAACCCGTGTCCCCTGAACTGGCAGGCAGATTCTTAACCACTGCGCCAGCAGGGAAGCCCCTAAATTGAATTTTAAAACAGAAAAGTGTCAGACTTCCCTGGTGGCACAGTGGTTAAGAATCTACCTGCCAATGCAGGGGACACGGGTTCGAGCCCTAGTCTGGGAAGATTCCACATGCCACAGAGTAGCTAAGCCCATGTGCCACCACTGCTGAAGCCTGTGTGCCACAACTACTGAGCCCGTGTGCCACAACTACTGAAGCCTGCGTGCCTAGAGCCCGTGCTCCACAACAAGAGAAACCACCACAATGAGAAGCCCACGCACCACAACGAAGAGTAGCCCCCACTCGCCACAACTAGAGAAAGCCCACACTCAGCAACAAAGACCCAACACAGCCAATAAATAAATAAATAAATGAAGTAAAAAAAAAAAAAAAAACAGAAAAGAGTCGTATGATTCAAATTAGCTAGAGCAAATCCTTTTTGGTGTGTTTATTTGAACACCCATTACCATTCATGAAACAAGTTTATTACTTGAGGGACTAAGTGTCTGACGTGGGCATCAATAAATTTTAACTGAAAATATTCAATGAATTTCCTTTTGTAATATATGAAAACATATTTCTGAATTTATGGCACATACTTATATTTATATACACACACATATCTATGAATCACAAAATGCTAACAGTACTTGGGCTCTTTTGGACACTTTACTGCAAATGAATGATGTTAGACTGGACATAGATAAACAAATATAATTTTTGTAAATATCTATTTGAATGCTTTTACTTATAAAAGGTATTTCATAGTGAACGTTTGTTTCAATGCATTAAAACCTCTATGCATTGTAAACAAAAATGTTTGCTAATTACTGTTTAATAAATAACTAGATACCAATTTCTAGTTTTCATAAACTGTCCCAAACAAACATTTTTAAAAGGATTCTCTCTGCTTGGAGATTAGTCTCTCTTTGAGTTTAGTGTATACTCTTTGCCTCACATAGGTAATACTCGACACATTATAAATATGTGACGTATATGAATATGCCGTTTTTTCTTAGGAAGTTACCATTTTCCCCTTTCTGACCCTTTTTTACTGTTCATAAAACTCTAAATTTGGAAGAGCTCTTAATGACTGCCTACTCTATCTCCTCAGAGTTTATTTATGATAAGGCTCAGACAGTAACTTACTTGCCCAAGGTCCCAGCTAGTCAGTGGTAGAGGACCAGTTGTCCTGACACCTAGTCCTTGACTTCTGTTTCAGTTATACATTACCATGTTGTCTTTTCAACATTACTTCTTAAAAGAATTTTTCATCTTTTGGTCAATTAAAGCACATTACTATTAAATCAAGTTACTCTTATGATACGTTTGCATGATCTAAAGTGAAGCAAACCTGTACCATTCATTGGAGGTCATCTGAGACCTGGGATATGTCTGTTTTTTTCATAAGTAGCAACATCTGATAACTTGGTATTTTGTCCACCGGCTAAACATGACTATATTTTTTAGTTCAGATATGTTCAGGGAAAAAAATATTTGGTAATGTAGCTGTTTAATGGTTAAATTTTGTGTAGTATAAAATGCAAACCATCATATAGGGCCTGAACCAAGATGGCAGAGTAGAAGGACGTGCTCTCACTCCCTCTTGTGAGAACACCAGAATAACAGCTAGCTGCTGGACAGTCATCGACAGTAAGACACTGGAACTCACCAAAAAACATACCCCACATCCAAAGACAAAGGAGAAGCCACAATGAGACAGTAGGAGGGGCACAATCACAGTAAAATCAAATCCCATAACTGCTGGGTGGGTGACTCACAGACTGGGGAACACTTATAACACAGAAATCCACCCACTGGAGTGAAGTTTATGAGCCCCACGTCAGGCTTCCCAACCTGGGGGTCCAGCAATGGGAGGAGGAATTCCTAGAGAATCAGACTTTGAAGGCTGACGGGATTTGATTGCAGGACTTCAACAGGACTGGGGAAAAAAGAGACTCCACTCTTGGAGGGCACACACAAACTAGTGTGTGCATCAGGACCCAAGGGAAGGAGCAGTGACCTCAGGGGAGACTGAAGCAGACCTACCTGCTAGTGTTGGAGGATCTCCTGCAGAGGTGGGGGTGGCTGTGGCTCACCATGGGCACAAGGACACTGGCAGCAGAAGTTCTGGGAAGTACTCCTTGGTGTGAGCCCTCCCAGAGTCCACCATTAGCCCCACCAAAGAGCCCAGGTAGTCTCCAGTGTTGGGTTGCCTCAGGCCAAAAAACCAACAGGGAGGGAACCCAGCCCCACCCATTAGCAGTCAAGAGGATTAAAGTTTTACTGAGCTCTGCCCACCAGAGCAACAGCCAGCTCTACCCACCACCAGTCCCTCCCATCAGGAAACTTGCACAAGCCTTTTAGATAGCCTCATCCACCAGAGGACAGACAGCAGAAGCAAGAAGAACTACAGTCCTGCAGCCTGTGGAACAAAAACCACATTCACAGAAAGATAGACAAGATGAAAAGGCAGAGGGCTACGTACCAGAGGAAGGAACAAGATAAAACCCCAGAAAACCAACAAAATGAAGTGGAGATAGGCAATCTTCCAGCAAAAGAATTCAGAATAATGATAGTGAAGATGATCCAAGACCTCAGAAAAAGAATGGAGGCAAAGATCAAGAAGATGCAAGAAATGTTTAACAAAGACCTAGAAGAATTAAAGAACAAAAAGAGATGAACAATACAATAACTGAAATGAAACTACACTAGAAGGAATCAACAGCAGAATAACTGAGGCAGAAGAACGGATAAGTGACCTGGAAGACAGAATGGTGGAATTCACTGCTGCAGAACAGAAGGAAGAAAAAAGGATGAAAAGAAATGAAGACAGCCTAAGGGACCTCTGGGATAATATTAAACGCAACAACATTCACATTATAGGGGTCCCAGAAGGAGAAGAGAGAGAGAAGGGACCCGAGAAAATATTTGAAGAGGTTATAGTTGAAAACTTCCCTAACATGGGAAAGGAAATAGCCACCCAAGTCCAGGAAGCACAGAGAGTCCCATACAGGATAAACCCATGGAGAAACACACCGAGACACATAATAATCAAATTGGCAAAAATTAAAGACAAAGAAAAATTATTGAAAGCAGCAAGGGAAAAACAACAAATAATATACAAGGGAACTCCCATAAGGTTAACAGCTGATTTCTCAGCAGAAACTCTACAAGCCAGAAGGAAGTGGCATGATATACTTAAAGTGATGAAAGGGAAGAACCTACAACCAAGATTACTCTATCCGGCAAAGATCTCATTCAGATTTCATGGAGAAATCAAAAGCTTTACAGACAAGCAAAAGCTAAGAGAATTCTGCACCACCAAATCAGCCCTACAACAAATGCTAAAAGAACTTCTCTAAGTGGGAAACAGAAGAGAAGAAAAAGACCTACAAAAACAAACCCAAAACAATTAAGAAAATGGTCATAGGAACATACATATCAATAATTACCTTAAAAGTGAATGGATTAAGTGCTCCAACCAAAAAACACAGGCTTGCTGAATGGATACAAAAACAAGACCCATATGTATGCTGTCTACAAGACACCCACTTCAGACCTAGGGACACATACAGACTGAAAGTGAGGGGATGGAAAAAGATATTCCATGCAATTGGAAATCAAAAGAAAGCTGGAGTAGCAATACTCATATCAGAAAAAATAGAGTTTAAAATAAAGAATGTTACAAGAGACAAGGAAGGACACTAATGATCAAAGGATCAATCCAGGAAAAAGATATAACAATTATAAATATATATGCACCCAACATAGGAGCACCTCAATACATAAGGCAACTGCTAACAGCTATAAAGGAGAAAATCGACAGTAACACAGTAATAGTGGGGAACTTTAACACCTCACTTACACCAAAGGACAGATCATCCAAAATGAAAATAAATAAGGAAACAGAAGCTTTAAATGACACAATAGACCAGATAGATTTAATTGATATTTATCGGACATTCCATCCAAAAACAGCAGATTACACTTTCTCCTCAAGTGCGCATGGAACATTCTCCAGGATAGATAACATCTTGGGTCACAAATAAAGCCTCAGTAAATTTAAGAAAATTGACATCATATCCAGCATCTTTTCTGACCACAACGCTATGAGATAAGAAATCAATTACAGGGAAAAAAACGTAAAAAACACAAACGAATGGAGGCTAAACAATACGTTACTAAATAACCAAGAGATCACTGAAGAAATCAAAGAGAAAATCAAAAACTACCTAGAGACAAATGACAATGAGAACATGATGATCCAAAACCTGTGGGATGCAGCAAAAGCAGTTCTAAGAGGGAAGTTTATAGCTATACAAGCCTACCTCGAGAAACAAGAAAAATCTCAAATAAACAAATTAACCTTACACCTAAAGGAACTAGAGGAAGAAGAACAAACAAAACCCAAAGTTAGCAGAAGGAAAGAAATCAAAGATCAGAGCAGAAATAAATGAAATAGAAACAGAGAAAACAATAGCAAAGATCAGTAAAACTAAAAGCTGATTCTTTGAGAAGGTAAACAAAATTGATAAACCATTAGCCAGACTCATGAAGAAAAAGAGGGAGAGGACTCAAATCAATAAAATTAGAAATGAAAAAGGAGAAGTTACAACAGACACTGCAGAAATACAAAGCATCCTAAGAGATTACTACAAGCAACTCTAGGCCAATAAAATGGACAACCTGGAAGAAATGGACAAATTTTTAGAAAGGTATAACCTTCCAAGGCTGAACCAGGAAGAAATAGAAAATATGAACAGACCAATCACAAGTAATGAAATTGAAACTGTGATTAAAAATGTTCCAACAAACAAAAGTCCAGGACCATATGGCTTCACAACTGTATTGTATGAAACATTTAGAGAAGAGCTAACACACATCCTTCTCAAACTCTTCCAAAGAATTGCAGAGGAAGGAACACTCCCAAACTCATTCTATGAGGCCACCATCACCCTGATACCAAAACCAGACAAAGATGCTACAAAAAAAGAAAATTACAGACCAATATCACTGATGAATATAGATGCAAAAATCCTCCACAAAGTACTAGCAAACAGAATCCAACAACACATTAAAAGAATCATACACCATGATCAAGAGGGATTTATCCCAGGTATTCAAGGATTCTTCAATATATGCAAATCAATCAGTGTGGTACACCATATTAACAAATTGAAGAAGAAAAATCATATGATCATATCAATAGATGCAGAAAAAACTTCTGACAAAATTCAACACCCATTTATGATAAAAACTCTCCAGAGAGTGGGCATAGATGGAACCTACCTCAACATAATAAAGGCCATATATGACAGACCCACAGCAAACATCATTCTCAATGGTGAAAAACAGAAAGCATTTCCTCTAAGATCAGGAACAAGACAAGGATGTCCACTTTCACCACTATTATTCAACATAGTTTTGGAAGTCCTAGCCACAGTAATCAGAGAAGAAAAAGAAATAAAAGAATACAAATTGGAAAAGAAGAAGTAAAACTGTCGCTGTTTGCGGATGACATGATACTATACATAGAGAATCCTAAAGATGCCACCAGAAAACTACTAGAGCTAATCAATGAATTTGGTAAAGTTGCAGGATACAAAATTAGTGCACAGAAATCTCTTGCATTCCTATACACTAATGATGAAAAATGTGAAAGAGAAATTAAGGAAACACTCCCGTTTACCACTGCAACAAAAAGAATAAAATATCTCGGAATAAATCTACCTAGGGAGACAAAAACCTGAATGCAGAAAACTATAAGACACTGATGAAAGAAATTAAAGATGATACCAACAAATGGAGAGATATACCATGTTCTTGGATTGGAAGAATCAACATTGTGAAAATGACTCTACTACCCAAAGCAATCTACAGATTCAATGCAATCCCTATCAAATTACCAATGGCATTTTTTACAGAACTAGAATGAAAAATCTTAAAATTTGTATGGAGACACAGAAGACCCTGAATAGCCAAAGCCGTCTTGAGGGAAAAAAACAGAGCTGGAGTAATCAGACTCCCTGACTTCAGACTATACTACAAAGCTACAGTAATCAAGACAATATGGTACGGGCACAAAAACAGAAACATAGATCAATGGAACAAGATAGAAAGCCTAGAGATAAACCCACTCAGCTATCATCAACTAATCTATGACAAAGGAGGCAAGGATGTACAATGGAGAAAAGACAGTCTCTTCAATAAGTGGTGCTGGGACAACTGGATGGCTCCATGTAAAAGAATGAAATTAGAACAATCCCTAACACCATACACAGAAGTAAACTCAAAATGGATTAGAGACCTAAACGTTAGACTGAACACTATAAAACTCTTAGAGGAAAACATAGGAAAAACACTCTATGACATAAATCACAGCAAGATATTTTTTGATCCACCTCCTAGGGTAATGGAAATAAAAACAAAAATAAACAAATGGGACTTAATGACACTTCAAAGCTTTTGCACAGCAAAGGAAACCATAAACAAGATGAAAAGACAACCCTCAGAATGGGAGAAAATATTTGCAAACGAATCAACAAAGGATTAATCTCCAAAATATATAAACAGCTCATGCAGCTCAATATTAAAAAAACAAACAACCCAGTCCAAAAATGGGCAGAAGACCTAAATAGACATTTCTCCAAAGAAGATATACTGATTGCCAACAAACGCTTGAAAGGATGCTCAGCATCACTAATCATTAGAGAAATGCAAATCAAAACTACGATGAGGTATCACCTCACACCAGTAAGAATGGGCATCATCAGAAAATCTACAAACAGCAAATGCTGAAGAGGGTGTGGAGAAAAGGGAACCCTCTTCCAGTGTTGGTGGGAATGTAAATTGATACAGCCACCATGGAGAACAGTATGGAGGTTACTTAAAAATCTAAAAATAGAATTACCATATGACCCAGCAATCCCACTACTGGGCATATACCCAGAGAAAACCATAATTCAAAAAGACACATGCACCCCAGTGTTCATTGCAGCACTGTTTACAATAGCCAGGCCATGGAAGCAACCTAAATGCCCATCAACAGACGAATGGTTAAAAAAGATGTGGTACATATACACAATGGAATATTACTCATCCATAAAAAGGAACAAAATTGGGTCATTTGTTGAGACTTGGATGGATCTAGAGACTGTCATACAGAGTGAAGTAAGTCAGAAAGAAAAAAACAAATATCGTATATTAACACATATATGTGGAACTTAGAAAAATGGTACAGATGAACCAGTTTGCAAGGCAGAAATTGAGACACAGATGTAGAAAACAAACATATGGACACCAAGGCGGGTATGCAGCGGGGGGGCTTGTAGTGTGATGAATTGGGAGATTGGGATTGACATGTATACACTGATGTGTATAAAATGGATGACTAATAAGAAA
This sequence comes from Delphinus delphis, assembly GCF_949987515.2. NCBI lineage: Eukaryota > Metazoa > Chordata > Mammalia > Artiodactyla > Delphinidae > Delphinus > Delphinus delphis. The sequence continues at coordinate 139,517,180 of NC_082683.1, read as the reverse complement.
AAAAAATGCCAACCATATATGGTTTTTATACAATTTAAATAAAAACTCTGATTTGTAAAGGACGATTATACAGCTTTTGAGGACATGGGTTGGAATACTTTTTAAATGTAATTAATCTAAAATAAGCCAGGCAGAGGAAGACAAATAATGCATAGAATCACTTATATGTGAAATCTTAAAAAAAAAAAAAAAAGTTCGAAGGCTAGAAACAGAGCAGAAAAGTGGTTGCCAGGGTGGGGGGTGGGGGAAATAAGGAGAGGTTGGTAACAGGGTACAGAGTTTCAGCTATAAGATGAATAAGGTCTGAGGATCTAACGAAAAACATGGCGACTGTAGTGATAACACTGTATTTGTATAATTGAAATTTGCTGAAAAAGTGGAACTTAAATGTTCTTACCTCCCCCCAAAAAGGATAAATACGTAAGGTGATGGATGTGTTAATTAACGAGATGGGTGGAATCCTTTTACAATGTACACATAGATGAAATCACCACGATGTACATTTTAAACGTCTTGTAATTTTATGTCAATTATACCTCAATAAAGCTGAAATAATAGGTCTAAACATGTTTTATTCATAGTGTTTATACTTTTGGATTTACTTAAATTACTTGAAGCTCTCAAAACAGTCTAAGAGTTGGACCTGAAAGAACAGGTCTCCATCAGAGACCAGAAAAAATAGAACTGCTCCTCTCAGCCATTTAGCATTATCACCACCAGTTCATATATAGTCTTTGGTTCATTTGTTGTCTAAAGCTATGTTGCCATGGAACTACTCTTGAATATTTCTTTTGGCCTGTCAAACACACGCTATAGTTTCAGTGAAACCATGGATTCCTGCCCATCTTCCCCCTCCACTTTCAAGGAATCAAGTAGTTATTTTGGTATGAAGGTCTAAAAATTGTGTTATTATGGTAGTTAAGGGTGACAAATTGGAACAATAATAGAAAAGATTAAACAGCCAGAGAGTTAAAGTGAATTCAAGCAAAAATTTTTTGTCTGTGCCATTTAGATTGGGTGAATTCAAAAACCACAGGACAGTTTTTGACATTATTATGACTGAAAGCTTGAATAGCTTTCCAGTTTTTTTACTTGTAGCTGGAATATGGTTAAGACTGAAACACACTTATTAAAATGACAGAGCAAATGGTATGGTTGTTTTAATATGTGGCTAGATAATCAACATTATGAAAGAGTTCTGTTTGGCATGTATTCCAAATTTCTTTTAAAAATCAACATTCAGGAGAGCTTGGAGAAAATTCTCACCTATTGTTATAGAATGGTGAGCTACAGTACTCCTTCCTATGCTGTAAAGAAATTTAGAGCATATGAGATGGAAGAGACCATACTAGGAGCTATTGTTCATTCTGTTAGTTGTTTTGAGGTTTTTAAATTAAATATTGAGTAGCTATAAAAGAAAGCTTAGGAAGCTTACAGAAGATATAAAGAACATTACTGTTACCTCTGTTATTTCTTATGTGCCTCTCCCTGATCCTATTAACTTCTTTTCCCTTTGAGAGAGCACCATCCTGGATTTTGTAGTTTTATCACATGTGTTTAATCATTTTGCATGTTCTTAGACTTAATCCTATGGAATTTTATGACATCTTCTTTCATGGCTTCTGTTTTTCAATATTATATTCCAGTGATTCACCCGTGTTATTGCTTGTAGCTGTATTTCATTGATTTTCATTGCTGAATACATTCCATTATGTTAATATGCTATAATTTCTAGTATCTATTTTACTGTTGATAGGCATTTGGGCTGTTTCCATTATTTATTATTAGCGGTACTGCTGTGAACACTTTCTGTTTGCTGCTTGTTTATAGAAATTTACTTTTGATTTGATTTGCTAACGTCTTAAGGAATGTTCACATCGTGTGTTTGACCTGTAATTTTCCTATTTTGCAATGACATTTTTAGATTTTGCTATCAAGGTTATTCTTGCTTCAGAAAAGGAGTTAGAGAGTGTTCCTACCTCTTCTTTTCCCTTTTATATAATCTGGAATAGTTTGTTTAAGACTAGAATTACTAGTGTATTTTTCCATTTGGTAGAGCTTGCCTGTAAGACCTTCTTAATTTAGCATGCTTTTTGAGGGAAGATTTTAAACTACTGACAGATTTTTAAATTGTTATAGGATTATTCAGTTTTTCTGTTTCTTAAGTCTGTTTTAGTAGGTTACAGTTTTCTAGAAATGTATCCATTTTGTTTATGATTTTAAAAAATTAGTGGCATAAAGTTATGTATAACATCCTCTTGTTTTTAAAGAATATACTCACAGTGCCCCCGTTATTCTCTGTAGCATCTGTACTTGTTCCTTCCTTATTTCTCATGTTGTTTATTTGTACCTCCTCTCTTTTTTTCTTGTTCAGTCTCACTAGAAGTTTGTCAGTTTTGTCAACTTTTTCAAAAAACCAATTTTGGACTTTGCAGATTATTGTGTATCTGTTTTCTATTTTGTTAATTTCTAATGTTGTCATTTAAAATTGCCTTTTTTCTGTTTCCTTGGGCTTATTTTGCTAGAGTTTTTTCCTCACCTCTACAATGAATAGGTGCTCAGCTCATTGTGATTGTTTTAAAATGCTTTGACACCCTTTCCTTAAAAAACAAAAAAAAGGACCTGATTTTCCTCCTCTTGTGAACAAGACTTAGTGACTCACTTCTCACAAATAGAATGTGGCAAAAATGATGGTATGTGGCTTCCAAGAATAGGTCACAAAAAGAACAGCTTCTGCCTGGCTTTTTCTCTTTTGGATCACCCACTTGGGAGAACCTAGCCACCATCTAGTGAGAACACACAAGCAGCCCTCTGTGAAGGGCCACGTGGAGAGAAACTGAGGCCTCCCTGCCAACAGCCAGCACCCGCTTGCCAGCTAACAACCTTGGAAGTGGATGCTTCTGTTTCATTCAAGCCCTCAGATGATGTGACTGCAACCTCACGAGACACCTCAAGCCAGAACCACATAGCCATGCTTTTGAAATCCTGACCCACAAAAACTATGAGAGAGGATAGATATTTATTGTTGTTCTACACCATTAGCTTTTGGTGTAATTCGTCTTGCAACAGTAGAGACTATTATAATATATTCATTAATCACCAGCCCTTCTACCCTGACATAAGCATTTAAATGCTATGAATTTCCCTCTACATATTGTTTTAACTAAATCCCACAAATTTGGATAGGCAGTATTTTTCATTATCGTTAAGATTTAAATATTTTCTGATTTCCATTATTTCTTCTTCTTTGACTTATGAGTTACTTAGAATTATGTTTCATAATTTCCAAATATATATTGTATATTTGTTATTGATTTCTAGTTTAACTGCATTTTGAACAGAAAATATAGTCTATATGATATAATCCTTTAAAATTTGTGGCACCTTACTTTATGGCCCTGTATGTGGTCGATTTTTATAAAAGCTCCATAGGTAATTGAAAAGAATATATATTCAACAGTTGCATACACCCGTTAGCTAAAGTGTGTCAATTGTGTCATTCAAATCTTCTGTATTTTTACTAATTATCTTTTATCATGCTAAGTTTATCAGTTACTAGGAGAGGTATGTTAAAATTTGCCACTATGATGGTAGATTCTTTTCATTTCTATTAACACTTGAATTATATTTTGTTACATATTTTGTAACATATATATATATAACTAGATGAATACATATTTGACATTGTTTTATCTTCCTAGTGAATTGAACCTTTCATCATTAGGAAATGACCCATTTTACCATAATGCTTTTTGCCTTCAAGTTTAGTTTGTCTGATATTGATGTAGCTACACTAACTTTCTTTTCCTTTAGGGCTTGCATGGAATATCTAGTTAGTAAAAACAACAATCTTTTAAATGGAGCATTCAGTCCATTTACATCTACTATAATTATTCATATAGACCTAGCATCTTATTTTGTATTTTCTATATATCCCCCGTTGCCTTTTCTCTACATTCTTGCCTTCTTCTGGATTATTATCGCTCTACAATAGATATGTGTATATTCCACTTATATTTTGTTAGCCTGCATAACTTAACTTCTCAAAGTCAAAAATTAACCAGTATCCTTAATTTTCTCTCAAAAAATACAGAGAACTTAAAACATTTTAACTCCATTAACACTAACCCTCCCCGCCCCCCACTGATAGGCAGGCTATTGTTGGCTTGAATTTTAATTGTATCTTTTTATCTTAACCTTCCAGTGTATTACTGTTACTGCTTTATACACTTTTAATGTTTGCCACAGCTTTACCACTCTTTGTTCATGATTCCTTCTTACATCTCAGACCTTCCATCTGGGAGCATTTTCTTTCTTCCTCAAGTACATCCTGTAGAATTTTCTTTACTTTGGGATCGCACGTTCTTAGATTTTGTTTATCAGAAAATGTCTTTATCTCATCCTTATTCTTAAAAGATATTTTCACTACATATGAAATTCTCGGGTGGCAGTTATGTTTCTATCACCACATCGAATATTTCATTCCACTATCTTCTGGCTTCTGTCACTTAAGTCGAGAAGTTTGCTATCAGCTTAATTGCTGTTCTTTCGAGAGTAATTTGATTCCTTTCTCTCTTATTTTTTATTTTTATTTTTTTTAAGATGTTGGGAGTAGGAGTTTATTAATTTATTTTATTTTTATTTTTTGCTGTGTTGGGTCTTCGTTTCTGTGCAAGGGCTTTCTCTCCAAAATTTACAAGCAGCTCATGAAGCTCAATAACAAAAAAACAACCCAATCCAAAAATCGGCAGAAGACCTAAATAGACATTTCTCCAAAGAAGATATGCAGACTGCCAACAAATACATGAAAGAATGCTCCACATCATTAATCATTAGAGAAATGCAAATCAAAACTACAATGAGATATCATCTCACACCGGTCAGAATGACCATCATCAAAAAATCTAGAAACAATAAATGCTGGAGAGGGTGTGGAGAAAAGGGAACCCTCTTGCACTGCTGGTGGGAATGTGAATTGGTACAGCCACTATGGAGAACAGCATGGAGCTTCCTTAAAAAACTACAAATGGAACTACCATATGACCCAGCAATCCCACTACTGGGCATATACCCTGAGAAAACCAAAATTCCAAAAGAGTCATGTACCAAAATGTTCATTGCAGCTCTATTTACAGTAGCCAGGAGATTGAAACAACCTAAGTGTCCATCATCGGATGAATGGATAAAGAAGATGTGGCACATATATACAATGGAATATTACTCAGCCATAAAAAGAAACGAAATTGAGCTATTTGTAGCGAGGTGGATAGACCTAGAGTCTGTCATACAGAGTGAAGTAAGTCAGAAAGAGAAAGACAAATACCGTATGCTAACACATATATATGGAATTTAAGGAAAAAAAATGTCATGAAGAACCTAGGGGTAAGACAGGAATAAAGACACAGACCTACTAGAGAATGGACTTGAGGATATGGGGAGGGGGAAGGGTAAGCTGTGACAAAGTGAGAGAGTGGCATGGACATATATACACTACCAAATGTAAAATAGATAGCTAGTGGGAAGCAGCCACATAGCACAGGGAGATCAGCTCGGTGCTTTGTGACCACCTAGAGGGGTGGGATAGGGAGGGTGGGAGGGAGGGAGATGCAAGAAGGAAGAGATATGGGAACATATGTATATGTATAACTGATTCACTTTGTTATAAAGCAGAAACCAACACACTATTGTAAAGCAATTATACTCCAATAAAGATGTTAAAAAAAAAGATTTTGGGGGGTAGGAGTTTATTAATTTATTTTATTTTTATTTTTTGCTGTGTGGGTCTTCGTTTCTGTGCGAGGGCTTTCTCTAGTTGCGGCGAGCGGGGGCCACTCTTAATTGCGGTGCACGGGCCTCTCACTATCGCGGCCTCTCTTGTTGTGGAGTACAGGCTCCAGATGCGCAGGCTCAGTAGTTGTGGCTCACGGGCCTAGTTGCTCCACGGCATGTGGGATCCTCCCAGACCAGGGCTCGACCCCGTGTCCCCTGCATTAGCAGGCAGATTCTTAACCACTGCGTCACCAGGGAAGCCTCTCTCTTATTTTTTTTTAAACATCTCTTTGTCTTTGGTATTCTGCAAATTCACAAGAATGTGTCTTAGCTGTGATTTCCTATTTATTTATACTGCTTGAGGTTATCTGTGGGTTATTATTTAATCAATTTTGGAAAACTCTTAGCCATTATCTCTTCTTCTCCCTCATTCTCTGTCTCTTCTCCTTTGGGGAGTCTGATTAGATATATATTATATGTTCTTATTCCCTTAACCTTTTATTTAAGATTTTCCATGTTATTTTTTCCTAAACAGTTTCTACAGATCTCTATTCTCAACTGTACTTAATCTGCTTTTAAACACATCTATTGAGTTTTAATTTTTATATTTTTTATTTCTAGTTTGATTTTTTTTTCTAACCTGAATCGTCTTTAAATTGTCTCTTTCTGTTCACTCACATTTTCAATTCCTTCTTTTATTTTTAAACATGTTAAACTTAATATATTTTGTATCCTGTGGTTGCTAATTCCAACGTCTGAGATCTTTATGGGCTGTATTCTGCTGTCTCTTATTTCTCTTCATTCTTGCTCATGGCACCTTATTAACTTGTGTACTTTGTGATTTTTTATGATAAGCTCATATCACACTGAGGCCAATTGAAGGTGAATTCCTCTAGAGAGGATTTGTGTTACCTCTCACCAGATGCTTGAGGGCACTGCTAGATATTTGGACCACTCATCTCATGTGAATTTAGGCCATAAAGCCTGTGGGCACAGGCTTATGAATATGCGTTCTCATGAGAAATATTTATCTCCTTCACTCAGTGCCAAGGTTTCGAGACAGGTAATTTTCCGTGTCATGGTCTAAGACCATTTGTAGGCAGATGGTTTCTGCAGTTTAATTTAGTACCTTATATGGATTTGTTGCCAACCCTCTTGAGTTGGGCCCCGACAAGGGTCCTCCTGCTTGGTGTCGCTTGTGCCAATAGAATGAGATTGATTTCGGTTCAGAAGCAAAGGAAAGCTTTATTCTTTGATCAAAGAATGGAGACATTCGTGCTCTACAACTCACGCTTTCCTGGGCAGGCCCTTGGCGGGGTTGCTTTAGAGGGTCCTGTCTGTGGAGGGAGGGGGCAGAGTTCTTGCCAGTTGGCAGCACAGGCATGTTGCACGTGGTGTGCCAGACTGAAGTTCCAGGCAGAGCATCTCTACCCACGGCCTGCTGCCACCGACTTGAATTGCAGTATGGCATGCAGGGCTTCTGCACGTGGCAGCAGTCGTTCACTGGGAGCTCTAACCCGATGTGTTAGGCACGAGGCGTCTGCACCTGGCCCCCTATAGGCAAGTGAAACTAGACTAAGCACAAAGGAAGAGGTTAGACCTTATCACTTAGATTCCATCTTAGTTTCCTGGGGACCCCAGTAGGTTTTGCCAGTGACAGATTGGGACTTAGTTTGTGGTCCTCAGCATCCTGGGAGGCTATGAAAAGAGTAGCTAAAGGTTATTAGCTTAGAGATAGTAACAGCATTAGGTCTAATAATGCCTTTACTTTTCTAAAAGTGACTTCGAGGCTTGGCTTACATTTTGGTGTTTTATATTAGTTTCCTAGGACTGTTTTTGGGTTTTGTATCCATTTGCTAAGGCTGATGTAACAGAGTACCACTGACTAAGTGGCTTAAAACACCAACATTTTCTTGTCTCATCATTCTGGAGGCAAGAATATGTTGGAAAGGTTGGTTCCTTCTGAGGGTTGTGAGGGAAGGATCCATTCCAGGCTTCTCTCCCTGGCTTATAGAAGCATCCCTTCTATCTCTGCCTTTATCGTCACAAAGCATTCTCCCTATGTGCATGTCTGTGTCCACATTTCCCCTTTTTATAAGGACGTCATTGTATTAGGGCTCAACCAACACCAGAATGGCTTCATCTTAACTAATTTCTTCTACAAGGACCTTCTTTCTAAACAAGGTCACTTTTTAAAATATTGGAGGTCAGACCTTCAACATATGAATTTTGGGGGAACACAATGCAACCCATAACAGATGACTGACTTTATTGCCAGCTCATTAAGGCGTTTAAAAATATTACTTACAGTGTAATTTATCCAACATATTTTTATTTTCAGTTAGAGGATTGGTTAAAGTGGAGAGCCTACCATATTGTTGGATACCAACAGATAAAATTTGAACAGTGTTCAAAAGTTAATTGCCACTAATAGCAGTTTTACAAAGGCCACTTCCATCTTGTAAGCCCCCATTCATTTTGCAACCGTGTTGTATTGCTCTTGAGGTTCTGCAGCTGTACATTTGCCTCCTTGCCCTTGGGGAAAAGACTTAAAAGCTAAAGCTGACAGAACATTTTCAAGTTCTAGGGCCACTTTAGGAATCAGTGTTTTGGTCAACTCTGTTGAATGCTGTCTGCAACTATAGCACATGTCAGCCATGACAATAATCATAAAGTCTTCTGTCATCAAGATTAAATTATACCGTATATGCTATGGGTAAGATGATAGAAGAATGTGGACTACATCTTACAAAGCTTTCCATTAAAAATAGTTCAAACCTCTCCTGTATATAAAGGGTTAAGTCTCAGCTCTGAAAACTTTGCTTAATCTGAAGCTCTTATTTGTTTAGGGTTATCTGTAGACAAGGATTTTTAGCCATGTTTTTCAAAATGTGGTCTGTGAACCACTTGTCCCTGAAAGACCTGGTGTGGGATCAGGGTGGAGGTGAAGATACTTAAAATTTCAGATTCCCTGGCTTTACCCCACACCTACTAAATGAGAATCTCTGAGGAGTGGAGCCCAGAAATCTGTATTCTAAACCAGCATCACTTCAAAATTAGAGGATGGTTACTGCCTAGGGTCTCCTCTAAAATGTAAGATATTTTGCTTTAAGCAACTTAATTTTTGTTTTTCTTAAATTACATTCCTGATAGTTAGGATTTTTATAATATGAAATCAGTGTTTGAAGTGACATTCAATTAATAGTTAAAAAGCAGAGAAGGGCCACAATGTGCTTAGCAATTATGTGATAAAATTGAACCATTTATAATATCTCAGTTAGGGTACTACAACTTCATAGAATTTCCTTTTTGAGAATTATCTTAAATCTAACAGCAAGTAAAACTGGGATGTATTTTATTTACTTACTGAGTTTTACATTTCCAATGTGAGCCTTTTTCTTTTCTACTGAATTATCCAATTTTACATGAAAGCTCCCTCTGCCAAGTTGTACCTTGAGTGTGTGTGTACGGATGATCTCCTTTAAAAGATGGACTCTTTCCCCTTCTGCCTGTGTCTTCTTCTTCTAACTACTGTATGGGAGAAAAAGCTTTTCTCCACCCTCTTAGGGTCCCTGGCTTGCTCTGAATATTAGACTGGCAAAGACAGATTAACAGGAGAAAAGCTTATAGATTTATTTAATATAAGTTTTAATGACATGGGAACCTTCATAAGGAAATGAAGACCTGAAGAAACGGTTAAACATGAGTGTTTTTACGTGTGATGAAGAGTGGAAAGTCATGAAAAGATATGAGCTAAGTTCAGTAAACTGGGGGAACCTTAGCATGGTCTGTTTGTTCAGATTCTTCTTGGTGTCCCCCTGTTTTGGGGATAAGGAAGTTCCTTCCTCCGGGTATAGGGAAGGCACCTCTCACAAGAGGAGAGGAGCCTTGGGTTTTGAAAACTTTAGTTAGCCTAGTTGTTGCCTTTAAATATTAATGGTCTTGAGGGCTCCCTGAATGCTCCCGTGAGCTTGGGAACAAAGGGAACTGTGCTGTTTGCTTACAGGCATAAATTCAGTGATTCTCCAACTTTGGTGGCATCAGAATCCCCTGGAAGGCCTGTTAAAGCCCGGATTGCTGGGCCCCACCTCCAAAGTTCATGAATCAGTAGGTCTAAGAATTGGGTCCTAAGAATTTGCAAATTCTTAGGTCCTAAGAATTTGCATTTCTACCATGTTCTTGGGTATCGCTGATATTCCTGGTGTGGTGACCATACTTGGAAAACCACTGTATTAACTCATTTAACCCTCACAAGAGTCCTGTAAGGTAGACACCATTATCATCGCATCTCCATTTTATAGATGAGGATTCTGAGGCAGCCAGGAAGACAGCTAGTAATTAGTACAAGATTTTAAACCCAGGCAGTCTGACTCCAAAGTCCCCGCTCTATCTCTCTGTACCACTGTGGCTTCTCAGTGAGCACGTACTTATTAAGCACCTATTGTGTGCTCTTTATTTGACTAGCTGCTATTTTAAAGATCTAGTCCAGTTCCTTATTCAGGCCCAGATGATTTGAGGTTAGTCACTTCTCACTGCACCATACTAGCGTGGTTAATTTCCTAATATCTATCCAAGAGGGAAGTGAGCTTCTGTCCATCTGTTGAAATTCAGGTGACAATTGAGATACAGAAGTTCAGTGTTTTCTCTGCTTTTAAGCATGAAGTTGTGTCCTAACCCAGATGGGTGTTCCCATGGTAAACTGTGTACTATAAAAATGCTCTTCCAAAGTCAGGATTTTCTTGGCTTATGCAAATATACAGCTGAGAATAATTTTGTGGGGTATAGTGCAGGGGTGAAAATGAAAATTCATGGTACTTCTGTGTTACCATCTCCTTATGTTTTAAGTGCTTAGCCTTTATATATTTTTTTCCTTTCAGCATTTTCTTGTGCCAGCTGGATTCCTATATTGGCTTTTGCTGAAGGGAAGTCCTGACTTGACCTGATATGTTTTTAGTGTTTTCTTTTGGAGACCACAAATTATGCTTCAAGTGACCACCATCTGCCTGTTAGTGGGACATTCCTATTTTAAGGGGCTTAGAAAGGGAGTGAAAGAGAAGGAAGTCAGGGAGGAGCATTTTTGACCAAGCCACTCCCTACCAAGTTCCCTTTCCTGTGGGAGATCAGGGCATGAGCTATGCAAGTACCAACTAAGAAAAGAACTGAGACTTCTCTTCATTTGTACTTCTCGGTTCCTTCCCTAGCTTTCCATACAAGGTAGAGGACTGCCCAAATGCCTGGACTGGTGTAACCAATTTTCTTCTAGTTTTGTGCATATATGCCAGGGATAAAGGACACCTTAAGTGAGGAGGTAGTCAAAAATTGGAACAAAAAACCTTATTAAGTGCCTATCATATCCAGAACATTGTCTTAGATGCTGGTGGGAGGAAACAAACCAAAAACATACAGCTGCTGCTTATAAGCAAGGCTCCATTGTAAGGCTAGCCCATTCAATCAATAGTGGAGAGTTTTGGAATTATTTTCTTCTGACTGTCAAGGATAGGTGGAATAACAGAATTGGAAAGTCGACCAGGAACATCATTTTACCTCATTCCATCTCATTTCAAGGCCACTCCTGCCCAACTTGAAGTGGTTCGGTTCCCGAGAACATGGCGAATCAGCCCAAATGCGCTTCTGTAAGACACCTAAGCCATTGTCCTTTCCTTCTTCACTTCCTTGTGAGGAGGATGGTAGCTGAAGGTCTCCCCTCTTCTGTTTTTCTCCACTCGTTAAGACATCAAATTAGATATTTTCAAGTTTTGAGCACCAAAAGCCTTTCCACAAAGTTGTAGACTCCTTTTGGCAATTGTAATGAGTCACTCTTGCCGAGAACATAGGTAGTTTGCATCCGTCTAGCACTTCTTGTCAGCAGAAGCTTAACATAGACAGAGTGAGCCGTACTTCCTGGCACTATGTACCCTAGTCAGAAACCACAACATTTTGCAACAAGGCCATTCATTAAGCGCATTCAGTATTACAGCTGGGCCACTTTTGATATGTGTAGTCTCTGTGTGTGTGTGTGTGTGTGTGTGTGTGAGTGTGTGTGAGTGAATGTGTGTGTGTGTGAGAATGTGTGTGTGCGTGTGTGTGTGTGCCGTGTGTAATGGGGGCTACATCCCAGCTTTCTGGTTGGCCTCACTGATGTCGCAGCCTTAGTACAGGTGCTGCACTGTGTATCTTTTGTGCAGATGCAGGTCATCATATTTAGTGTTTGACTTTAAAATAAATCAATTTACCTGCATTTGTGCTGGTCAATGAGCAACATTAAAATGGAAAAGAAATTGAATTCTTGTTGGCTGAAACAAGTGCAAAACTTCCATTATTTCTTCTATAGCTACCTTGCAAACAAAACCTTCTTAGGACTGCCAGAAAGTTCTAAATATCTTGAATATCATTAATTTTGTGATAGGTTGATTGACATTTATAGTTGGCTTTGGTCATGATGAAGTATAGGGAAATTCCCAGCATAGATGAGTAAGTTGCCATTGGATAGAGAAGGTGGTCTAAAGTTTTTCCATTTCTGGTTCCTCTTCTGATTTCTAATTCCATATTTGGTGATTTTAACTGAACATGGTACTACACTATTCAAACAATTTTCCTTTTACCAGGTTAGGAACCTAAGTCACTTATGGTCTAATTAAGATGTTCCTAGAAGTGTGAATATCATAACTGAAGAGAAAGGAGCAGATTTGAAATTGAAATATTATAATAGGGAGCTAACAATTGGAAATAAATGGACTGTTACACACTATAATCTTGAAATTATATTTCTTGTCTTCTTAATTTTCCTCCAAAGAATATATCCTAGAATTACAACACTATTTTCACTGCCTTTGCTTCTTTCTGCCTAAGGAATAAATCCTGGGCTAGTAGCTCACTTGGGATTCCTTAGTTTCATTTTCTGAAGGCCTGAGCTTATGTGCTATTTCCCCTGGAAAGCCTTCCTTAATTTATAAGGGCTAGATGAAAGCCCTTCTTCCAGTCTGTCCATCTTTCTTTCCTCCCAGTACTAACTACATTATATCATCACTGACTGCTTACTTGCCTTACTTACCCAAAATTAGAAGCTCCTGGAGGCTGGGCCAGTGCCCATCTACTATTGCATTTCAGCGCTAGCCCCAGGCCTGGGGTATAATAATTATGCACACATTTTCTTTTTTTTTTTTTTAACTGAATGAATGACCTTAAGGAGGAGGTCATTATTTGAAGAAGTGTCTGAAAATGATAAGCAGCTATTAAAGCTATCCAGAGTGTTGGGAGGAAGGTACATTTTATTTGTGTTAACAGCAAAGGCAATTTCCTTGGAAGACTCAGCTTTCTTCCTTGACTATCCACTTGACTATGAATCATCTGATTATTTTCCATTTCTCCAAAGGTGCATCAGCTTTGCAACTTTTCCTCATGTTCCTTATCACTTCCTATGATTCCTGTTTAGTCTTTATTCTTGGTATAGAATAGTACTTTTAGCTTATTATTTGGGTAATTCATGAAAATCTATCTTACTTGACTACTAAGACTGGCCAAGCAAAGTGAAATTTGTTGCACTGTGCTATTAATTGTTTTGCTGGTTGTGCCCCATTAAATATTCCTTCTTTTTGTTTAAAAAAATTATTTTTGTACATTGGTGGTCATTTTACATATAATCCTTTACAGTTACATTGGTAATTGTAATTGGTAGAGTCACTTTTGAATAAGTAACTTAACAAAAGAAGAACATTTCTTCACCTGCACAGACTTTTCTCTCACATTGAAGTGGTTTCTGAACCCCTATCCTCTCCATAAAGCTTTAGTGGAATAATGTCAGCCAGGCCAGACATTGTACTGGGTGCTTGATATATGGTCTTTCAGTCCCCATGACAATACTAAGGAGACTTCATTTTTAGCCCCATTTTGCAGATGAAGAAACTGAGACTCATGGAAAACAAAGAAATTTGTTTAAGGTCACAAGATTATTAAATAGCTCAGCCTGATTCATGCATAGATCTGTGTTCTTGCTGCTGCAACGTATTGGAGTGTGTTCAGAGAGGTGATGAATAGTATGAGGTCAGGAAACCAGGTTGTGTGATGAGAAAACTGGATATATGGCCTCACAATGATTGAGGAGAGGAAAAAAATCTTCAACTATCTTCTGTCACAAAGAAGAAGGATCAGGGGCTTCCCTGGTGGCGCAGAGGTTGAGAGTCCGCCTGCTGATGTGGAGGGCACGGGTTCGTGCCCCGGTCTGGGAGGATCCCACATGCCGCGGAGCGGCTAGGCCCGTGAGCCATGGCCGCTGAGCCTGCGCGTCCGGAGCCTGTGCTCCGCAACGGGAGAGGCCACAACAGTGAGAGGCCTGCGTACCACAAAAAAAAAAAAAGACTGCGCAGTGCTAGTCAGAGTGGTGCAGGGGAAGGTGGCTTTCTGAAGCACACTAATTCCACTCCAGAACTCAGAAGCACGTTAAGTATGAGAAGCTGCCGTCGTCCTTCCTCCCTCCCTCCCTTCCTTCCTCCTTCCCTCTTTCTCCCTCCCTTCCTTCTGCCAACAGATACTCACTGAGCACCTTTTTTATTTTGAGCACTTGCTAGGTTCTGGGAATCCAATGGTATACAGAACAGATATGACCCCCGCCTTCTTAGAGGTTACAAACCAGTAATAATAAAGAAAAAAATTACAAATTGAGTTGTGTGTGTAAAAGATGCACCCAAACATTTTAATAGAGGGCTTGATTTAGGTTGGTTCAAGGGAAGGATTCTCTGAAGGAGCAACATGGCAGATTAGCCTTGAAGAACGTGCGGTCTAAAGCAAGAGTTGGCAAACTACGGTCTATAGGACAGATTTGGCCGCCACCTGTTTTTGTGTAAAACACAGCCACACTGTTCACCTAGGTATCCTGTGGCTGCTTTCGCAATACTATGGTAGCATTGAGTAGTTGTGACCGAGACGATATGGCCTTCAAAGCCTAAAACATTTACTATTTTGCCTTTTACAGAAAAAGCTTGTTGACCCCTGGTCTAGAAAATACTTGAAAATAAGAGCTATGATATTTAGTTTGACCCATGCATTTTCAGACAATGTGGGCCATAGACTTTGCATGACTGAAATGTTTGTGGGCACCATTTTTTTTTTTTTTTTTGGACGTGATGGCATATGTCTCTTCATGAAGTAGGCTTTAAGCAAAAAAGCTTTCTCTGAAACTTGACATTGCATAATTCAAGTGGATTTTCTATTTGTGGAGAGTGTTATGGCATGGTGATGTGAGCTTTACATGGAATCAGATTATTTTGAATTCAAATACTGGCTTTACCGCTTAGGAGCTTCACTTATGTGCTGTGTTATTTACCCTTATTACTCTTCGCTTTTCTCATCAGTAAGAGAGAAGTACTTATAGTGCTGACCTCATGTAGTTACTGTGAAAATTCCATGAGATAATAATGCAAAAGAGTACTTAGTACAATGACTGACATACAGTAAATGCTGAATACATATCATACATTATAATTATTTTTAAGATACAAAAACATTTTCATAAAATGACACGTCAGTGTTTGTAATGTCATCCCATAAACAGTATTCACAGTTTTTCTTTTATTTTCTATTCTAATAAACACATTTTTTTCATGATGTCTGAGGATAAATAAAAGAGGTGACATCTAAGTCACAATTTTGCAATGATTGAAATTGATGTTATAATATTTTGAAATTTTTAGCATGTTCACAAAATTAAATTTTTTTTAAACTCTGGAAATTTGAGGGTTTTGCCACATCTCCCTCTCCCAGTGCTATATTTAGGGGGCGTGTGCTTCTTACTGAACTTCACTGCGTATTCCCAACTGCCTGCAGCTTTGGCGTATCTGTGAATGCCCATCGAGGCATGTCTTCCTCCTTACTGCTTCCTCAGTCTACAACTCCAGCCTGTATTAACCCTGTAGCTTTAAGTCCAACCCCTCCCAACACAACAGTTCTTGGGTTTATTTTCAGCTATTCAAGAGAGGGCCAATTCTTGTAACCTTTTCTTATTCTCTCTCTCTCTCTCTCTCTCTCTCTCTATTTGTTGTCTATAGTCCCTGTTCTGATGTCCACTCCTCCCACCGCCATCTCACCCTAGCCCATTCTGCCCTAAATTTCCAGCTTTGGTTCCAGTTTCCTATGACCCTGATGTGCCGAGCACATGGGTGCTGATTGATTATCATCTGAAGAACCGTGAGGTGTTGGGGTGACAACAGTGAAAGCTGACTGCCTCGCATGCACTCTGCTCAGCTGTCCCTCCTCCAGTTCCAGGCCTCAGTTCCCTGCTGAGCGATGGAGTTCTCACCATGCTGTTCATGAAACTGGCACCCAGCGCTTTCCTTAAAATGCCTATTTGGTGGCCAGAAGTCATCCAACAGAAATTCAGTGAACACTGCAAAGCACATCAGCAATGTACAGCAAGTGAGCCTGCTTGCACACCGTGGTGATGGTTTCACAGCAACATGAAAATAAGCATTGGCCTGATTACCTAGTCAAGAAAAATTTTTAAACAGAGAACGGTTAAAACAGGAATCAGGTAGTGCGGTATAGTCTGCTTCTGCTTTCTGACCCTTTCTGTAGGCTACATGGTTACCTGGGAAATACAAACATAGACTTGTGTTTTCAGAGGCATCAGATGATGATGCCAAAGCTGGAAAGAACCTTGAAATCATGTGCTCCACCGCCATCATTTGATAGATAAGGACACAGGGAGGCTGGGTGCCTTACCCAGGATCACATGGAGGAAAAGCAGCATTGATAAACGTGGGTGGGAGGAGGACCAATTTGCAGGCAGCAGAGGGCTTTAGTGAACTACGTGATTTTTTTGAGACAAATGTTTCCTCCTTTTTGTTTTATTTTATTTAAAATTCTCTCATCTATCTATCCATCTATATATATATAAAAGACATATATAAGTTTATATAAATGCATAAATTGGATATCATAAATTCTAGGCTTTTTTGTTTGCTCTCTCCTTCCTATTCTCTTCATTTCTCTGTAAACAATATTAAAAACCCTATATGTATCTTTCCATATTTTTCTCCATATACATATGTACATTATAGGGGGTTTTGTGGTCACTGTTTTTTTTTAATAAGACTGTATTAAAAGTATGTGATACATACTTTTCTGCATTTTTGTTTTTCTAACTCAGTAGGGCCTCATGGAAATCTATCCAAGTCAATTGGCATAGTTATGACTCATTAGTTAGTGGCCATATAATAATATTTCATGGTTTGTGTCCTACATTATTCAACCATTCTCTTATTGACAGCCTTAACTTTGCTTCCTGCTTTACCACTACAATTCATGATGAAATAGATATCCTTGTGCATGTATCCTCATGTTCTTTTTCCTCTGAGGCAGTGAAAAGGAAGTAGAATTACTAAATTTAAAGGTAAATGTATTTTTAATTTAGTAGATGTTGCCAGATTAATTCTCTGATGAATTGTAAAATTTCACATTTCTACAGCATATGAGAGCACTCTTGTTTCTGCATTCCTGTCACTAATAGGCCTTTTTGCTCTTTTTTCTGCTGTGACAAGCTGATGGAGGCGGGGGGAGTGAATCTCCTTGATACTTAGAGTGCCCTTTCTTTGACTACCAGTGAGTCTAAGCATCTTATCCAGTATTTATTGGCCTTGTGAATTTACTTTTATGTGAATTGTCCATCGATGTTCTTTGACCATTTTCATTCATTCATTCATTCATTCATTCTTTTGTTCTTTACCCCCACTCCCTATTTTGGTTATTTTCCTGTAAGAGCTCTGTGAAAATTCAGATAATAACCATTTTTTTAACATCTTTATTGGAGTATAATTGCTTTACAATGGTGTGTTAGTTTCTGCTTTATAACAAAGTGAATCAGTTATACATATACATATGTTCCCATATCTCTTCCCTCTTGCATCTCCCTGCCTCCCACCCTCCCTATCCCACCCCTCTAGGTGGTCACAAAGCACCGAGCTGATCTCCCTGTGCTATGCGGCTGCTTCCCACTAGCTACCTATTTTACATTTGGTTCTGTATATATGTCCATGCCACTCTCTCACTTCATCCCAGCTAACCCTTCCCCCTCCCTGTATCCTCAAGTCCATTCTCTACATCTGCATATTTATTCCTGTCCTGCCCCTAGGTTCTTCATGACCATTTGTTTTATTATTATTTTTTTTTAGATTCCATATATATGTGTTAGCATACGGTATTTGTTTTTCTCTTTCTGACTTACTTCACTCTGTGTGACAGACTCTAGGTCCATCCACCTCACTACAAATAACTCAGTTTCGTTCCTTTTTATGGCTGAGTATTATTCCATTGTATATATGTGCCACATCTTCTTTATCCATTCATCTGCAGATAGTAACTCTTTTCTATCTCTTCATTAAAAACATTTTTCTCAAATTCATCATTTATCTGTTATCATTAGCCAATCATATTGGGGTTTTTGCCACCCATATTTCAAAAATGAGAATATTTCACATTTATTTAAAGATGTTTTTCTCTACAGAGGCATAGGGAAAGTTTTTGAGAAAATTTTACACTTTCTGTAATAGTAATCTTTCTTTTTTTTTTTTTTAATAGTAATCATTCTTAAATGAACCAGGGTTACAGACACCAAAAGGAACATGTCAGTTTACAGTTACAAACTATGATTACAATAGGAGACACACGTGTGTCTGGAATGGAACCCCCCCCCCCCTCAGATAATCCAGAGAAAAGTGAAAAAATCTAATTTATTAGCACTGGTAATACAGTTAACATATTTTGTCACCCACATTCTCTCAAAGGAGTTACAAGTTTTAAAGAAGGAAAAACTGTGAAATAAATGTAAACAAGATATTTTCAGATTAGATGTAATACATCAAGGACCTACATAGCAATTTGGGAGCAATTGAATCATATTGTCATTAACCTTTAATTATGATATATTTTGCCATGCAAAGATGTCTCATTTTTATACAGTCAAATGTGTCTATCTTTTGTTTTATGGCTTTTGGATTTTCTGCCTTTGTTAATCTTTCCCCTACCCCTAGCTTATTATGTAATTTCCCTTGCTTTTTCTTGAAGTTTTTATATTGCTTTATTTTTAATATTTAAATCTCTAGTCTTCCTGAAAATCACTTGTATATATGTATATTAGTGGATAACCAGCTGTGCCAGCACCATTTATTAAATCTAACCTTCCCCACTGAATAATTGAATAAGCTACTATCTTTGCCATATAACATTATATATATAATCTTTAGGTTATCTAAATAGTCTCTTTTATTTTTCGTTGATCTATTTATTCCCATGTTAATGTGATTTTGATTCTATTACAGTAGATTTTTGTTGTATGTTCTTATATCTGATAAGAGAAGTTTCCCCTTACAATTCATTCATGTTATACTCTTCTTGACTACTTTAGGCATATAGTCTTTTTTATGAATTCACACTCATTGTAGCTAAGTATCCCCTAATGCCTGCTGGAATTCCAATTGCAATTGCATTAATTTATAAATTACTTTAGAAAGTATTAACTTATTACATGGCATATTCAGTGGAGGATTATAAAAACTCTTTAAAGACCAGACTCACACTAATGGGGATGCACTAGAGTGTTGTACAGCCAAACCTTGTTTGGTTGTGCTTTTGCTTTATTGCACTTTGCACACACTGCATTTTTTACACATAGAAGGCTTGTGGCTATTCCTCATCAAGCAAGTCTGTTGGCGCCATTTTTCCAGCAGCATTTGCTCACTTCATGTCTCTGTGTCACATTTGGGCAAGTCTTGCAATATTTCAAGCTTTTTAATTATTAGTATTGTTATGGTGATCTGTGATCAGTGATCTTTGTTGTTACTATTGCAAAAAGATTATGACTCACTGAAGGCTCAGATGATGGTTAGGATTTCTTAGCAATAAGATATTTTTTAATCAAGGTATATACATTGTTTTTTAGACATAATGTTACTGCACACTTAATAGACTACAGTATAATGTAAACATAACTTTTATATGCACTGGGAAACCAAAAAATTCATGGGACTCCCTTTATTGGGATATTTGCTTTATTGTAGCGGTCTGGAACCAAACTGCAGTATCTCCAAGGTATGCCTGTAATGTGCGCTTTTCCTGCCAAGTAAGCTCAAGGCTGCAGTTAGGACACTGAGTGAAGGAGAGGAAGGAAAGCTACTAGCAGCTGTAGAGAAGCCACAAGT
Organism: Delphinus delphis; assembly: GCF_949987515.2. NCBI lineage: Eukaryota > Metazoa > Chordata > Mammalia > Artiodactyla > Delphinidae > Delphinus > Delphinus delphis. Next base: position 139,497,225 of record NC_082683.1, on the reverse strand, counting down.
GCCAGTCTCTGTCCTCAGTCCTTTGCACGGTGCCTCATACACATAATTTTATATCTGCACTTAATATAAATTAAAAACCCTTTCTGCAGGTAGGTTTGAAGATTTCGTAGCTCAGATATTTGAAAACAGGAAATGCTGTTTGGTGAGGACAGCTCATGTGTGCTCTGTGTGGTTTGCCTTTTTGCTTTGGATCATGCCCCTCCGTTTGCCTTGAACACCCGCAATCTGCCGCAATTCAACCTATCCTTGTCCACTTGGCTCCCTGTTCCAGGAAAACGTTCCCATCCCAAACCAGAGACTCCTTTCCCTTCTTAACTCCCGTGGCCCTTTGCTCTCTCTGATAGCATTTATTACACCCTTTATTGTCTTATGGATAATTAGCCATTCTTTGTACCACTTTTACCAAATTGAACATCTGCCCTGTGGTTGTTTGGGGTGCTGGGGATACAATGGTGAAGAGATGGTGGATTTATCGTTATTTCCTACACTAAACTTCATGCCTATGAACCAAATCTTTTTCCCTTCTATTCAGAGAATTCTTCACAGTGACTCATACATAGAACATGTTCAACCAGCGTTTGGTGAGTGAGTGAATATATGTTAGGGATTAGGCCATAGGTGCAATGATTCTGGCTGAAATATGATTTTTCTCAGTTCTACATCAATCAGTTATCACTTTTTCCCTACTTTAAAATTTTTTAGAATACACCGTATTTGTTGCTTTTCCCCCAAATGTTTTTCGTCAAATTTTTCCTAGTTTGCCAGAATTATTTTTCATTTTTTACAAAAAAAAAAATAATAATTTAAGATTTCCCCCTACTATATTTTAGGCACCATAATAAGCATTGGGGATAAAATGGGGATCAAAAATAAACCCACATCAATAAAATTGCTGTTTAAAAGATGGAAGTTGGGTCTGTTTTCTCCAGATAGCATGTAGGCACAATATTTTTTAATCTAAAATTATGAGGTCTAACTTATAATACAGGTAAAGGTGTTAGGAGCCTAAAATAGATTTAATATTTGATACCTATATTTAAATTGAGAAGTGAGTGAACATAACTCTGAATATTCTAGATTTGTGGACTTAGTGTTCATAATTAGAAATATATGGGAATAAAACAGAAATAATCAGTGCTCCCAATCCTTGCTACTGAAGAGTAACAAACTTTTTAAAGAATGAATACTTCCAGTATAACCCAGTTTTCTTCTCTATTGTAATAAAATAAACATTTATTTTAAATTTAGACATTTAATTGTGTCTTGCCCGATATACTTACGATTCAGCTAGAAACATGTGTCTAGATGAATACTTATACATTAACTTAATTAGAAACTGTGTGAATTTACATTGATCAGGTCTATATTTATTGAGCATATACTATGTGCCAGGGACTATTCTAGGAACTCAGGGTACAGCAATGAGCAAAACAAAGATCCCTGTTCTTGTGCACTTATATTCTAGTTAGGGGCCGATGGGGGAGACAGCAAATAAACCATAAATATAGTAAATGAGCAAATTATGAAATATGATAAAAGGTAATAAGTGCTATGGAAAAATAGTAGGGGAGATTAAGGGGGTTTAAGGGTGCTGGAAGTGAAGGGGTCAGGGCAGGCTGCAGTATAAAATAAGGTTATATTAAATAAGGTTATGTTAATATTAAGTTAAATAGGAAGAACTACGTCCAGCCTAAAACTTAAGAAATGCGGAGTTGTAGAGTGCTATCAGAGGAGATTCAAAACTGCAAGTACGGGGTTGAAAAATAAAAACTGTAAGGAATCTTAGAGATACTTGTATTACTCAGCTTGAAAGAAAAGGTCTGGGAAGACACAATAATGATTTTCCAATGGTGTTTCTAACTCCATTGAAGATGCTACTTGCAGAAATGTTCTCAATTGTAACATGAGAAATGTAGGTCCCCCACAAGGGAGAACTGCCTGAGAACGAGAACTCTTGTGTTCTAAAATTTGATGTATGGTAAGACTGAGAGAATGTCTTCTGAATGACTTAAGCTTGATTAATTTTGATTTGTAAACCCACACATGGAATGTACTACTTAATAAGTATTAGCTTTTACTATTATGAATAATGATCATAGGTCTGGAATAATTTATGTGGTATTTCAGTTATTAAATAAATAAATGCTACCCTACTCGTAGAGAAATGAACTAGACATTAAAAGTCCATTCTAGTTCTATGATTCCATCATGTCTTCCTTAGTGGTAAAAATACCATTAAGAGCTGTGAATACTCAAGAGGTATTTGCTTATAACTAACACATCAAGGTAAGAGATGTGCATGCACGTTCTCTCTCTCTCTTTCTCTCATGCATTCAGAAGCTTTGATACTTCCAAAACAGGAATTGAGGTTTTCTTTTTATTTCCTCTTTCTCTGTTTTACCATAAGAGAATTAGATCATCAGGCCAATTCTTCCAAATAGTTCCATGGAATGAGTTGATTACATCATGTATTTCAAGTCTATAGCAACTACTGAGATTGTCTACAGTAGGAACAGGAGGCACCTAAATCCATCAAGCATTTTAGCTGTTTTTTTTCTTTTCGGTGGAACATAAGAGAGGGGTGAACAATTTGCTGCTACAAATATAGCAGATTGTTGTAAGGCTGTATCCTGTTTGGAAATGATCTCATCTAATATGTCCGTTGGTGGTTAGCCACACTAAGCAGAACTATTATGATACGGCATTGTTGTTAGAGAGCCCTCAAAGTTAAAGCCGTAAGGATTCCTCACTGCCCATGGGGCAGGGCTTATGAGTGAGATGTAATTGTCAAGGGTCTTCAACTCTAACCTTAATCCATATAAGGACTTGTTGCAAGTCATCTTCTTTCTTATTTTCGTGCATTATTGTACTCCTAGAGTTATTCTAGTAGATGAACTGTGCTATGTGTGTAACAATGAATTAGAGATAAAGTCAGGTTTCTTCCTTGTTTATTGATTTAGAGTAGGAATACATCTGAATACATCTCCTTTGCAATCATGCTGCTTGAATACCGTTCAGGCGTGCAGTGGCGTGCCCTCTTTTATTGTCTCCTTCCTCTGCCCCCACTCAGATAAACAATAGAACTTAAACCATGAACATTCAGAGCTGTGCAGTCTAACATGGTGGCCACTGGCCGCCTGTGGCTACTGATCACTTGAAACGTGGATAGTCCGAGATGAAATGTGCTGAAAGTGTAAAACACTCACCAGATTTCGAAAACTTAGTAAAAAAAAAAAAAAAAGAAAGAATGTAAACTATCTCATTAATAATTTTTATATTGCTTACATATTTTGGATATATTGGTTTAAATAAAATATATTATTAATCTTAACTTTCTTTTTACTATTATGATGTGGCTACTATAAAATTTAAAATCGCGTAGGTGGCTTTCATTATATTTCTACCGGGCAGCGCTGGTCTAGAGTCTGCCCTCCCACTTTCCCTTCTGTTATCCTGGGGGAAGCCTTTAGAGCCAGTATTGATTACTTCGTGCAGCCCAGGGAAAGATTTGTTTCTGGGTGTGTGTACACATGTGTGCATACATGTGAGTGCACATGTAGGGGTGGTGGAGCTGGAGAAGGAGCAAAAAAGAGAAGGAAAAGGAAGGGAGTCGTTTCAACCAGCATCGGTCTCAGACGCCATCACTTAAAGTAAGGAAGGAGGAAGAGCCGAGCACAAATTGGTTCCCCATCAGGCAACTTTGTTCTTTGTTTTAATAGAGGGTGAATCACTGGGACATCAGACTCTTCTGAATTAAAATGTAGACACAAAATACAGAAGCAGGGCTTCCCTGGTGGCGCAGTGGTTGAGAGTCCGCCTGCCGATGTAGGGGACACGGGCTCGTGCCCCGGTCCGGGAAGATCCCACATGCCGCGGAGCGGCTGGGCCCGTGAGCCATGGCCGCTGAGCCTGCGCGTCCGGAGCCTGTGCTCCGCAACGGGAGAGGCCACAGCAGTGAGAGGCCCGCGTACCGCAAAAAAAAAAAAAAAAAAAAAACAGAAGCAAACAAAGTTTAAAGAATTATCATTGTCATCGCTTTCCTTAGTCAACAAAGATAATTGAGAACCGACCTATATCCCACCTGATAGTTCTGATTTGGATAAAGGATATAATATGTTCTGTTCTGCAGCATTTTATAAAAGAGAAGTTTCTGGCTGAGTTAGAGTCTTTTAATGATCTTATAGTTTACGCTTAAATAAACATCCAAACTAATATGATGGTGTTCCTGGAGAACTGGAAGATTTTGTAAATCAAGATGCTTTTGTTAAAAGTTAAGATATCAGGCAGATTCTACTTTTTCAAGAAAAAATAAGGGTATTTTAGAGACCAAGCCCATATGACTTAAGTCAATGATTCAATATTCTACATAAGACAAATCAGTTTTACTATAATCTTGTCATAGACCATGAAATGGCAAACAAGTATTTTCACCATTTTATTAGCATAATTAATTAAATAGCCCAGGTGGGGAGCCCAGTGATAATAACCACAAACTGAACTGTTATTTAGGTTAATGAAAGGGGAAAGGGGAGGGCCAAGAAATTTAGATCAGCGCTAGCCAATAGAATATGTAATGAAAGCCACATCTGTAAGTTAATATTTTCTAATAGCCACACTGATTACTTTCTGCAGCTCAGAGAAAGACACATTATTTGCGAGAGAGAGAGAAAGTTTAGTGTGAAGTAAAGGATGAAGTGATCCTGCAGCTGGAACTTTATATCCCCAAGTTGGAACACTGTCATGGAAAGTACTAGCCAGGTATGGATAAACTAACTGTACTTGCAGTTTATCATAGGATTACACTATTTCATAGCCGAAAACGGAGACCTGACGGCCTCTCATTTCAAGCGAGATGAATTAGGCCCAAAGTAGCAAAGTAACTCAAGTCCCACAGCCGAAGTGGCAGAAGTAGAAATAGCACCCAGTTTTTATTCCCTGTAGACGGTTGTCCGCACTATTCTATGCTGCCTCTGAATTATTGAGTCATTCATTTCTTTGTTCATTGGTCTATTCAAAAGAATATTTGGTGCCAGGCACTGTGCTATGGCCTTAGGATACAGTGATGAATACGACCATCCTCGTGCTCAAGGACATAATGTCATCCTGTGACCCTGTTCAATTTTCATGGTAAGCTGAGGATAGGAATACTTCAAAGGATATTTGTGACAAGCTCAAAGGGCTCCAAGATGTAAGGGTTTGCCCTCCATTTGTGAAGAGAAACACTTGAAGGAGTCAGCAGAGACCTATTCTGAGTGAACCACACTAAACAATATGGTTAAGGAGAGGACAAAACGCATGACCTCTTCAGTTGAAATCACACTGGAAACTGCTTGATGGACTGCGTGGGGAGCCAGGCTTGGGTCCCACCTGTCCTGAGGGAGAGAAAGGGTGTTCCACTCACATCAGTTAATTGACAAACCCTTCATTACGGACCCTGAATGTTTGGGATCATGGAACGTGCCGCGATGTGGCAACTGCTGGTGCTCTGAGGATTTAAGAGACAAACCGCCACGGGACTGTTTTGACTCTGGAGGGGCAAATGTTGTTCATGGTCATGAGAGGATTGGTAAAAGAAAACAAAACAAAACAAAACAAAAAAAGTCATTAGGTCATCACGAATCTTCCTAAGGATCACAATACATTTCATAAAGTTTGAGTCACAAATACAAAGTCCCCATAACTCATTTCCCATTTCCTATGCATTCCCTCCCAGTCAAGGCTCCTATGGGTACATATTTTACATTGTTTAATCAGGATGTATGTGTAATTTTTATAACCTGGATTTTGCAATGAAAAATTTCCCCAAACTGCTTTTCCACAGTTTAAGTCATCATAATTGTTATTTTAGTGACTGAGTAATATTCCGTTCAGTAATCCGATCATGTTTTGCTTAGACTTGTTGTTAACCAACTTATTAAACAAGATGCTCCTTGGACTTTACTGAAAATCATTGTGAATGCTTAAGAGTTTTCATGATAAAACACATACTAACCCTATAAAGTACATTCAGTGGATCATTTAGTGGCACAGTATATGCTGCTGTAGAGTCATAGGCCTTCAACCTCCCCAATAGCAAGATGCTTTCAAAGTGTCTTTTGGCTTAAAACAATTTTGCAAAATTGGTACATATAATAGGCTCAGCTAACCCAGAAATTAAAAAGAACTCTGTTGGCAGCACTGCCCCTTCTTGTAATAGGTCAGGAATGTGGACACTGTTTTTATTGGTACATGACTGCTGAAGTTCCTAGTTTGTTTGTTTGGTTTTTGCGGTACGCGGGCCTCTCACTGCTGTGGCCTCTCCCTTTAAGGAGCACAGGCTCGGGACGCGCAGGTTCAGCGGCCATGGCTCACGGGCCCAGCCGCTCCGCGGCCTGTGGGATCTTCCCGGACCGGAGCACAAACCCGTGTCCCCTGCATCGGCAGGCAGACTCTCAACCACTGTGCCACCAGGGAAGCCCATGAAGTTCCTAGTTTTTATAAAGTGATCTGGTCCCTAAGAATCTGAGGACTAAACTATATAGTGACCCACCAAACCTAAGGAGGAGGCCGTGGATTAACTAGGCTCACTTTCTTAATCAGGGCAGGATAATGGGTTCCAGGAGTCTGTGGCTGCCGTACCTACTTAGGAAGGGAATGGAGCATGGGTCAACTTAATTTTTTAGGTCTTTGGAAAACTGTTATAAATAATATAGGAAACTAAGATATTTTATCCTAGATAAAAGTAGTTACAACTTCTGTTGTAGTTAGAAGTTTTAAGTAAGGTTAGGTCCTTTTTGATATTGAGTCTGTATGGGAGTAGAAATTTTCTTTCTGCCGATTATTTTAACTTTCATTTGATGACCTGATAAAAGGAGTTATGTATTCATCTGACCTTGGGTAATGACTTAAACTTCTTTGATTTTCACTTCTTTCCATTTTCTACCTGGGAATGATTACATCTGGCTTACCTGTATCATGAGATTGCTGTGAGAATCAAATGAGATGTAAACTGTAAAATCTTCTGACAAGTGCAAGGCGAATGCTATTATTAATCACTGGTGATGATAAATGATGATGATGAGTGAGAAATCCCCAGATACATCATCAGACAGCAGGACACTCTGTGGGTGTGTCAGGCTAGGATATGGTGAAGTGAGGCCAGTTAGCACCAGTGACTTGTTCCCTAATGTAAACCTCTTCCTTTACTTGTGGAAGCATGCTTCCACAGACTAGGCAAGGTGTTCTGAACTCACAATATTAAGGTCATCCAGAGAATCAGCCAGGAAGAATTTCCCTAATATTTTTGTGTTCTGCAGTGACAAATTATACCAAGACCCATGTGCAAACAGTTATTTCCAGGAATAAGAGACAGTGTCATCAAAAATGGAAGACAAGTCTGTGGCTAGAGGAGCATCTTCCCTATGCATTTGAACACTCAGGCTTGCTTTAAATTATGTCCAGGTTGTGTGGTTAAGTTTTTGCCTGCAGGGAGTAAGCCACACAACTCCCCACAATTTCAGTGGGAGGCACCTGACCCAGTTTCCATGGTCTGAGCTGAAAGATTACCCGAGTGTGGGCACTGCCACAACGACCTATAAACATTACATAGGGAACTCTTTAAAAATTCACATTTTAAAGAGTAAATTAGATAGTCTTCATTTGTTTTGCTTAGGTTTTTGGGTGTAATTACTTTTTCCTCCTGAGGCATTTCAGCATCATCTCCACAAATAGTTATTAGAGGATTGGGAAACAGTTCTGCACTCACTGTCTTAGAATATAAATCTCACCCATGTAAAGCCATATATGTTTGTCCTGGGCAGATAGGAAATGACTGATTGTGTCATTGTTCTCTTGGCCTGACTCTGCCCAGGTATCTTAGATACATAGGGTGATAGACAAATTCTTTCAGGGCCACGGAAGACATATTCCATGAACCTAGCTTCAGGGCACAGAGTATCTTCACGATATTTGGAAAGAATAAACTCTTTCCTCCTTCCTTACCAGGAGTTCGATTACACCATCCTTACCTTTGGAAGAGATGAGAGCATAGGTCATTTCTATCTCTTTGAGACTTTGAAAAAAATTAAGATAAAGAAAGTGAGATAATATATTCTGAAGAAAAGAAGGCTGCCACAGAAGATATAGTCCACATATCCACTGAGTACCAAAAAAGGGAAGATGAGGTTTAACTAGGGTTGCATCTGAGGATTTATGTCCAGACAATGATGATTGCCTCTGAAGTGAGTGGGAGTTCCCTTCCACAGGTAGAGTTCTAGTTGCATGAGATGATGTCCTTTTGAACCTGCCTAAAGTGGCTCCTTATCCACATACCGCTGATAAATCTTCGTCATAGTACTATTTTTATACATCACTTTGAGTAAGCAGAAGGGTTCATTTGTGTTAAATAGGTGAGCAGTTGGCAGAGGGGACATTTCTTAACCTGATAATGAGGGAAAGCCCTCATTAAGACCCTAAGCATTCAACAGCCACGGTCTTCTACTGTATCTCTTTCTTCTCTGTAATTTGTTTTCTCAAAATCTGGTCTGTAAACCACCTGCAGCAGAATCACTTGGAGAGCTTGTTAGAAATGCACATTCTTGGGCGCTAGTTCAGACCTGCTGAATCAGAGATGCTGGGGTGGGGCCCAACAGTCTGCTTCGGCAAGCCCTGCAGGGGATTCTGATGCTCGCCAAAGTCTGAGAAGCATTGGGATAAGGACATCCATTTCCTTCAGAAATTCTTTACAACAGTAGGGAAAAGACTCATGAAGAGAATGTGATTCATTCGCCATGCCTGGGTTTTGTTAATCTCAGTTTAGAAGGAAATTTATAAGGAGATTTAATCCAGCCCTCTCTCTAGTATTTGAATCCCTCCCTTCCTCCCTTTTTCCCTTCCTCTCTTTCTTTCCTCCTTCCTTCCCTCATTTCTTTTCCCTCTTTTTCTTTCTATCTTTTGTGCCAGACACTAGACCAGGGATTGAGGATGCAGTGATGAATGCGAACAGCAGTCTCCTGTCTCCCTAGAGCTTACAGTCTAGGGAAAAGGCATATTAAAATGATTATACTAACAACTATGAAATTATAATTGTTCTAAGTACTATGGTGAGGAGGTACACAATGTCATGATAGTGTATAATAGAGAGATTTAAGCAAGTCCGTACACCTTCTACAAGGTAACTCAGCCCTGATGGAGCACTTCCTCTTGCAGGGGAACTTTTGACAACTTATTGGAGCCTATTTCACTCTAAGATAAATCTAAATGTTAGAAATTTTGAGTGAAAATATTGAGTCAAAATCTGCCACACTCTCCTTTGGACCATGCTATCCTGACTCTAGTATCTGGAATCTACAAGGAACAAATCCAGTCCTATTTTACATTGCAGATCTTCACACAGATAAAGAATTCTTCCCTCTAGGTTTTTTCTTTCCAAGGCTGTGAGATTCCTCATTTACTTGGTCTTCTTCAGAATACTCCACCTTTTTTTCTTTATTTTTAAATTTTTGTAAAATATTCTGTTGCTCAGCATGAGCTGGGAGTATATAATGATAAGCTCAGAGTGGTCTATCTCAGAATCTATCTATAACCATCATTGTCTTTGGTATATTCCACATTCCTGTGGCCCAACCTCACCTGCTTTATGTACGACTGTATCACACCACTGACTTGTACTGAGCTCACAGTTAAGTGAAATCCTGGTTACCTATCTATCTCTATCTGTCTGTCTGTCTATATATTACCTTTTCCAAGTAATTGAAAATGTTTTCCTCTAAGATGTCAGTAACATCAGCCCTTTAACCAGCACCCATCATTTAGGCTGTTTACCTACTTCATTATGTTTGTTTGCATTATCAACTAATCTAAATTTCTTCAGTGTGTCAGTCAAAATTATGCACAACTCTAGTATTTGTCTTGCTAAAATCTAGATACAGGATGTCTCCAAAGTCAATGGTAGCTATTCTACCAATGTAATTCGTTTTTTGTTTGTTTTGTTTTGTTTTGTTTTGCGGTACGCGGGCCTCTCACTGCTGTGGCCTCTCCCGTTGCGGAGCACAGGCTCCGGGCGCGCAGGCCCAGCGGCCATGGCTCACGGGCCCAGCCGCCCCGCGGCATGTGGGATCTTCCCGGACCGGGGCACGAACCCGTGTCCCCTGCGTCGGCAGGCGGACTCTCAACCACTGCGCCACCAGGGAAGCCCTACCAATGTAATTTATTTAAAGGAAATGAGGTTAGTTTGTCTTCACTTGTTTTAGTAATTCCCACTTCATTTTCTGGTTAACAAACAGCCTTTTAATATTTATTGACAAGTCAAAAATTCATGAGATATACCACTTTTAGCTATATGAGGCATACAGTTTTTCTGCATGGTTAAAACATTCTATCAAAACAATAGAAACACCTTTTTCCATTTATTTAAGAAGTCTTTTATATCCTAAGAGTGAGTTCTCGTATCTTTGTATGTTCAACTAGAGTAACACCATTATAATTCATTCTGGGGTCCCTGGATCTTCAGGAGGTGTACATTCTTTCTTGGCTTATTCCTCTTCTCTTCCTGGTAGGTCTGTGCTCACTAACACAGACATGGTTTGGCCAGTAGATGAATATTTTCGTCTGGCAGTTTACAGAATACTATTCAGGGACTTCTAAGTAAACCTGGGGCTAGTTCTCATAAGAGTTATTATTTACAATTTGGTAATAAATATTTGCTTAAGTTGGTCATGAATAAATAAGTTTTTTAATAAAAATAAAAACTTTTATTACCATTTCATTAGAACAGACATCATTCATTTTTAATTCCAATGAGAGGGTTTTTTCTTTTGTTTTGTTTTTAATAATGCATATCACATTCTATCTTGCCCTCAATCTGCTCACTAATTAAATGAGTGGTTTGGACTAAATGATCCCTGTGATATAGTCAAATTCTAGAATTATATGATTCTAAACTTTGAGAAGGAAATAAAATTTAAAATAACTTTATAAAATGGATGGCTAGTGGGAAGCTGCTGCATAGCACAGGGAGATCAGCTCGGTGCTTTGTGGCGACCTAGAGGGGTGGCATAGGGAGGGTGGGAGGGAGGCTCAAGAGGGAGGGATATGGGGATATATGTATACATATAGCTGATTCACTTTGTTGTACAGCAGAAACTAACACCACATTGTAAAGCAGTTATATTCCAATAAAGATATAAAAAAATAAAATAAAATAATTTTAAAGTTAAACCACAACACACACACACACACACACACACACACACACACACACACCACACCTGTGCATGTAAAACTGATGAAATCTGAATAAGGTGGCTAGATTGAATCTGTCAATTTCCTGCTTGTGATATTGTACTATAGCTTTTGCAAGATATTTCCATTAGGGAAAACTGGGTGAGGATATATTGGATATCTCTGTATTATTTCTTATAAAAATGTGAATCTACGATTATCTCAAAATAAAAAGTTAAAAAAATAAAACCATAGAGTGTCATAACAGGACATTGGAAGCAAATAGGCCTTGCTTGTCCATATACTAGCTTAAACGGATTAGTTAACCTTTCTGAAACTCAGTTTCTTTGTCAGCCTTAAAGTGGGAATATGAATTCCTACCTAATGGGATTATTGGAAGGATTATATGAGATAGTGTGTATAAACATCTCTTATGGTTCATACTCCATGATAGTATTCAGTAAGTGTTGGTTACTTTCCCCAGGGCTTTTTCTGTGCTCTGGAAGAGAAACTAGGACAAACAGCCTTGCTGCAGGTCTCCTAAAAAAAAGACGACATATGACCTGAAGCTGAAGACAGTTTGGAAGCATACATTAGTGAGATGAACCCCATAGCAGTGTAGTGAGTAATGCTGTTACATAACTTTCACAAATCACCAGGCAGATCAGCTAACATGGCTTGGCACCGTTTACCAATAAAATAAAATAACAAGGCAGCTTCCAAACCCAGCCCGAGTCAGGGAGTCCCGACACAGCAGCCAGAGTTAAAATCCAGGATGACTACATAGGCCTTGGAGCTTTGGCATTTCAGTTGACTCAGACATGCAGTAAATCCGTATAAGTGGAAAAAAAACAAAACCGATTTCTCTCTGGCTGGCCCCCTGAATAATTGTCCCCAAGGGGCCTAGAGAAGCTTTCTTTCCCTTGCAAAAGTCCTTAATCATGTCTCCCAAATATGAGTTTTCCATGCAGCTGCACAGATGAGAACTAGGGAGGGACTAAGGAAAATAGACATGTCTTGGTCCCGAGGATGTGATTGTTGAGTGAATGGCCAAGATGTGTCTCCCACATGTCTCCTAAAATGTTTAGAGTTTCCCAGGGCTCTGTCCTCACCTTTGATCTGATGAATGTTTTTGTCAGTGAGTTGGATAGAAACACAGAAGGTTAAGCCCACCAAATTTTCGTATGATACCGAGGTAAAAAAGGGAGTCTGGGGACAGAATTACAATTTTTTAATGATTTTGGCAGGCTCTAGGGCACTGAACTGATCACGGTAAGTTGTACTTTAACAGGGGTAATGTTAAAGCCTGCACTTCAAAATCAAAAGCAGAAGTATAGGTTAGAAAAGGCTTAGATTGACAAGGGTTTTTTACGAAAAAGTTGTAGGGATTTTATTGGATTACAGGAAATGTATGAGCCAACAGGTTGCTATGGTTGATTAAAAAAGAGGTTAGGGACCAGAAAAAGGAAAGTAATCTTTCTACTTTACAATATTTGCACTAGTTAGACAGTACTCTTTGTGTTGTATTCAGTCTAGGTCCAAATTTAAGAAAGATATTGACAGATTCAAATTGGTCTCTAAGGGAAGGAAGGAAAGAGGAGGGCCAAGTTTTTAAAAATTCCCAAACTATATTGTTTAAAGAATGATTGCAGGAAGATAAGGAGACTCAGCTATCTTTTAGTTACCATATGGAAGAAGAGTAAACTTGTCTATTTTGCTCTGAAAGGCAGAAGCAGGATTAATGAGAGTTCATGGAAACAGATTTTGGCTCAACAGAAGGAAAATTTTTCGAATAATTACAGCAGTTCAGTGACAAAAAAGACTATTTCATTAAATTGTGAGCCTCCTGTCACTGGAAATATTCAAGCTAAGGCTGGACGAGTGTCTCAGGGATTCTGAAGTCTCCCAGCATTGAAAAGAGCTTGGGGTGGGTGACCTTTGAGATCAGTTCTAACTCTCATAGTCTATGATTTAAGTAAGCATGAATGCCAAGGCTGCTTATGACATGCCAGAGCCACTTTTTCAACTCTTGGCTCTGATTCTGACCAGCTGTGTGACCTTCAGCTAAGAAATTAACCATTTCTTCTTCCAGTTTCCTCATCCGTAAATTGAAGGAGCTGGATTTAATGATGCCTGAGTTCTCCCCAGCACGTCTGTCTCCTTGAGCATCCTCATGACTACAGCACGTTGGAAAAGTAGAGTCTGAGCTGATGCCTGCCATTTTTCTAAGTCAGCTTGCAGGAGAGGGCCGAAAGACCAAAACCCATTGTTGATTCTGGGGGCCATGGAACTAACTCTCAAGTTCTTGTTGGCAGGAGCATGGGTGATTATGAGCCCAGAATTTGTTCCCATGGGATCTGTGGCAGGAAGTAGATTAAATAACTGAAAATCTGGTTTCTTTCAAACACCTGTACATTCTGGCTGAGTTCAGCAATGCCTTGGCAAACAGCTTAGAAGAAGTGAAGATCATATGAGCATTGCATTGTAGTTCTGTCCTTTACAACGCAAACCTTTGTCTTTATTTCCTTAATGATCTGGCAGTTTCTATTGGACTTTGTTTATAATCATGAGAACCAATATCCAGAAAGCAACTTATTACATGACAGATAGTGTTCTAAAAGTTTTATATAAATTACTTTAATCCGTTTATAATCTAAAAATCTAATGATGAAATCAGTGATTAGGTCCTTTTTACCATAAGGAAAAAGAGTAGTTAAAATCCAGTGTAAGTCTGGCTTAATGGTAGAGTCCAGAATGGAGATTCATGCCCTTATTTTTTTAAACTTCATTACTGCTGTTCAATGACTATAATTTCCTTTGTGGTCCATTTGATTGCTAATAATTTTCTTCTCTGCCTATATTAACATGCCTCATCCTGCACCACTGCTGCATTCTAGCTCTTCCACTTCTTCCTTGACTTCTCTCTGGCTCCCACATCATTGCCTCCAAATCTCATTTCTTCAGTTATTTTCTCCAAAGGTCTTTGAAAAAGCAGCCATCAGGGGGAGTGTCATAGTTTTCTTTACATATATATGTATATAGATATAGATGGTATGGCCATGATTTCAGATACCTCCTCCGGTTACTGAGGTCAGCTAGGGGAGAAAGAAGTAAATTGATGCTTCTTGTAAGGACTTGAAGAACTTAAACCTCATTCCCAGGCTCATGGGTCTGGCAATACTCACTCCATCTAAGTCCCACATTTTCTTCCATCTCTTTGTTTCCTTAGGCTGGAAATGAAAACAGCTGTTAAAAATAAGAGCACATGAGTCAGTTTTGAATCTCAATGTAGTAATTACAGTTTCCATCTCAGTTGGTATAGTTCCTCCCAGTGTACTGAGCCCCGTATCACAGCCCCCTTGTTGTCAATTTTATACCAAGACCTTAACTTGTGTTTTCCAAACCTCTAAGATTAAACACTAAATCAATTGCCAAACCAAATAAATAAATAAATAAATGGCAAGGAAGAAAACACTTCAATTTGAAAACCTGATTCTTGGGACATGCCCTTTTTCTGATTCAGATTTTTTTTTTGTGGTACACAGGCCTCTCACTGCCGCGGCCTCTCCCGTTGCGGAGCACAGGCTCCGGACGCGCAGGCACCGGACGCGCAGGCCCAGCGGCCACGGCTCACGGGCCCAGCCGCTCCGCGGCATGTGGGATATTCCCGGACCGGGGCACGAACCCGTGTCCCCTGCATCAGCAGGCGGACTCTCAACCACTGCGCCACCAGGGAAGCCCTGCTTGTACTCATATAGAGGCTATTCCTTGTATTTTCTCTTTTCCAGGTTCCTGAGGTTTATGACCTAGTAAGCCAATCTCAAGAGTCATCTACAATCCATGAATTGATTGTCCCCTTTTAGAGCAGATTGATCCTATTTTAGTTCTGCTCAGTCCCCGAATCAACCATTGAGTCCTTGACTGAGCAATCCCACTGGCTTAAAGCTCTGAAGGTCCCCCCCCAGTGAATCAGCTGCCTTCAACTGACCTATCTAATATTGCCCTATTAATACAGATCATATGCTATTAGCAAGAGAACTTTGTGTCCTACTGGGGGAGAAGCAGGAGGCAGGAGACTTGACCCTTTCAGTCATTTCACTTTGCCTACTTTATTTCCATTTTCTAAGATTTGATTTCTTTATTGTTAGATTAGATTATTTCTAAAATTCACTTTCCTGCTAATATTTCTATAATTCGGTTATCACTGTATCCTCCATGAGCTAGTTTTATGTGATGAAAATTCTCTTGGTCAGTTCAGGCTGCTCTAACAAAAATACCATAGTCTTGGAAGTCCAAGATCAAGGCAGTGGCAGATCCAGTGTCTGGACAGAGACAGAGAGGGAGGAGAGAGAGAGAGCAAGAGAGCGAGCCTTTTCTTATAAGGGCTTAAGTCCAACGTGAGGGCTGTACCTTCATGACCTAATTACCTCCCAAAGCCTCCATCTCCAAATATCATTACATTGGGGATTAGGGTTTCAACATATGAATTTTAGGAGACACAAGCATTCAGTCCATTGCAGAAATGAAGATATTTGCATGCACGGTATGATTTGTGGAATTCCAGGAAGGCCATTTAGCACACTTAAAAATCCTATACCGGGCTTCCCTGGTGGCACAGTGGTTGAGAGTCCGCCTGCCGATGCAGGGGACGTGGGTTCGTGCCCCGGGCTGGGAAGATCCCACATGCCGCGGAGCGGCTGGGCCCGTGAGCCATGGCCGCTGAGCCTGCGCGTCCGGAGCCTGTGCTCCGCAACGGGAGGGGCCATGACAGTGAGAGGCCGCGTACCGCAAAAAAAAAAAAAAAATCCTATACCATTAGGTATCCATTCCTTTGTGGTAGGATATTACCTCTCAGATACAACACCTTTTAAAATCCAATATGTTTGGAAAGGCAAATCAAAAAACCAGTATGTGAGGTAGTATAGTGTAGTGCTTAGAAGCAGGCTCTTGGGTCAAACTATCTGAGTTCGTACCCTTATTGGTATATGACCTTTGGCAATTAATTCACCTTTCTGTGCTTCCTGTGCTATAGTCTCCTCATCTACAAGCTGGAGATGATAATACTCACCTCAGAGGTTTCTGTGAGGTTTCAATGAAGTATGTAACATGCTTAGAAGAACAGTATCTTGCTATATGTGTTAGCAATTATTATCCTTCATTTGTATAAATCAGCCTATTATATTGATGTCCTTTTGACAGACAGTTGATATCAGGTCACAGAGAAATTGGAGTTTTATTTGGGAAACTGGGAGGGGATACCTTGGGTACATGAGGCACTTTGAGGAATAGTCTGCCTTACTGAGGTGTTATAGTTGGTGGCATAAAGCCACTAAGTGCCTGGGTGTCTGAGGGAAATACAAGAGAGATAAAGGGGGATAGATTTGCTCTGGTCATAACCAGCATGTCTAGTAACTGATAGAATTAATCAGCTGGTAGAGTGAGCAAGTCATGTGATATACACCTGCAAATGAATTTGGAATTCAGTACTCGCTTAACTTTTTTTGTCTCATAATTCTATCCCTTGTAATATTCAGGTAATGCTGGGTCTCTGAACCATGGAAAAATGTAAAATAAAGTGGTTTTGTTTGCTAAATGCCCTTGCCTCTTTCTTTTAGATTACATGAAGCAGACGACATTTGAAGTCCAAGCCTTTTTAGAAGCTGTGCAATTCTTCCGACAGGAGAAGGGACACTATGGCTCGTGGGAAATGATCACTGGGGATGAAGTCCAGGTAACATGGGGCTCAGACTTTTGGATCCTATTCTCCATCTGAGTGGTAGGAGGTCAGGGTCATAATAAATAAGCAAATTTAAAAAGTTGCAAGCATGGAGGATGTGGTTCCAAAGGCCATTTCTCTCATTGTCTAGAAGCGTTTGGTCAGCAAACTATTGGACACCTTCTCTAAAGACCTCCAGACCAGACACTAAATAGGGCAGCCCAAAATACTGCAACTGCAATGGAAGAGCTACTTCCAGTTTCTTTCTGGAAAATGCATATTCTCTCCAATGACCTCATGCTTCCAGACTAGAAGCAAATGTGAGCAGTGTGGCATAGTGCAAGGTGTGTGGTGGGGCTTCAGGTCAGAAGACTAAAGCCTGCCAACCTTATTTAACCGCTTTTAGTCTCAGGTTACTCCTCTGAAAAAAATAGGAATGACAATGTTTGTGTTGCAGGGTTGTGAGAATTAAATGAGATGTTGTTGGAAAAGTATTTGGCAAATAGCTGTCTTTATCTATGGAATGATTTATAAAGGAAGTAATTAAAGGAAACAAATTTTGAAAGCATTAGGTAGTTTTCTATATGTTTCATTTACCTTTTCTGGTACTCTATTCCCTGTGGTCCAGTATAATTTCCCAAGACCCTGATTAAATGTCAGTCATAGGCTAAGTGTCTTGGTTGGTTTGGTACCAGGCAGTTTGTTACAATCTCCAAGGACACTGTATTTCATGATGTGACCTCATCCTCCATAAGGACACCAATCACATAGCTGATTCAGCCAGGAAGAGGAGGCTGGGTACGGGCATTATTTAATTAAAGGCATACAGGGTCCAAGAATGCTATTCTTTAATTTCCCCTCATATCCCAGAATAGCAAGTGTGAAATTTGTTATTAGGGAACAATATTTGGAAGATGCCAGATGGTGTCTTGCCTTTGTACGGTCATTAAACATCTAAAGCCAAAATCATTTTCTCATGGTAGTGGGCTGTTCTTTACTGTTTTACCATATGACTCAGAATCTTTTCCTCCTCCTTCTCCCCCTTCTTCTTCCTTTTTCTTTTTCTTTTTCTTTTTTTAACATCTTTATTGGAGTATAACTGCTCTACAATGGTGTGTTAGTTTCTACTTTATAACAAAGTGAATCAGTTATACATATACATATGTCCCCATATCTCCTCCCTCTTGCGTCTCCCTCCCACCCTCCCTACCCCACCCCTCTAGGTGGTCACAAAGCACCGAGCTGATCTCCCTGTGCTATGCGGCTGCTTCCCACTAGCTATCCACTTTACGTTTGGTAGTGTATATATGTCCATACCACTCTCTCACTTCGTCCCAGCTTACCCTTCCCCCTCCCCATGTCCTCAAGTCCATTCTCTAGTAGGTCTGCGTCTTTATTCCCATCCTGCCTCTAGGTTCTTCAGAACATTTTTTTTTTTTTTTAGATTCCATATATATGTGTTAGCATACGGTATTTGTTTTTCTCTTTCTGACTTACTTGACTCTGTATGACAGACTGTAGGTCCATCCACCTCACTGCAAATAACTCAATTTCATTTCTTTTATGGCTGAGTAATATTCCATTGTATATATGTGCCACATCTTCTTTATCCATTCATCTGTCAATGGACACTTAGGTTGCTTCCATGTCCTGGCTATTGTAAATAGAGCTGCAATGAACATTGTGGTACGTGACTCTTTTTGAATTATGGTTTTCTCAGGGTATATGCCCAGTAGTGGGATTGCTGGGTGGTATGGTAGTTCTATTTTTAGATTTTTAAGGAACCTCCATACTGTTCTCCATAGTGGCTGTATCAATTTACATTTCCCACCAGCAGTGCAAGAGGATTCCCTTTTCTCCACACACTCTCCAGCATTTATTTGTAGATATTTTGATCATGGCCATTCTGATCGGTGTGAGATGATATCTCATTGTAGTTTTGATTTGCATTTCTCTAATGATTAGTGATGTTGAGCATCCTTTCATGTGTTTGTTGGCAATCTGTATATCTTCTTTGGAGAACTGTCTATTTAAGTCTTCTGCCCATTTTTGGATTGGGTTGTTTGTTTTTTTGATACTGAACTGCATGAGCTGCTTGTAAATTTTGGAGATTAATCCTTTGTCAGTTGCTTTGTTTGCAAATATTTTCTCCCATTCTGAGGGTTGTCTTTTGGTCTTGTTTATGGTTTCCTTTGCTGTGCAAAAGCTTTTAAGTTTCATTAGGTCCCGTTTGTTTATTTTCTTTTTCTTTTTTTCTTTTTGGTGGATTCTAAACTCATTTATTTCCCATCTGAGACTTACTCAAGAACTTTAATCAATTCTTGGTTTCTGATATTTGGAGGAAGCACATCCATTTATACATCTGAGAGGATTAAGGACTAGCCATACTTATGCCAAAAAGAAAAACGAAAGCATAGGGGAGGCTGAACCACTTGCCATTGATTGGCCTGTTATATAAACATGCATATTTAATAGATATACCAGTATTAAAATGCCATTGTATGGTACTTTTTATGTTCAAATCCTAACTCTGTTCGTTTTGTCAATCTCATGAGATATGTAGAGCAGTTATTATTTCCATTTTGTAAATGAGAAAACTGAGGGAAGAATAGAGCGATTAAGTGACTTGCTCAGTTTTATTCATTCAACAAGTATTTATTGAGCTGCTATATTCCAGGCACTATGCTGGGTGCTAGTGAACCAGAGATGGACAAGGCAGCATGGTCCTTGCCTTGTGGAGCTGATTGTTTTGGTCACATGCTAAGTGGATAAATGGCAAAGCAAATGATGGCTTCCAACTTCTGGTCCAGTGAAAGATCAGCATCAACCATGGGACTATACCAAGTTAAACAGTTATTTAGCTCCTTGAGTTTAGCCAGGGTACTTGATTTTTTCTTTCATTTGAAATCTCACATCAGCTCACATTCCTTCACGATTGCATTGAAAGCAGGTACTAAGTCCTTTCTGGGAGTTAAGTATTGAGTTTGTTTTCTTTTGTTGACTTTCTGCTCTTTAGTTTGGGCTGATAGGTGTGAATTGCTCTAAAGTGTAAAAGAATGAAATGACTCATCCCTTGCCATCGTGGTGAGGCAAGACATACCTAGAAACATCCAGAGAACAAGGCAGCCTTAGCAGTGTGTGTGGGTACATATGTGGGTCTGTTCATATATGGACATCATAAAGCATTAGCACAAAGCAGTCACAGGAGGGTGTTAATTTTGCTGTATAAAAAAAATACCTTAAAGGGGAAAACAAAACAAAACAAAAACCAGAGAAGAAATCAGTAAAATCTGGAGTTATCAAGTGACCCAATATGAAGTGTTGCTCCCCCAGGAATCTAAGTTTCTTTGGTGAAATCACAGACTCATCAGGTGTGAGCACTGGAAAGGCATTTCAGGATGATTTGTCCAGTACCCTCCAGGCGAGAGAAAGAACATTCAGAGAAGTTGGCCCGAGTCACAAAGCCAGTCTGTGACAGATACGCATTTTGAGCCATGTCAGGTGATCCTTTAAGAAGCTGGTAAAAGGAAATAACTTTCAAGACTTTACTGTGTGGGGCCTGGTGAGGGTAAGCTTCACTGTAACCACTCGCACATGGAGCTGAAAAGGTGTCTGTCCTACAACCCACAGAAAAAAGAGGTCAGCGCCCCAAAGAAGCTACCAAGTAGTTAAAGAAAAGGGCATAGCATAACTGAGTTTGAGAATATGACATCTTTTGTTTAAAGCACTGAATTTATTTGCATTTTTTTCATGTCTGCTAAGAACTTAATCATAACATTGTCCTAACCCCTTCTATCCTAGGGGACTGTATTCAGAAGATTTTCAGCATTGTTGCATTATTATCTTCATAGTAATGACTCACACAGCTAGTATGGCATGCCCTCGTGGTGATGGTTATTTTAGGCAAGTGTCTAGGCAAAGCAACTATCTTAGAATAACTTGCCTGACAGACTATTAAGGTGAAAATATTTGTACACCAGTAAAAGCATCAATATATTTTCTGCTTAATAAAAAATGTATCAAATGAAGTCATGAGGGAAAGCATTTTGTAAAATGTAAGTACAAGCTATGTGGTATACTTATTATTTGCCTTTAAATTAACCAGATGGGCCAAGAGAACAGTTCAAAATTCCCACAGATCAGGGTGGTTTCAAGACCAGAAGACTATCCACATTTTTTTAGGCCTTGTCCATAGGTTGTCTTTTGTCTAATGACCTAGAATGTGACCCATTTAAATGGATTCTTTCACCCATGGTTGCTGAGTAACACAAAGGGCACAAGGCCAACAGCCTGATCAGACCATGGGGCCAGCCTCAGGAAGGAGGGCAGTCTCTCTGGGCCTCACACCTTCCTCGCAGCTGCAGCATGTGGAAGGTAACAGGTGGTGTGGCCTTCAGGGAGCGGGCCTGCGTTTCTTGGTTTCGATCAACCTAATGCCGGGTTTGGTTTCGTACATGTGTGGTGGAATTTTAAAATCTCCCAGTTAAATCCCAGCAATTAATTTACACCCCCCACCCCCCACCCCCGTTCCTTATGGTAAAACTCAGTGGATTCTATTCTGAAGAGGGAAGGTTGGGGAAACTCTTTCATTAGTATGATTGGTTTTATTAGATTAGCTACTTTCTTTCCGATAGCCCCAGGGCTTTGGACCCTGCTCATGGAGGGCTGAGCAAGGTAAGGAATCTCAGAGCAGATCCTGGGCAGGTGAGATCCTCACAAGGTCAGGATGTGGTGGGGCTGACGTTTACAGGAGGAAGAGCTGTTGGGATGAGACAGAGTTGGCCTCTGCCTGCCCCAGAGCTATTCCCTCATCACCAACCCCCTCCCCCTGCTTTCAACGCACTCCCATCCCCCTCCTTTTTTTTCCAGACATATTTCCTTTCCAATCCCTTAAGTTATAAAATAGAACCAAATTTCTTGGAGCATTGTATGGGAAAGACTAAAAGAAAACTATAAGCCCACCCAGATGGAATGTTCTTTTTCTTTGGACGGTATAACATTTTCATCTTTCAAATCCCTTTCACACTCATGATCAGATTCAAGCCAGTCTCTGCAAAAGGATGAATTTGGACAATTATTATGATTCTTGAATTTAATACTTTTAAACTAAGACAATATTTCCCATTGATTTGAAGTTCTGGCTTCAGTGTCCTTACTCTCTCAGCTCACTCTCCCCATGCCAACACTTCCATCACTCTTGGGCAGATGTGTTCCAAACAAGAATTTACTCCACTGGGCAAGATGAGGTTCATGAATTATTGATGATGTACTTGAACCTAATTTTTGGACTTGCTGATTTCTATGGAGTTTGCACATGTCAAGTTCCTCTTAAACTCCTCAAAAATGCTGCTTCACCTCAGCATTTTAGGAAAGACTTGGTAGCAGTATTTTTTTAAAAACACCCTGAAAACTGTAGCCAACCCTCGCCCATATTCTACTCATCCCACCAATGTCCAGTTGTTCCAAAGTATTTGTTATTCCCTTCTTTTTCTAAACTTTAAAGAAGATGGAGGTGGGATTCAGGGTGCAGTAGAGACAAAGAGCATGAAGACACTTAGATCCCGAGAAAGCTCCAGGGGAAACGACGGTCTCAGGGGATACAGACAAGAACTCAAGCCACCAAAACCAAGCCTGACCCCCTTCACAATTTTGCTAAGGATACCCTTATCTATAATGGAAGTTCCCCCTCTTATCCTAAACGGGCTAGATTCTTCTAGTTTGACTAGTAGAAGTTTGAATTGAGGAATTTGTCCTTTCCAATGGGAAAATGTCAACAGGCGTGACTGGTCCTTGCAGATATTTAAGAACGTTTACCGTCTAGGATTGTCTTCCTAGAGATTTCTGTGGCCTCAGACCCAGAGTTAAACTATTAACCTAACAGATTTCATGTAGCGCAGGACAATCTTATGTAGCCAGGACGGGGTTGGCCGGTCATGACACCTTCAGTTAGCCTGATGCTGAGATTTAGGCGTCACCAACTGAACCAGCTCTGAGGCTCTCTTCCTCTTGACAGATCCTGAGTAACCTGGTGATGGAGGAGCTCATGCCAACCCTTCAGACAGACATCCTGCCTAAGATGAAGGGGAAGAAGAACGACAGAAAGAGGGCCTGGTTCGGTGTAAGCGATGATTTTGCCCTGCAGCTGTGCTACTCAAAATGAACATGCCTTTCCCTTCTCTTTTTAGTTTTTTTTTTTAATACCTCATTCCTTCCCTGGGTGGAGAACTGCCCAGTCTGCTCAGTCTCACTTACACGAGGACTAACCCAAACAGACTCAAACTTTGAAAGACAAATTAGAATGTGTGTGCAGTTTTGTTTATGTTGCGATTGTCTGCGATTAACCCACCCGCCTCTACTTGACTCCCTCAGGTGCTGACGCACGACAGAGCCCCAATTTCTGTGTTGTTCTCTGTTGCAGCTCCTCGAAGAGGCCTACAACCTGGTTCGGCATCAAGTTTCAGAAGGATTAAGTGCACTGAAGGAGGAATGCAGGGCTCTGACAAAAGGCCTGGAAGGCACCATCCGTTCAGACATGGATCAGATTGTGAACTCAAAGAACTTTTTAATTGGAAAGATCAAAGGTCAGTGGAGATAATCCATGCTCCTACAAACTAAATAAGCTGTGTAGCTAAGGCTCCATCACATAGTGAGAATTCCTAGTTTTAGAGGAGAATTACACGAGGGACTTGGAAGGAGATGATAACACTTGAAATAGGAACGTACTGGTGGTGCTCTGAAGGGCCTCCACATGGAAACGTCAAGGACACAGGGTGGAGGAAACGTTGCTGCTTGCCTTGTAGCGGTGCCTGTGTATCCTGATCCTGCACCTCTCCCGTTGTAGCACTTCTCATACCAAATTGTAATGGCTCTGCTCCTGCCCTCTCCCTGCTGTAAGCTCTCGAAGAGCAGGGCCATGCTGCCCTGGTTCACTCAGGTATTCCCAGTGCCTAGTACCATGCCTGGTATATGCAGACTCACAGTGAATATTTGAATCAGTGAATAATGGATTTTCCTTTAACAAGAAAAAAACTTTGGGCTTAGAGTCAGTAAATCTGGATCCTACAGATCTTCCTCCACTTATGATGGGGTTACATGCCAATAAACCCATCGTAAGTTGAAAATGCGTTTAGTACATCTAACCTACCAAATACCATAGCTTAGCATAGTTACCTTAAACACGCTCAGAACACTTATATTAGCCTACAGTTAGGAAAAATCATCTAACACAAAGTCTCTTTTATAATAAAGTGTTGAATATCTCACTTAATTTATTGAATACTGTACCAAAGATGAAAAACAGAAGGTTGTCTGGGTACAGAATGGTTGTCAGTGTATCGGTTGTTTACCCTCGTGATGCGGTGGCTGATGGGGAATTGCGGCTGCTGACACTGCCCAGCATCATGAGAGAGAATCTTACTGCTTATCACTAGCTCCAGAAAAGATCAAAATTCAAAATGTGAGGTACAGTTTCTGCTGAACGCCTATTGCTTTCACACCGCTGTAAACTTGAAAAATCATTAAGTCAAACCATCCTAAGTAGGGAAACGTCCATAGTCCCAGCTCTAATGGTAGATGGTCCTGTGTGCTCAGGGAGGTCACTCAACTTCTATGTGCCTCAGTATCCTCCTCTGAAATCACATGGGAGGGCCTATGAGATTGGGGTCAGCCAACTGTGGCCCTTGGGCCAAAGCCGGCCTGCCACCTATTTTTGTAAATAGCATTTTCTTGGAAGACAGCTGTGCCCACTCATTTGTGTATTGGCTGAGGCTGCTTTCATGCTACAAAGGCACCGTTAAGTCGTTGGAACTGAGACCTTAGGTACGGCAAAGCTGAAAACGTTCAGTATCTGGCCCTTGAAAGAAGGAAGTTTGCGTGTTTCCACACAAGAGAACTTAGATGACCTCTGAGGAATCCTACAGGGTAAAATTCTATGGTTCTGCCTTCCTACATCCCAAAAAGCACACCACGCTGAACATCATTTCAGAGGGAAAGCACGCCGGCTCATCTGCGACTGTTTATCAGCAATCTTCTTAGATAGTCAGTTTTCAAATTATCCACTCACTCGTTCATTCAAAATATAGTCACTAAGTGCTTTCTGAGCAAGGCGATGGAGCTGTAGCAGTGAACAGGGAAGACCCAGTTCCTGTGCTCAAGAGACTTAGAACCTAATGGGACTTTCTGCTTGGTGGGTTATCCTCTGCACTTCAGGCCCTGTTCATACTGCAGCCCAGCTCGCTCCAGGCTCTTCTAACAGGTCCTCCTGAGAGGAGGTTGGAGGAGGCATAACTAGAGCAAAGGAGTGTGTGTCTGAATCTGTTGTTTATCTGTTCAGGTGATGCCTTCTAAAGCCAGATATAAATTAACTTCAGAGTGTTTTCTGTTTCCTATTATCCAGATCTCTTATTCCTTTATTAGCTCAACAGATCTAGAGTTGACTGTATATTGAAATGCTTTATACAGCTTAAAACTGCCAACACCCAACTCCTGTGCCCGGATACATTCTGTTTGTCTGGAGCTGAGCTGAGCCTAACAGTGGCCATTCTCATGGCCTGAATTAAACCGGTCTCTCTTTCTCTCTTGCCTAAATCTCTGTGGCTCCAGTATATTTCACATAAAATGGGAAAATATTCTGCCCTGGACTAGGGTTTCTTTCCTAAAGGAAGCCTTGAAAGGAAATCGTGATCAGGTCTTTTTAAAACGGAATATCAGAAACACATTGTAACCAGGCCTCTGGTTCTCTCCCTTTAAAACAAGAAACTGCACATCAGCCTGCATTGATAAAGGACTTTGGATTTCAAGAAAAAAACTTTGGGAGTATTAAAGTAGCAATCTCTCCATTTCTTCCCGTATGACTCTTGAGAGTGAAGCAACTGGCTTAAGTTCTGCCCCACAAATACCGACTCATTTAATAAGCATTTATTCTGCTCCTGCTGAATACAAGGTCTTTGAAGAGTCAAAGAAGAAGACATGATTTTACAAGTAGAAGAGGATAAAAAGCATGTCACAGATACTGAAAGAGAAGGAAAAATATTATAAATGCCATAAAAGAGACAAGAACAGAGAGCACAGCGGTTCCTAAGCAGGAACCATTTCGACTTCAAAAAACCATGTGGGGGCTTCCCTGGTGGCGCAGAGATTGTGAGTCCGCCTGCCGATGCAGGGGACACGGGTTCGTGCCCCGGTCCGGGAAGATCCCACGTGCCGCGGAGCGGCTGGGCCCGTGAGCCATGGCCGCTGGGCCCGCGCGTCCGGAGCCTGTGCTCCGCAACGGGAGAGGCCACAGCAGTGAGAGGCTCGCGTACCACAAAAAAAAATAAATAAATAAATAAAAACCATGTGGGCTCCTCACAATGGGAGTACTGTTTTAGTGTCAGTTGATGGGAAAGAATGGTAATGCTAACAGGTATAGTAAAAGCTAACAGTTACTGAGTACTTCCAGAGGGTCACATAGGGTTCTGAGCACTTTGAACACAGTGAACTCATTTAATCCTCACCATAACCCTCAGAGTAATTACTCTTATGATCCCCATTTTACAGATGAGAAAACTGAGGTAGAGATTAAGTAATTTGCCTGAGATTCCAAAGGTAGAGTGTGACAGTCAGAACAAACCCAGCCCCCAGCCCCAGCATTTTCTCTCTTAATCACTCTGCTCAACTGAATTAATGTATGGCTCTTGAATTAATGTGTCACAACACATGAATCATTACAGCAGCATCCCTGCATCCTTGAAAAATAGCAGAGCATACCTGTGTGGGATGTAAAATTTATTCGATCATTAAGGAAACACCAGCAGACCATAGTTCAGGAAGCTGTGTGGTGGTTCTGGGCCTTAGGCTGTCCTGAGTAGGTGAAATTTAAACTTGGCCTTGAGGGCTTCCCTGGTGGCACAGTGGTTGAGAGTCCGCCTGCCGATGCAGGGGACACGGATTCGTGCCCTGATCCGGGAGGATCCCACATGCTGCAGAGCAGCTGGGCCCGTGAGCCATGGCCACTGGGCCTGCGCATCCGGAGCCTGTGCTCCGCAACGGGAGAGGCCACAACAGTGAGAGGCCTGCGTACCGGCAAAAAAAAAACAACAAAAAACTTGGCCTTGAAGAGGTGAGTAAGATGTTTACAAGCAGAGGTGGAGGAAGGAAGGCACAGGTGAAAGGAACACTGAATAAAGGCACAGAGAGGGGGCTGGAGCACATGGTGGTACATAGGCAAGGGGGGATCAAGCAGAGAGGAGCATGGCCTTCCACGACCCCTCCCTGTGCCTCTCTCTGCCCCCATGCAGCAGCGGACATCAGCCAGTTGCTAAATCTTTTATGTATATTACCCGTGTTCGTGATTATTCTGAAATTTCAATTAGACACTTTTCAAATAGTTCTTCTCTCAGAGTTAATTTATAAATAATTCATTTATCTTCCTGGCAAACGATTTTGCATTTTGGTATCAAGTAAGTTATTTTTAGGAGTCATAGATTGTTTCATATTTGAATCATACAATAGAAAGGGGTTTTTCCCTAGTAATTGTATGACCTGGTTAATATTTTATATCTCAAATATTTGTGAGTTACTCATAGTATCAATAGTATTGGTCATCTCGGATTCTCAGAGTAAGAGGCAGTCTGACCCTCTGTAACTGTGTGAAATATTTCTGCAAATTGAAATAAGAATGTGGCCATTTGTCTCACCATAAGAAAGTTATTTGCCAATAAAAATAAACAAATATATTTGAATTATAATTCTGGATCTGAAAATTAGGGTGTGACCTTGGTTGAATCAGCTAACATCTCCAGGCCCCCTTTTTCACATCTGTAAAATGAGGGCCTGGACACTGAGATGAGTTTGTACTTCTTTGATCCTGTATGAGGTTAGGTGACTTAAAGAGTTCCGCAAAGCTAGACTTCCATCCACAGAGTGAGCTCAAGCCTCTTCCAACTCAAACTTCCTTTACTGCATTGCTGCTTCCAAACCTGGTTAATCATGAGAATCACCTTAGCACTTAAAAATAAATGCAGGTTTCCATGTCGTATCCAGACTTACTGAATCGGGATCTTTACTACGCTTCTCTTTTTGACCCACCTCCTAGAGAAATGGAAATAAAAACAAAAATAAACAAATGGGACCTAATGAAACTTCAAAGCTTTTGCACAGCAAAGGAAACCATAAACAAGACCAAGAGACAACCCTCAGAATGGGAGAAAATATTTGCAAATGAAGCAACTGACAAAGGGTTAATTTCCAAAATTTACAAGCAGCTCATGCAGTGCAATAACAAAAAAAACAAACAACCCAATCCAAAAATGGGCAGAAGACCTAAATAGACAGTTCTCCAAAGAAGATATACAGACTGCCAACAAACACATGAAAGAATGCTCCACATCATTAATCATTAGAGAAATGCAAATCAAAGCTACAATGAGATATCATCTCACACCGGTCAGAATGGCCATCATCAAAAAATCTAGAAACAATAAATGCTGGAGAGGGTGTGGAGAAAAGGGAACCCTCTTACACTGCTGGTGGGAATGTGAATTGGTACAGCCACTATGGAGAACAGTATGGAGGTTCCTTAAAAAACTAAAAATAGAACTACCATATGACCCAGCAATCCCACTACTGGGCATATACCCTGAGAAAACCATAATTCAAAAAGAGTCATGTACCAAAATGTTCATCGCAGCTCTATTTACAATAGCCAGGACATGGAAGCAAGCTAAGTGTCCATCAACAGATGAATGGATAAAGAAGATGTGGCACATATATACAATGGAATATTACTCAGCCATAAAAAGAAACGAAATTGAGTTATTTGTAGTGAGGTGGATGGACCTAGAGTCTGTCATACAGAGTGAAGTAAGTCAGAAAGAGAAAGACAAATACCGTATGCTAACACATATATATGTAATCTAAGAACAAAAAATGTCTTGAAGAACCTAGAGACAAGATGGGATAAAGACACAGACCTACTAGAGAATGGACTTGAGGATATGGGGAGGGGGAAGGGTAAGCTGTGACAAAGTGAGAGAGTGGCATGGACATATATACACTACCAAACGTAAAATAGATAGCTAGTGGGAAGCAGCCACATAGCACGGGGAGATCAGCTCGGTGCTTTGTGACCACCTAGAGGGGTGGGATAGGGAAGGTGGGAGGGAGGGAGACGCAGGAGGAAAGAGATATGGGAACATATGTATATGCATAACTGATTCAGTTTGTTATAAAGCAGAAACACACCATTGTAAAGCAATTATACTCCAATAAAGATGTTGAAAAAATAAATAAATAAATAAATAAGTCAATTAATCAAACGGCAGTATTTCCTCTGGGAAGTAAGAATATTGGTTACATTTTTTTTTAATCCCTCTTTATGATTTTCTGTACTCTTTATGTTTCTGTCACTAAGCATGTCATCCTTGATTATCAGAAAAAATAGCGTGTGTTTTAAAATTGGGGGTGGGGATGGGAGGCGGGGTGGCAAACCAGTTAGAATTTGTTTCCATTTGCCCCACAAAAAGATGGCACTTGAGCTTTTAAAAAGGCCCTGGAGAAGCGGGGAGGGGAATTGAATTATATCGACTGGTTAACGCTTAGAAAAATGAATTAAAACTTAATAAATTATGTTTTTAGAAGACAAACTATGAATTTATAATGATGATGATTGATAGGAAATACATGGGTCCTTGGCATTTTCTTTTTTTTTGTAATAGGCATTATATATTCATAGGGACCAAGCAGAAAAATGCATTTCATCCCAGGGGAGAGGTAATCTTGGGGAGGGGAGAGATTCTCCTTGTTCCAATTCTCAAAGAGAGATTCTCTTTGATGGTTTTCCATTCTAGTGAGTGCTGGCACAGGACTCACTGTGTTGGTCTGTCTTGCCCATTTGAGCTTGCCTTGGCTGTTAAAGGGCTCTGTGGGGCACTGTCCAGCCCGGCCCCGCTCCAGTGCCTCTGAATCCAATTTTGCCATCACTCACAGTTTTCTGACTATTTCCTACCTCAGCGATGGTGGCTCAGCCAGCAGAGAGAAGTTGTGCAGAGAGTGTGCAGCCATTCCTGGCATCCATTCTGGAGGAGCTCATGGGACCGGTGAGCTCAGGATTCAGTGAAGTACGCTCACTCTTTGAAAAAGAAGTGGATGAACTTAACCAGAACTTTCAGACCACCAAAGACAGTGCCCAGCTAAAGGAGGTAGGATACGAAGCCAGGGAGTGGAGTGTGAATTGTCTGCCTGGGACTGCCTTTTTGTGGGTCTTTATCTGCATTCATTCATTCTTTCCTCCCTCTCTCCCTCCCTCCCTCTCTCCCTTCCTTCCTTCTTTCCTTCCTTCCATTCAGCTCCCCTTCCATCTATTCATCTAGCCTTTCTGCGATTCATTCAAACACATTATTCATTCATCCATTCATCCATCTATCTACCTGCTTTCCTTTATTAATGGTTTTCAAGTTGCAAAAATAATAACATGCTTGTATAAGGTAAACAGTATACAAAAATACTTATATAAAGGCAAAATGAATCACCATCACCCATACCCACCTAATTTTAGTCCACCCCCAACTCCTAAGCCCTCTCCACTTCCAACTCCCTGAATTAACTAATATAAATAGCTTAGTATGTGTTTTCACCTGCTTCTCCCCTGTTCATACAAATATATACACGTATATCCTCATTTATATAAATTCTGTTTGTTGGTTTGTCTGCTTCCAAAAGTATGGACTCATGATAAAAACCAGTGTTTCTCAAAGTATGGTCCTTGGACCAGCATCATCATCATCATATGGCTGCCCCACTGATGATTTACCAGATCAGAAACTCTGGGGTAGGGCCCAGCAGTCTGTTTTAACAAGACCTCCAGAGGACCTGATGTATCCTAAAATTTGAGAATCACTGACAGACATAACTGGGCAGCTTTGTTTTACACTTGCCATATCACGATAGACATCCCTACAAGTCAGTGGATAAAACCAGACACCTCTGCTTCTTTCCCTTTCTTTTTTTTTTAATGCATACATACACAAAATTGTATATAAACAAGATCATTTGTAAATATTTTGAGGTTTCTTATTGTAGCCTTTTTTTGAACTTAACTTTACTCTCCCACCTCCCCCCATATCCCCTCCTTCCACTCAAGCAACTAGTGTTAACAACTTAGCATATGCTATTCTGTGCTTTTCTCCATGCTCATAATAGCCTATAAAACACACACATTTTGTAGGCTATGTTTTTTTAGGTAGTTTGCTCTTAGAAAAATGGGATTATATTATATGTACTGCTCTGCTTTTCAGTTTTCTCATTCAAAAATACCTCATGAAACGATTTTTAAGTTAACTGTTCTAGCTCTAAATCATTTTTTGTAATAACCGCATAATATTTCATGTATGAATACACCATGATTTAGTCAATCATCCAAATGTTGCTAGCACCATGAACAAAGCTGCAATAAATAATCTTGTTATATATATTCATTTACTTTGATGCTTTTATTTCTATGGGATAGATGCCTAGGACAGGATTGCTGAAAGGTAGGAATATTTCTCATGTTAACTGATGTTTCCATTTGCTTCCCAAAAAAAGAATTAAAATTTTACAATTCTACCAATTGTACCTGGCAGAGGACTTTCTCCTTTATATTCCCGTCAGCATTAGGGAATCACTTGTTTAACTCCTGCCAATCTTACAGGAGCAAAGTGGTAACCGATTGATTTTTCCTCTCCTGTCTGTTTAATGATATTTGAAAAAATAGACACATTACAAATTATATGTCAAGGGGCAAGTTTGACAGCATGCTTTTGGTCATTAATTCTACTTCAGTGAGGTTCTCCAGAACTCACTTTTTTTTTTTTTTTTTTTTTGCGGTACGCGGGCCTCTCACTGTTGTGGCCTCCCCTGTCACGGAGCACAGGCTCCGGACGCACAGGCCCAGCGGCCATGGCTCACGGGCCCAGCCGCTCCGCGGCATGTGGGATCTTCCCGGACCGGGGCACAAACCCGTGTCCCCTGCATCGGCAGGCAGACTCCCAACCACTGCGCCACCAGGGAAGCCCCAGAACTCACTTCTTAAAGGGAGTAATATTTTCCTTTTACAAGCACAATGAAAGTGGACCCTTGTTAAATTCTTTTTTTTTCTTATAAATAACCAAGTTTCTGTATCTTTTTAAATTAATTAATTAATATTTAATTTTGGCTGTGTTGGGTCTTCGTTGCTGCACGTGGGCTTTCTCTAGTTGCGGTGAGCAGGGGCTACTCTTCGTTGCAGAGCACGGGCTCTAGGTGCATGGGCTTCAGTAGTTGTGGCATGCAAGCTCAGTAGTTGTGGCTCGCAGGCTCTAGAACGCAGGCTTAGTAGTTGTGGCGTGTCCCCTGCATTGGCAGGCGTATTTTTAACCACTGAGCCACCAGGGAAGTCCCCTTGTTAAATTCTTGTTTAGAGAAATCTAGAACTCTAGATTTATCTCTTTTCTGTGACCTGAAACTCAGACAGCACATCCTGTATTATTCACAATCACCCTGTTACTGTGTTACTCCCCAGTTCTCCGTAGGCCTCCATTTTCAGCACCTTTCTTTCTGTCTTCTCTTTCTCCACCCACCCTCCTGTTTATTCTAGATCTCCAATATTCAATTTTTTTAATTACTTTTAAATAAGCTTGGAAAATAAGATGCATTCTGTTGGCAAAAACACTCATAGTGTAAGACTGTTGATAATACTTGAGGTCCTTAGTGGATGAGGTCAGTTGCTGTCCTCTTGCTGGAAGTCGTATGGCCTCATCGATCAAGTTATCACGTGTACAAACTAGAGGGGGGACCTCAGGTTTTAAAACTGGATACCTCTTCCAGGCTAGACCTCTTCCTATCTCACCCACCTCCCCATCCACTGGCAGAGGGAAGCCCTTGGGCACTGACAGAGCCTCAGAGAACTGTGGGAACTCTGGCTTTACTCTTAGAGTCCAGGGGGCATCCTGAACTCCCTGGGATTTTCTGAGAGGGATGTCACTCATTAAAGAAGGCTGTGGAGGCTTGTGAGCCCACAGCAGTTCCATGTGCCAAAGAGCCTTCCTGAACTCTTGAGCTCTGGTAGTGGGTACTTGGAGTCCATCAAGAGCTTGACAAGACTGAGCCCCACTGAATGCAGCCCTGGGAGCTTCCAGCGTCCAACTGGTTCTTCTACCAATCTCTATCGTAGCAATAGAGCTGCCCTAGGAACCTATCCAAGAATGGAAATAAGACAATGAAGATGTCACAGATATAGTGATCTGAGAAGTGATTCAGTCTAATAACATGTGTGATTGTTTAGAATTTATGTAATATGTAACAGTCGTGTAATACAGTTCCTAAGTCTGAAGGTGTGTAATTTTTCCCTTCACCAAAATGCAGCATCTAGACCGGCTTATGAATCTTCCATTGGATTCCGTGAAGATGGAACCTTGTTATAGTAAAGTCAACCTGCTTCAGGAGCACCTGCAGGATCTCAAGAGCCGCTTCAGATTCCCCCACATCGATCTGGTGGTCCAGAGGACGCAGAACTACATGCAAGAGGTAGGGGCGGTGAGGTCATCCACGTGGATGAGGATGGGGGAGCAGAGAAACGAGTGCGGCAAATGAGACAGGTGTACTAGTGTAGCTCAGGGAAATGAGGCCCATTTCTTTAGTCACCATGTTGACTGAGGACATATTTTGTGCTCTTCCAGCTGGCTCATCTTTCTTCCATGTTGATGAGCATCATAAAGAAGAGATATCTCAGGGAAATAAAGTAGCATTAATTGATAATTACTTGATTTGTCAAATCAGTGCTATTAATGTTGGCTGCAGATTAGAATCATCTGGGAGCTTTTAAGAAATACTGATGTCTAGGCCACACTCCTAGTGATTTTGATATTATCTTTTTGGTAATTAAAAAAAAATTTCTTCCACTCCCATCCCTACTGCTTTTCATATGCAACCAGGATGGAGAACCAGTGGCTTGAATCAATTCCCTAACCTAGTTAAAAGTAAATCAATCAATCAGTCAATCAGAGCTTTAAATTTGGATTTCTTGGATCTCCTTGATAGGTTCCTTTTTTTCTCCACAAGGAACTTTTTCTCCAGGGCAGGAGTGAATAGCTCAAACTCGTTCCATATTCTAATGCTTTCTAAATGAAGGAAGGGTGGATCATTGAAGCCGTTAAGAGCACAATTCTACTTCACAAATGTTCAAAGGGAGCTTCCTGTGGGTTGGACACTGTGCCAGATTCCACTCTGGGGAGCTGATAGTGAGACAGATTCTTAGGTAAATTCACTACAGCGTTGAAAGTGCTGAGAGAAAGGTATTGTGTTGGATGCTTTCGGATCACAGGCTTGGGGAAGAAAGGAGATTTTTCTTCTTAAAAGTTATAGGCAGGATTAAGTGGCACACTTTATTATCTAACCTCTGAGTTGTGAGGGATTAAAGACAGACAAGGAACAAAATTGGTCAACGGTTTGACTGAAGTCCCTTTGATAGTGCCGGACCCTGGTGAAACAGGTACAGGCACAAGTGCAGAGAATAAGAAATCTGAACTACTTCCGTTCCCTAACCCACGAGCATGTCAGCCACGGTCTCCACTGAGCTCTGACCCTGCCTCCCTTCCCAGCCTGGCAGAGAAAGGAAGAGAAGTAGGGTGGGAGGCTGGAAAATGGAGCGAGAGGTGTGCTGGCATGGTTTACATCCATCTGAAAGTGGAGGTGCAGAACTAAAGGGCCACCTCATTTCATTAAGCCCTGACCACAGGCACCAGAGAACACAGGAAGGGGATGACCACAGAAAATGATGATATCCTCAACCCCACGGTCTTGGGTTTCCCAGTTAAGGGTGGAAGGAGAAGAGATGAGAAGAAAAGATACATACATGTGTACATACATGCATAGGTATGTGTGTGTGTGCTTCCCAGCCTCTTACTGATGCCACTGTGGCCATGGGCCTATGCATTTCACAATCCATGTAGTGGGATGAGGACCTGTTGCCCTGGGTCGTCCACAGGGTAGTGACCATCTTTGGTGGTCATCGTCTCCTTCTCTCCAAGTTGATGTAGACTTGGAGAGGGTAGTGATCCCAGCCTGTAACTGCGGTCTGTTTCTGTGTTGGTTTTGGTTTCTAGCTAATGGAGAATGCGGTATTCACTTTTGAGCAGTTGCTTTCCCCACATCTCCAAGGAGAGGCCTCCAAAACCACAGTCGCCATTGAGAAGGTTAAGCTCCGAGTCTTAAAGGTAAAATTGTTCTCTCGTTTGTGGGAAGCATGAAGCAAGAATGTGACCCATTTGTTTTGTTAAGTGGAAAATACCAAGTTCTCTGTTTCACTTGCCTCGCCTTTTAAAAATCTTTCCCCTTCTCTTTCCTCCCTGAGACACCCGTGACTATCACCTAGCAGCAGTTCCCCCACGACTTTCATGCCTATTCTGCCATCTAGTGGCTACTTTAGGGACCACAGGTCCTCAGCATCATTGTCGCTTCCTCAGCCAGAAGTGACGTGTCCAGGCTTACTTGCATAGCAAGTGGACTTGATATTTATTGGCTATCCACTATAAGCAAAGGATTGTGATAGGTATTGCATGGAATATAAAAATAGGCAAGGCACACCCTCTTTCTTCGAGGAGTTTACAGTATAGTAAAACCTATTTAAATTAACCATCACGATACCTGCTTTATGAAATTGTTTTAAATGTGCTTCATGCGTAAGTGTATATTAAAATGGCTGTAATAATAGGAACTTACATATATAGGTCATATCTTTAAGCTTTTTTAAAAACAACCCGGACTTCCCGGGTGGCACAGGGGTTAAAATCCACCTGCCAACGCAGGGGACACAGGTTTGATCCCTGGCCCAGGAAGATCCCACATGCTGCGGAGCAACTAAACCCCTGCACCGCAACTACTGAGCCTGTGCCCTACAGCCCATGAGCCATAACTACTGAGCCCACGTGCCACAACTGCTGAAGCCCGTGCACCTAGAGCCCGTGCTCTGCAACAAGAGAAGTCACTGCAATGAGAAGCCCACGCACCACAACAAAGAGTAGCCCCGTTCGCTGCAACTAGAGAAAGCCCGCGCGCAACAACAAAGACCCAACACGGCCAAGATAAATTTTTTTAAAAACCTGTTACATTTGATCCTCACAAGAACTTGTGAGATCACTGGAATATGTCTCCATTGTAGAGATAAGGAAACTGACCTCCTAAGATATCACATGACTTACGTAAGCTCAACAGGCTAGTCCGTGGTGAGCTTAGAGCTAAAACTATCCCTAAGCCTAGTCCACTAATTTTTTATTACCTACTTTCCCTAAGCAGGGCTTTGGAACAGAAGATCAAAGTCTCACAGAGCCTAGGAGGTGGTCCCTGAATTTCAGACCTGATCTTAATGCCTCACAGGCAGTAGGAAACTCTGGCAACCAAATCATTGAGATTAAAAGCAATATTTGTCACGGTAACACACAAAATAATGAACGTGCCATTGAAAAAGAAAAGATAGTCCCAATGTCAATGCCACCTGCCACATCAACACAATTTTTACCTCTCAGGACAGTCCATCTCTTTCCTGGACACTTTTGTCTACAAGAACATACTTCCTAATGCTAAGCCAAAGTTCTCACCACTGGTAATTCTAGTTCTACCCTCTGCTCATGTCCTTCTTCCACATGGTAGCCTTTGGTTGTTTGAATAGAGCTATGATTTTGCCCCAAGTTATTATCTCCAGTATAAATCTCTTTAACCATTCTTTTTTTTTTTTTTTTTTTTTTTTTTTGTGGTACGTGGGCCTCTCACTGTTGTGGCCTCTCCCGTTGCGGAGCACAGGCTCCGGACGCGCAGGCTCAGCGGCCATGGCTCACGGGCCCAGCCGCTCCGTGGCATGTGGGATCCTCCCGGACCGGGGCACGAACCCGTGTCCCCTGCATCGGCAGGCGGACTCTCAAGCACTGCGCCACCAGGGAAGCCCTAACCATTCTTTATTTGGCCTGACCATTCTGCTTACATGCCTGTGACTATGCTCCAGTTTGTCTGTGCCTTCCCCACTTTAAAGCAACACATAAAACCAAACCCTGGTAGAACAGAGTGAATCATCATCTTGCCAGTTCCAGATACTGCACTCTTTGGTTAACATGCCATGGTGTTAATGTAGCTGTGAGCTAGATGCTCTCTTTCCTTGTGGAAGTCGTTACAACCTACCAATCCTGCTTTCAGGATGTAGAGTGAAGGAAGGAGATGATCATGACTCCCATGGACAACTCAGGACAGGGGTGGTGAGATAATAACTCATCCCCCAGTTCTGTCTTCAACTTTCTAACACAGAAGTCACTCTGTTTTGTTTTTTTTTATCTTACTTCAGTTTCCACATGTGTGAGAGGGGAGGGTAAGATGGGTCATTAGCAGTCATAACCTTTCCTTAGAGTGTGAGAGAATTGCACAGAAAGATCTCTGAAACCTTGGAACACCACAAGGGTCCTCAGAAATTAGAGGGGGAAAGGGAGACGAAGTGAGTAGCTGAGTTTTTTGTTGAAGCAAAAGTGAACAGATTGTAATGTTGCTATTTAGCCTATGTTTCTATCTCTGTATTGACAGCAATATGATTATGACAGCAGCACCATCCGGAAGAGGATATTTCAAGAGGCGCTGGTTCAAATCACACTTCCCACCGTGCAGAAGGCACTGGCGTCCGTGTGCAAACCAGTAAGGGGATGGGCTACTCCAGAGCCTGCTGTCGTTGCCTATGAAGTTCAAGCAATTTTTTTTTGGTCATGATGTGCTTACCCACAGTATTTGACCAGGGAGGGGTCAACAAACTTTTCCAATAAATAGTCAGATAGTAAATATTTTAGGCTTCCCGGCCATACTGTTTCTGTTGCAATCACTCAGTTCTGCTGTTATAGCACCGAAGCAGCCATAGGTGATACATAAACAAATGGGCAGTCTGTGTTCCTATAATACTTTATTTACAAAAACAAGCAGCTGGCTGGATTTGCTGACCCTTGGACAAGACAGAATCTCAAAGGGTAATGATCAGAGTCTGAGCCAAGTTAAGGGTTGACATAGAATGCCTGAGGATACCAGGGGTTCCTCATTATGGTGTGACTCACAGGTCCAACGTGTCCTCTGAAACTTGACCTCTACATCCATGAAGAGACCTTAAGTAACACGATTACAGAAGGCTATTTGTTCTGTTAAATCCAGTAACGTATGCTTACTGAAATCAATGAAACTGAAAACATTTAAAGCTGCCACGGACACTAGGCAACCAGTGACAGCCATGATTGTGAAGACGTGACTTAGTCTGTAGAGCAGGGTCGTGGATGAGCCAACTGTGGAGGCTGGGTCAAGACCTGGGTTCAAGTCCCAGCTCCTCTGTGTATGAGCTCTGGGGCCTCGGGCAGATCACTTTTCCTCTCTCTTGGCCTAGATTTCATCAAGAAAATGGAGATTATAATACTTTGCAGTATCCTTCTTAAGACTGAGAAGGCTAGGGTGATACAGTGAACATTTGATACGTGCTTGCATGTGCTTGGCACTTTGTATGGGTTGTCTCCATGACATTCATGACAACCCTATGGGGAGGTACTATTTATATCCTCATTGCACAAATGAGGAAGCCTGAGGGGCTAAGGAATGGGCCCAAAGTCACAGAGCTGGGAACCGCCAGAGTGTGAACCTAGATCCCACTCACTGATAACATGGTATGTACTCAGAAAATGGTATTTACTACTGCCTTTACTCCTGCTACATGATCTATGAGCTGGGATATTAGCAAGGCCGGCTCCCTCTTGGCACAAACGATAAAGAGCTTTTTAGAATTTAAAAAGGGCTTTTTGGCAACTTAGAGAGTCTCCAAGCATTGGAACATTAAAATCCTTTGCGTGAGTTATTTTACTGCGGAAATTTCTTTGGTCATTTTTATATTCTGTAAATGCTGTTTTTCTTCAGAAAACCATGGGCATTTCTAGTACCTGGCCCTCCTTTCTGAGGGTATATTTCTTTCATAGAAAAGGATCTGATCAAATCAGGGCAGTAAAGAATCTGTCTATACGATTGTCTCTTGCCTGATGTGGATAGAACAGTCCAGCCATCCAAAGGATGACTCAGTGCACCTTGGACATGCCTGCACGCAGATGTTCTGCTGAGTTTTCTTTTCCAATTCCAAAGGCAATCTGGGGGCCTGGAGCCACATCCTCCCATGATGGCAGAAGAGCAAGGAAAGTCCCCCTTCCAGTCTGCTCCCCTTTTCCCAGGAATCCGCAGAGTTGTACCCAATCTGTAAGAGGCTCTTGTGATTTTTAATCAAGAGAGACTGGTTTCAAGAGAAAGGCCCAGCGTTTTCAGTAATGAAGGATATTGTATCAGGGTCAAGAAATTTAAAAACATCTGGATTTACAGAATAAATAAATTAGGGGAGCATCTGCTTCAGAGAAGGATTCTTTATTTAACTGAAGTGTGTTTCCCTCGGTTCTTTAAGGCACAGCTTCCAAGATCTGCGGTACTCAACCCAAGCTGCACCTTAGAATTGCCTGGGGAGATTCTTTTTTAAATTCTGATTCTCCCAGACCCACCCTCAGGGATTCCAATTTAGTGGATCCAGGGAATTCAATATATGTCACAGTTTGATCAATTCAGTATAGAAGACCTGTTTTGTCAAGTTGTACGCATCACAATAAGTTCCCCTAGAAATGATTCCTCTCTGCAGAATTAGTTAGCTGGTTGAAAGTTTAAAGGTCTACTGTTTATTTATTCAGCAAACATATATAAAATATGTATCCAATACGATCCAGGCGCTGTGCCAGGACAGTGTCCCTGCTGTCCTGGGGTTCACAGCCTAGAGGCCGGAGACAGAGACAGGTACACAGTGGACTTTGTGATGAGCACGGAAGAAGCCTTGTGGGGAAGAGTGATCGCAGAGTTCAGAGGAGGGTGCCCAACTCTGCCTATGGGGGTAGAGAGGACTTCCCAGAGTCGTGTTTTCGCCCAGTCCTGAGGGATGAATAACAGTCAGGGGACTAAGGAGCGGAAGACCACATGGGGAGATGAAAGGTGTTGCAGACATGAGCCTGTGCCCCTCATTTTGCAGAGGTAGAGAGAGGCGCAGAGCAGTGACCTGGCTTGCCTAGGGTCCCACAGCTAGTCCAGGGCAGTGTCCAGTTCCTGGGCAATGCTCTTCCCATGTGGCACTTTTCTGTATGTCTGTCCTGTCCCACAGACCCTCTTGAGATCATGGAAGCTCATGTCTCTTCAGTCCTGTGGCTTTCCCTAGGGTGGGTATAAAGGGGTCCCATTATTACCCACTGTGATCTGGTCCTGGGCTACAGAACCCCAAGTCCTAGCACTGAGAGTTGTCTGAATGTGGTGGCTTCTGATCACCTGCTGTAAATCTTCTCCCTCCAGGCAAAAGGCATTGAATCCCACTGCTAAGTCCCTGGCTCTCTGAGAACCAGATGTCAGGAGCCCTCCTCCAGCACCATCAGGTGCAAGGATTACTGAGTTAATCACTAGGATATGATTTAGTTCATTTTGATCCACGACTTGACCTCATACCAATAACAGGCAAGCCATGTGGAAACTCTTGGAAAGCAGGAAGTGTTAAAGGATTTTGCATGATGCCTGGATTGCCTTAGATGGAATCAGTGAGTTCCAGGGCCAGTTGGAGGGAAAGAGGAGAACATTTCTGAAGAGTCTTTGACTAGAGATTCTCCACACCCGAAAAGGGGTCCCATCCTAAGAGAGCTAAACATACCTCTACTCTAGGACCCAGCAATCTCACTTCTAGGTGTACACTCAAGATAAATAAGTCCTAAATCCACAAAATCATGCACAAGAATATTCATAGCAGTTATGTTCATAACAGTCAATATCCATCAATAGGAGTATAGATAAACAATTTTTGTTTACCCATATGAGTGCCATTTACCAATAAAAAGGGATGAGCTACTGCTACATGTGGAAACATGGATGAATCTCAAAAAAAAACACAAAAAAAGAATACAGGATTCCATTTATATAATTTTAAAGAACAAGAAAAACTAATCTATTGTGATAGACACAAGATCAGTGCTTATCTCTTGGGGTGGGAGGAGTGTGGACTAGAAAAGGGTATGAGGGTGATGGAAGTGTTTTCTGTCTTGATCTGGGTTATGGTTACATGAGTATATTTATACATTTAAAATCATTGAGCTGTACTTTTAAAATGTGTGCATTTTTCTGGGTATAACTTATACCTTAGTAAAGTACTTTTAGCATTTAAAAAAATAGCAGAAGCAGAAGAGGGAGGAAATGTTTTGGTTATGATGAAAACAAGGAGGGCCCCAGACCCACTGACAAGGCCTTGAGATGATCAGAATCTCTGGTGTCTGCCCCCTCGAAGGGCATAGAGCATGTCCCCAGTACAGGGAATGGTGCCTGCGGAAAGGGAAGGGGAATGACCAAGGCATCACACTCCAAGGGGGCATCACAAGTGACAGCCATCCTTTCCATAGCTCCTCTGAGAACTGGCATCTCATGCTTTGTCCCCTTTGTCTTCTTATCTCTTCCTCTACAGGAGCTTCAGAAATACGAGCAGTTCATCTTTGCAGATCACACCAATATGATCCATGTTGAAAATGTCTACGAGGAGATTTTACATCAGATCCTCCTTGATGAAACGCTGAAAGGTAAGGAAGGTTTCCCTGGTGCTGGAGAAAGCTCTAGATAGAGGGGAGTACCCCTGAGTGGACCCTGGGAGGCCAGCTAGGTTTTATCAACAGGAATGAAAGGGGAAGAGGAAATTGACAGGAGGAGCTGGGGAGACAGAGAACAGGGACAGAAGGGACGTCCCCTGAGCAGTCATATGATTTGACTCATAATCCACTGGCCCATTAGATATTATTTCTCTTTCAATCCAGATAAGGACTCTGTGAGAGGAGATTTTTTTTTTTTTTTTTTTTTTTTTTTTTTTGCGGTACGCGGGCCTCTCACTGTTGTGGCCTCTCCCGTTCTCCCATTGCGGAGCACAGGCTCTGGACGCGCAGGCTCAGCGGCCATGGCTCACTGGCCCAGCCACTCCGTGGCATGTGGGATCTTCCCGGACCGGGGCACGAACCCGTGTCCCCTGCACTGGCAGGCGGACTCTCAACCACTGCGCCACCAGGGAAGCCCGAGAGGAGATTTCTAAGCTTCATTTTTCAGATGAGAAAACTAAGGCTTAGAGACATTAAACCCAGGGTGTCTCCTGATCAGCTATCTTCCTCCAGCTGTTGCAGACAGAACAGAGGAAAAAGGGCTCTTCTTAGCCACAGGCTCACAACCCCTCCCCAGCCTGGAGGGGGTGATTCAGTAGCAGGGCTTCCCAGCTGCTCTGCTCTCTCAGCACATTCCTCACCTCCGCTCAGCTGGACAGAAAGACACTGGGCGATGACTCCATCCTCTGTGAGTCTTGTTAAGACTCTAGCACCCGGTGTCCCATGGAATCAGTCCTTGTTTGGGATAGGAGTGTAGACAGGAAAACTTGGATATAAATGGGCTGGAGAGGGCCATCCC
The DNA here is from genome assembly GCF_949987515.2 of Delphinus delphis. Taxonomy (NCBI): domain Eukaryota; kingdom Metazoa; phylum Chordata; class Mammalia; order Artiodactyla; family Delphinidae; genus Delphinus; species Delphinus delphis. Next base: position 139,454,819 of record NC_082683.1, on the reverse strand, counting down.
TAAAACTATAGGCCTGAAGCATATCTGGTCTCCACAGAGCATCACCAAAACCCCTCCACACAGAAAGCTGACTAAGCACAAGCCCCAGGTCCAAGTAGCTCATCCAGTGAGATAAGGAGTATAACGATGTCAGCACAGGGCTTCCCTGGTGGCTCAGTGGTTGAGAGTCCGCCTGCCGATGCAGGGGACACGGGTTCGTGCCCCGGGCCGGGAAGATCCCACATGCCGCGGAGCAGCTGGGCCCGTGAGCCATGGCCGCTGAGCCTGCGCGTCCGGAGCCTGTGCTCCGCAGCGGGAGGGGCCCTAACAGTGAGAGGCCCATGTACCGCAAAAAAAAAAAAAAAAAAAAAAAGACGTCAGCACAGTATCTGCACAAAGGAAGGGCTCAGTCAAGGCCACCATAGCACCTTTGGGCAAATTAGAAAAAGGCTCCCTTCCTCCAGACACCTGACTGCTCTCTGTCAAAAAATTGTCATGACATACTGATTTTGGTTCAAGCAGGACATGCTTCTGCTGCCTGCTGGAAAATTACTATGCTGAATACCCACATCTATGCTGTCCCTGATGTGAATGGCATCCCCTTGGGTGTGAGTGAGATCACTGCACAGCCAGAGGTGGAGGCTGGTTGTCAGAAATGTCAGCTGCTGGTTGTTACTGTTGATTTTACTCCTCTCAAGGCCTCTAGGGCTGAGTTAGAGGTACATAGGCCTTCAGTTTGGACACTGCAGGTCAACAGAGCTCTCTCTGCATGCTCAGTACTGAGGACCCATTACACTTTCAGGACTGGACTTTGAGTAAAAGCAGAGAAAGTTAAGGCCTGTTCTGCCCTAAAGGAGTTCAGTCAAAGTAGGCAAACTGGAGCCCCACATACTAGCAGCTAATGAAATGTGCTGGGGGCCTCCACGGGTGATACAGATCATGCTGTTATAGACTTGAGCTCCTTGAAAGCCAAGGCCATACTTTATTCATCTTTGGATTCTCAGAGTCTGTCCCATAGTTGATGTCCAGTCAATGTGTGCTGTCTGAAAGAAGTAAATGAGTGAAGGAATGAATGAATGAACATTACAGAGGTTCAGGGTTTGGCACGCGTTTGTAGGCTCTGGTCATCAGGGAAGACTACCTGGAAGAGGGTGGATGTAAGCTGGCACTTGAAATTGGGAAATTTTGATGGCCAGAAAAGCTGAGAGGGGAGTTTGGCTTCTGGATAAAAATCAGAAAATCCAGGTTGGCCAGGGCAGAGTATTAACCTTATGTTTTGTTTTCTGGCATCCCTCAGTGATAAAGGAAGCTGCTATCCTGAAGAAACACAATTTATTTGAAGACAACATGGCCTTGCCCAGTGAAAGCGTGTCCAGCTTAACTGATCTAAAAACTCCTGCAGGGTCAAACCAGGCCAGCCCTGCCAGGAGAGCCTCGGCCATTCTGCCGGAAGTTCCAGATAGTGAGATCCTGAGTAACGAGGTATTCCAGGAGTCAGGGGAAAAAAAACAGCCGGGGGTCCCTATGCCCAGCCCGCCCCCAGATGGGGATGGGCAGGTCATCATTTCAAGCACAGATGACCCTGTTGTGAATCCGGTGGCTGCAGAAGACACAGCAGGAGCCCTGGGCAAACACTCGTCAGAGCTGGAGTTTGGAGAGACTCACGAGGGCCAAGAACCCACCCAGGAAAAGCCAGAGCCCACCTCCGCCTTGGGCTCCTTGAAAGAGCTCAGAAATTTGTTGATGGTGACCACTGAAGTACCAGGGGAATCTGCCGCGCCTGAGATTGAAAAAAATACAAGTAAGGAGACCCTTGTTCCCCAAGAAATTGAAAAAGAAGAGGAAACGACCCAAATCTACACAGAGACCGATCAAGCAGCTGCCTCTAGTCAGGTCAACAGCGAAGAAAGTGAAGTCAGTGAGAGGGAGGTCCATCCTCCCTCTCCCGAGGCTGAGGCTGGTGGGGTAGAGTTGGAGGCGTCTCCAGAGGCTCAGCCAGCCTGCGGGGGGCTCAGCGAGGGCCCCAGGGGCCCAGGCCCCTTAGAGGAGCCAGCGGAGGCCGGGGAGCCCACGGAGAGGGAGCTCACGGCCGGGTCCTCCGGACTGGACGCCCTCGAGGGAGGAGGGCCCAGGTGCGCTGTGGAGGCTGAGGCTATGCCCCAAGAAGGTTGCAAGTTAAGTTGTGACCCCGTCAGCCCCGGTGAGAGCCAGGTTTCTCTGCAGGAAGAGGCGGTGGGAGGGAGTCACAGCACAGCCCAGGCTACCGCTAGCGTGGAGGCAAAGAAGAGTAAGGCCACCCGCGTTCACGAGTGTCAGTGGGTGGTTGAGAGTGACGCAGACACCTATAGCCTAGATTCACAGAGAGAAGATCCCCCAGAGCGGCCCTCGGAGGAGTGAAAGGGACAATTTGCCAAAAGTCTTTCTTTGAACAAACTCAGCCGAAAGGCTACAGCTCAAGGATACACTTCGGGGTTGCCTGCGAGTTGTTACCAGAACAGAAAAAAAAAAATTATGAAGTACTTCCTTAATTTGTGTCACGAAGCTAGAGGGAATGCGCGTAGAGCATGAGCGCTGAGGCAGCCCTTTGTGCGGTGGAACTGTTCTGCCAGGACTTACTGCTTTAGCATTTTGACAGGAATTACAAAGGTAACCGAGTGTGTGGGCTGAGAGGCAGCTGAGGGTATCCCAGGAGGGAGGTCGCTGTGGAGAAGACAGTCGGAGCGCTCTGCACATTCTCCTCCCATGCACTTCAAGGCTTCTTAATTTTTTTGTAAGAATGCAAAGGCATACCGTAAACGCAGCTTCGCCGTCTACTTACTATACCAGCCTCACGGTCTCTTAAGGACTCAGCATTAGTCCACATTCAGGCTGCAAGAAAGGGAGGCTGTGTGCACCCCACAGAGCCTGAGACATCTCAGGGGAAGCTGAGATGGGGAGCAGAAACGGAGGAAGGTTGTGGTCTGTGCAGCTGTCTGGGCCTCTTCCTAATTGTGCTATCAATTTCTTACTAATTAATCTTGTTAATTCTTACAAATTAATCACTTTTTGGAGAAAATCAGATGAGACAAGGAAATTTCCTGGGCATGTTTACGCCTGAAAGCATTCCAAATTAGCCTTAGACTGTGCAGAGAAAGAGCTTAGCTGAATTATCGGGCATAAAGCCTACCAATTAAACAGACATCATTTGAACAGCTATTCTAGGCCACATGCTGTGTTAGGCACAGTCAAACAACAACAACAAAAGGACGCAAGAAAGAAAAAAAAAATGAAAAGATAAGGTGCTTGTCTAGTATAAATTAAAAGGCCCAAAGGAACTTAATCTAAAAGAAAAAATATGACAACTTTCTGTCTTTCCATGGAAACAGTCCTGGTTTATTCTCAGGAGGGAATGAAGTGAATACAGTGAATTAAAAAAGAAAGAAAGAAGAAAAGAGGGAAAGAAAAGGGAACAAGAAAGGAAGAGAGAGAGGGAGAGAAAAACCAAGCTATAGATCGTTAAGTTCCAAAGATGTTACCAGAAATGGAAATTATTTGTTCAGTTGTTCAGCAAGTTGTTATGTCCCAGGTGCTGGGATACTGTGGTGAAAACGACTCTGCTCCTTTCCCCCAGAGCTTACACTTTAATGGAAATAGACGGAAATACGTCCTCTAAATGGATCTTGACCTTTACCTGTTAATGTTAAAGATGGAATGGACTTACTTGTAAAAGATTAAAAAGATGTGTCCTCTTGTCCTTCAGAAAAATACCAGATTATTTCCTGAAAGCTTTAGTCCCAGTTCCACGTCTTGAAGTTTCCTTCCACAAATTTTAATATTAGATCCCAACATACTCTCCTAAGAGCTTGTTTTGATCATCATCAGCAAGTAGTTTATATCAGTTTTTAAAAGAATTTGTCCCATAGTTTGACCATTTAACCAGGAATTAAAATGTCTCCCTCTCCACCTCTCCATGAAGAATTGCTTGGCTTTCTAGGTCATAAGGGATGAAGAATAATCAGGATCAGTATACTCTCACATTGAATTGTTTCAACTTCTTTTACAGTGTTTAGATCCTCACGTTTGTGAAGGATCTCATTGTAGGTAAAGAAGGTGGCAGTCACTCCTCCCCTGGTCCCCGCAGTGCCCGTGCTCACTCATGTCCTTGCGTTTGGCTTAGAATATTACAATTATGTTTACTTCCTGTCTCTCCAGGGGCTCCTTCCTTCAAGGACAGACACTAGGGTTTAGTCATCCTGTGTACTTCCTGCACACACAGCCTTGAATAATGGCTCCCTGCCTTCTCAAGTCACTTGAATATCCCTAGTGCCTAACAAGGAACTGCTTGTGTCCCGGTGCTCAGGAAATGTGAGAACTGATCACCCACCACACCGCTGTGCCGGGGCTATTTGGGGCTGGCTGTCAGGCAAGGAGATGTTTTTACTTGGGCTTTCTGCCCTTGGGGAGTCTTCTCTTAAATCAAGTCCAAAGTCCAAGGGGCAGGTGGCCAGATGGTCCGATGTGCTGCCCATTAAGGCCAGGAGCCAAAGGAGCAGTACCCAGCCTCGCCCAGGACTGCCCTTCTCTCCGGGAGCATTGTGACAAGGAAGCGAGGAGGTCAGGGCCCAGGCTGAGTCCACACCGGAGCTTCCCAGCTTCCTCCCTGTGCTCACTTCAGGGCTTTTGGCACACCTTGGAAAGCTAAGAGATTTTTCCAACCCTAAATGAGAGTACCTGTCACTTCATTGGATGGATGAACATCAATCAGTGCCCAATCAGTGCCCTCCCTTTACCCATCCGTAGACCAGACGCCAAGTGGAAGGATGTAGCTGAGAACACAAGGAATTTTTCTGTACATATTTCACAAAAGACAAGTCCACTAGATTAAGTCCGATGATTGTTCCATTTGAAGATGGAACAGGAAATTGAAGTGCATTAAAATTTCCTTATCTGTTTTAACATGTTGAGTGGAATAGCTTCATATTACCATGAGTTTGTCTTGCTTTTAATACAGATTTATCTGCATTGCTTCAGTGGTTTCCAGGTTGGAGCAAGGTTATTGTGATTTAAATGAGCAGCTCGAAAAGCCTCTGCAGGCTACTCTGGGGATCTCTCTTATGTGCAAATCATTTGAAATGCATAAAACCTCAAGACATGGTCTTCAGCAAAAATTCCATGACTTTAGTTATGTTACTATTGACTTTTCACAAAGAAAGAATATTTTCCTTGAAAAATAATTAGCTTGTCATTTTTTTCCTTTGCATCTTAAAGACAGTAGTGCTTTGCATTATGCAGAGTAAACTCTCTTTTCAAAAAAAAAACGTATTTTAGAGACCACAAGGATAAGATTCCAGTTTGTCCAAAAGCTTTATAAAGAGGCTGAGTGTGAAGAACTACAGGTCTTCAGGCTCGATCTTCTACATTTTATTACAGAGATTCTCAAGTCTGGTTTTGTAACCCTCAGATTGGAGCCAGTGATTTCAAAGGGTTCCACAGTTCTCTCAGACAAGTGATTTTATTTCTTTATAAAAAACGATAAGTGATATATGCTACATAGCAATTTTAATTTGGGGAAGAGAAGGACATCACTGACTAAATAATACAATTTCTCTAGGTAAAAAAGTTGGCTACATGTGCCTTCTTACTTTACCATAAACAAATGGGTTTTACAATTTGCCTTCTGAAGTCTGCAACCTCAGCAAAGAAATCTACACTGTGGATTGATTTTTCTGGTCACTGTAGAAAGCATATAAACTTAAAACACTTTGTAACGACATATTTACCCTGCCAAGTGCCTATATTGCAATAAAATGTTTGTCCTTGAAGAAGTGTCCAATGTCATATTTATTTAGAATGGGGCTGGTTTCATGTTTTAAGCATATGTCATACTTGAGCTGGGAGGAAGAGTCCTCAGAGACAGAAAGGTGAGTCACTGTTGCTGTATTATGGAACTTTTTACTTTTCTGTCATCAGGAAAGAAGCCACAGGGACGTCACTTAATGTCAGTTGTAATTATGCTTTTAAAATGCATGTGCTAATTTCTCTAGGAATTGGATTACGTCTATAATACAGCAATGGGCAATTATTCTTGATGTAATTGAACTGCTGTTCAAACAAATTTGTTTTCAGTGGGCAACACTGAGCAAAATATTTATTCTTTCTATAATTATAATTAAAACAATATTTACTCACCAATATCCACAGTTGCTCATTCATCCATAAATTCATTCATCCAAAAAACAATGATTGTGTCTGCAGGCGCTCTAGTGAGTGCTGGAGAAACAGAGGTGAGCACGGTGGACGTGATCCCTGTATCAGTAACCTCGAATTCTCAGGGTGGACACGGCCAGGGAGAGCTCAGAGTGGGTGGTTGCTTCCGTATCTGGCATAAGCGTTGTCTGTGATCTCAGCTTTAACTTTATCTACACCAACAGCTTCAAGCAAGAGAGGAAGAAGAACTGGAGAAATCATGTCTGGTGGTGATGGGGACACTGTGTAGCACAAGCTTCACCACTCCCACTCCTCCGTCCATACCCAGATTCCGGTACGCAAGCATCAGTCTCAGGGCGGCTCCTCCAGAACTTCTATTTAGGGCCGATAATCAGATTGGAATTGGGGCGGGGGGGGGGGGGAGTTTGAAAGCACTTTTGCATGTTTTTTGTTTGTTTGTTTGTTTGTTGCGGTACGCGGGCCTCTCACTGTTGTGGCCTCTCCCGTTGCGGAGCGCAGGCTCAGCGGCCATGGCTCACGGGCCCAGCCGCTCCGCGGCATGTGGGATCTTCCCGGACCGGGGCACGAACCCGTGTCCCCTGCATCGGCAGGCGGACTCTCAACCACTGCGCCACCAGGGAAGCCCGGCATGTGTTTTCTTCTATGTTTATCTGGTGTGGCTAGGATGGAACTGACGGAGGTCCCGGGAAAGGTCGACTACAGCTTTTCTCTCCGCACAAGCTTCGAGCCCCTCCTGGTTGAACACCTCTCAACCTTTGCCACAGCCTCCCCTTTGTCAAGAATATCTGTCCCTCCCTTCCCCACCCGGCCAATTCCCACTACTTCTCCTGGAAGAGTCAGTACAAGTCAGGCCAGTTTCCCCATCACGCTCCCACCCCCAATAACACTTTGCTGAACCGTCAGCCAAATGTACTTGCTCACTTCTGCTCGTCTCCTCTCACTGCTGCAGCCATGTACCTGTCCTGTGCCTTGGGGCAAGGACCCTGCCTTTAGTCTTTGAATCGTTAGTACAGCATAGGTCCCTGCATATAGCAAGTGCTCAAGAAGTGTTGAATAAATGAATAAATATCCCCAATCCCAGATGTAAGAGACAAGTGGAGATATAGCTGGTGATCCCTTAGCACATAATAAGGATCTGTGATGCTGGGAAGTTTACCCACCCTCAGTCTACTTAGATAGTTCTGTTTTAGTGATGGGACTTGACCATGGGTTTTTGTACACCCATCCCTCTTGTGAGGGAGCATCAGAGCCAAGTTGCCCCCAAATCAAGCTAGCTACTATGAACCACCTCCTAGTTTTCAGGAAAGTAGCCTCCACTGGGTTTTCCTGAGGTCCCTATGAGGTCAACAATGCAAAAAGTTTAAGAAGTTTACCATTGAATGGCATCCAAATCTGTGAAGCATGAGCAAATGCCTGAGAATTAATGGACAGCATCTTCCTTCTAGCAAGCCCTCTTCTTGAGGATGGCCAAGGAGCAGGGAAGAAGATGTGGTCCCTGATTTGGGGGAATTCAGTCCAGCTGGGAAATCTGGGAAGAAAATGGTGGTTCTGCAAGAAGAGGAAGAAGGGTTCTGACAGCAAAAGTGGCAACTGAGGACTCTACTCAAGAAATTGCAGGTTTGATTGTTGAACCTATTAACGTTTGCCCTTTGTTTCTTGCCTCTTTTATTTCTTCTCTGTCATGAGCTAAAATCCAAAATCCAGCTGCCTACAGATACCCTGAAGAAAATTTTTATCGAGATTGCTATCTACTAGTCTCTACACACTTTTCCCAGGAACCTTGAGTCCTCTGTGGAAGCTGTCCCAGACCTTCTGCAGATCCAGTCGTGTGTCTCTACACAAAGGGGTATGCATATGTAGTAGTGAGAGCTCTCTTTGTATTAGCAATTCCAAGTGTAACTGTTGGGGTAGGAAAGTGGGTTTATGTGTTGGAGAATTTCTACAAGGCATTGGGGTGATTTTGAAGCTAAGAGCTGACGTCTCCTAGTAAGACTTCAACACCTCCACTCCCTGCCTCACCCTCCTTTGTGCTCCTGCCTGAATCATGTGGGGGACAGTTTTTTCTGCACAGTTTGAGAGGGATCATGTGAGGGAAGATGAAGGTATTTTCATTTCTGTCCACTGGACGCTTCAAGTTTTGAACCTTAAATTTTTGATTCAGATTTTAGAGTAAATGATGTTTTCCATGTACTGTCAGGATTCATTCATGGATTAATTTTTTTCAAATAATATTTATCGATATCTGCTAATGTGCCATGGAGTCTGCCAGACCCTGGGAACAAAACAATCAGCCCCTGCCAGCACTACCTTCAGTTTGAGGGTTATCTTTTCTGCACTGAGATTTTCAATTATTCCATGTAAGGAAATACTCTTAATACTCATGAGCCTTTCTGCCTTTCAGATCACAATTTAGAATTCTTCACGAAGTTTGCTTATAAACTTGGTTTACTTGCTTTAAAGTCCTTTATGAGAAAATTGTATGGCTGTCAACGTATTGTGTGAACTTGGGCTAACCACTTAACCTTTATAAGAATTTGTTTGTTTGTGAAATGGGAATAATAGCACCCAATCACAAGGTTATTGTCAGGATTAAAAGAGATAATGTGCATTTAAGCACAATGAATAAAAGGAGCCTCAAAGAAGTTAAGCAACTTCTGAAGGTTACACAGCTAGTAACTAGTTGAACCAGGTGTATAATTTAGCAATCTCTACAAAATGAAACCACTCCAAAACTCAGTGGATTAAAGCAGTGAGCATTTATTATTGCTCAGAAGTCTATGGGTCAAACACCAGGTAGACGGCTCTTCTCATCCTGGCTGGCTCTCTCAACATGTGTGGGAGGTGACTGGCTGTATGTTGGTGGAGCCTATCCATTGCTGGGCAACTGGGCTCTACTCCGTGTGGTCTCTCATCTTTCAGCAGGCTGGTTCAGGCGCATTCCTGTTGCAGAAGCCAGGAAAAGAGAGGGAGAGAAGGAAAGAGAGAGAGAGAGGCAAAAAGCTTCTTGAGACCTGGGCTCAGAACTGGTGCAACATCACTTCTGCCATATTCTGTTGGCCAAAGCAAGTCACAAGGCTGGGCGAGATTCAGGGATGGAAGAGCTGCAAAGTCACACACTGCCTTGGGCAAGAGTTCAGGGGAGCCATTAACTGGGGCATCAGTGCAGTCAGCCTGCCTCACCAGGATTCAGATGACTTCTGTTTGATTCTAAAACGGTACTCTTGTCTCCGTAGGATACTAACTACGAACACTCACACAGAACGTTGGTCCCTCTCACATCCTTCCCCAATGTCTATGTGCTGCTGTAGCCCCACTCTCCATTAGGTGAACAAAACACAATCATTCTCAACCTTAATCCGTTGATCTATCAAAGAATCTTGATTTTTGCATTGGTTTGGAAAATGAGTCTTCTATTTAAAAGTATTTTTTAAACTTACAAACCTTGTAAGAAGAAAGGTCTAAAAGAGTTCCCCCCATCTTAGCAATATATACTTTATATATTGCTTAGATTAATTATAACAAGGTCATTGGTCATGATCAACATGTTAATTATCTCAGGAGAGTGAGAAAATTTGACCGGTGACAAACAGTATATAACTTCACATAAACAAGCACCATTCTCTACAACAAACATGCCCATAATAGATGCAGTTTTCTATAGCAAATAATGGTAGTCTTCAGGGAAGGTTACAGTCCTTGGGGGATAATTATAAACACACACCCACTTCTGAAGGAAAGTTCTTTTCCCTTCTCAAAAGGAAAATAAAACAAAAGTAAACCCATATTTTAAACCAGCTAGAAACTCTTATTTCCTGCCACAAAACAGTTAAGTAAGGATAAATCTTACTTAAAAGTTTATCCTACCTCGTTAGTATTCTATATTCTTTGTAACTCTAAGGTAACTGATTTGTAAATATTCCTAATCCCTCTCCTTTTCCTGTTTAAATATGATCCCCAGGATATAACATTTTAAAAGCACTTGTATCAGATTTTGCACTTCCAGCTTTCTTGCTAGAATATTGTTGTACCTAGTGACCCATGGTTTCTTTTAAAATTTTAATGAAAGCTGAATAAAAGGTTTTGGGGCTTACAATAATTTTCCTTTACATCTTGTAGTATGCCATCTCACCAAGAATGGCTTTTCTTGTCTGTCCAGCACCAAGGATTGCATCAGGACTCACACTCTGCTCCCTGCATCATTTCAAGCCTTTTTTCTCAGAATTCCTTCAGCTTTTATGCTGACAACTTTTGGCACTTCATCATGTATCACCAAGAAATTTTTAATGATTTCTAATATGTTTTGACTCATAACTTTTAGAAGAGAGGGAGTTTTCCCTGCATGCCTAGATATTCAATATATTCATAGAATCATAGACTCTCAAGGTTGGAAGATACCCTAATGTTCATCGAGTGCAAATGCTTCCACAGTGCTTGCATTTACCCTTAAAAAAACCTCCTGCTAGTTGGTCATCCTCTAGGGATGGGGAACTCACTATCTCCCAAAGGAGATCATTTTGTTTTCAGACAGCTCTGATGTTTGGAGAGCAGAAATGTTACTGTCATGCTCTGCTCCTCCTCTGCCACCGTCCTCAACTATAATTTCCATCCCATGGGTCCGATTTTGTCCATCAGGGAAATAACACAGCGATCTAAGCTCTTTTCCTCCTGACAGATTTCAAACATCTCCAAACAACTGAGATCCTTTTTCCAGACTAAATATCCCCCAATTTGTCTCTTTTTATGTAATCACGGCTTTGACTTCCTTTGTTGAGTCTTTTTACAGCTCAGTTACAAACTAGTTCTTTGTGTTTTCCTTTCTTCTTTGAAGCTGGCTTCTCAAAACTCCCTTCTCCCTCAATAGCCTCCACCTCATAGCCAAAACGCCTTCTCTCGAAAATGTTCTCTCCCCTAGCCCAGTCCAGTAAGGCACAATTTTGTCACTTCCTCCCTTCCTTGTTATCTTCAAAGGGAAGCAAAGAGCATTTTTTTTATGGTAAAGTGTTTGCTTTCAAGCACTGTGGGAAGATACATGAAATAAAAATAAAAACTCTAAAAATTACAAAAAAGTTAAGTCCGTAGATTTAAGTTCCCAGGTCGACCATTTTTGAGTCCTTTTGAGAAGGTAAAAGGAAGACTGGTTAATTGTCAGCCCACTACTTATTTCTAAAGGTGGGGCTCGTCCACGTTCCCACTCCACTTCTGACCGCAGCTTAGAGAAGGCCATGATGAACCCATTCCTGCAAGAAGCATCTCTACCCAGAACGTGAATCAGGCGAAGCAAGTGCCTCAGTGGTTAAATATCTAGAAGGGGTCCCAGATTGCAAATAATCTCCACTAGATTTGTCCTACTTTTGGAAGTCTATCTCCTTTTAACATTTTATCTTTCTCCTTAGAGACCTTTTGTTGACTTCTGGGCATTTACTGATCAAAATTTTTCACCAAAAAAAAAAAAAAGAGGATATATAGAACAAGAGTTCAAAAAAAATCAGGGCTAGAAATAGGGATCTGGGGGAAATAGTCCCCAGAATTAGTCAGTGGCATATATTTGGTAATTGAAGCTACAGAAATGATAGGATCTCCCTTGGAGAATTTATAGAAGAAAAGTGGGCTAGGAAACTTAGGGAGCTTCCATATTTGTAGAGCAGAAGGAGAAAATGTAACGGTCAGATAAGTGGTAAAAAAAAGTAAAAGGGGGCTTCCCTGGTGGTGCAGTGGTGGCGCAGTGGTTGAGAGTCCTCCTGCCGATGCAGGGGACACGGGTTCGTGCCCCGGGCCGGGAAGATCCCACATGCCGCGGAGCGGCTGGGCCCGTGAGCCATGGCCGCTGAGCCTGCGCGTCCGGAGCCTGTGCTCCGCAGCGGGAGAGGCCACAACAGTGAGAGGCCAGCGTACGGCAAAAAAAAAAAAGTAAAAGGGTATAATGACAAGCAACCAGAGGAGAAGACAACTTGAGGGAGGAAGGAGTGGTCCATGTGTCAAATACTGCAGCGAGGTCAAATAGGATAAGGCATGAAATGTGTCCACTGGCTCACGAAAAATTCACCAGTGCCTCGGTAAGAGAGAAACCAGACTGTAATGGGAGGTGAAGGTGGATGCATTTCAGTTTGTCTTTGTCTGTCTTACTGTCTTAGAGTGTGTGACCCAAAACTGAACCTGATATTCCAAGCATGGTCTGACTGGTGGCATAAAGTGAGATCATGTCCACTTTGACCAATTCACTCTGTGTCTGGTAATGAAGCTTCAGCCCACACTCAGTTATTTTTGGCACTCCCACTTACTTCAGCACTCCAGTGACTCACATGAAAGTGGTCTGCTTAAACCTTATGTTATTTCCATATGTGGCAGAACTAATTCATGACTTCCCATCTCATGCTTGTGCAGCTGAGTTTTAAAACTAAGTTCAGAACCTCATCCAGCTACAATTCACCTTATTAGTTTCAGTTCTTTATTCCAAACAATGAAATATTCTTTGTCCTAATTCTGTCATCCAACATATTAGCTATCCTCCTGGCATTATGGCATCCATAAATTTGATTTATTTTGGTGTTTCCATCCAAGTTATCAATAATGTCAAGTCCCAAGCATTCAGGCAAGGGCTGGGTGGAAACTGGAAGATAATGGCTGGGTCTGAAGCCAATAACAAGTGTCTAAATGCTGACACTAGCAGGTCTGAAGCCAGGGGAGTTAGTGATTGTGGTACTAGGGGTTGTTCAAGGGGGTAAGGACAGTGGATAAATAATGGGGCAGAAGCCAGGAACTGAGCCAAATCACAACCTAGATGAGCAGATTCAATACAAAGGACAAATCTAGAAGCTAGAGAAATTAAAAGAATATCTAAAGTTATAACAGGCTCAAGGGGGAAAGTTCATATATAGACACTGATTCTTGGACTTCCAGGTGGCTTTTATTTTTTCTCTTCCACGTGCAAGGGTGTCTGTCCTTTAAAATTCTAAGGGTTTTTGATAAATAAAAATATGGTACAAGACAGGTCTTCTGGCTCTTTCCTAAGTAGCTTCTCTCATGTGAAACATTTTTGGGGTTGGCCAGGTAACCAGCTACTACTAATTCACCTAACTCTACTGGTGTCTACTTCATATTTCCCTTTCTGTCCCCAAGGAGACGAAATTTTATAAGAAAAGTTAACGGGGAGCAAGAAGAGTTGAGCAAAGGGGAGCAAGGGAAGGAAAAGAGAATGACTTTTCACTGGGGTTCCCATGTTGTATTTATTTTCTGTCCTGGAATTTCATCAAAGATTAGCATCAGTATTATTTTTAACACATATTAGCATAGCTAAAATGAAAACAAGGCTGAGTGCCGGGAAGGATGCAGCTAGAACTCTCATACACTGCTGGAGGGAATGCAAAAAAGAGAGAGATGTCCACTTTAGAAAACAGTTCGGCAGGTTCTTGCAAAGTTAAACATACCCTGGGGCTTCCCTGGTGGCGCAGTGGTTGAGAGTCCGCCTGCCGATGCAGGGGACGCGGGTTCGTGCCCCGGTCCGGGAAGATCCCACATGCTGCAGAGCGGCTGGGCCTGTGAGCCATGGCCGCTGAGCCTGTGCGTCCGGAGCCTGTGCGTCCGGAGCCTGTGCTCCGCAACGGGAGAGGCCACAACAGTGAGAGGCCCGCGTGCCGCAAAAAAAAAAAAAAAAAGTTAAATATACCCTTACGATATGACCCAGTAATTCCATTCCTAGGTGTTTACTGAAGAGAAATAAAAACTCTTGTTCACACAAAAACCTGTATGCCGATGTCTATAGTTGCTGTATTAATAATTGTCAAAAACTGGAAAACCCAAATGTTCTTCAGCTGGTGAATGAATGAATAAACTGGTACATGCATATAAGACTACTACTCAACAATGAAGAGGAATGCTCTGCTGACATGTTACAATAACATGGATGAGTCTCAAAATAATTAGGCAGAGTAAAAAAAGGATACATACTGTATGATTCCTTTTATATTACAATCTGGGACAGGAAAAACTATAGGGATAAAAATAGGTTATCGGTTACCTGCAGGTGGGGTCGTGGGAGGGACTGACTATGGAGTGGCATGTGAGGGGATTTTGGAGGGTGATGGAACTATTCTATATCTGGATTACAGTGGTTGCTCCATGGCTTTATGCATTTATCAATACTCATAAAACTGTGTACTGAAAAGGGCAGATTTTAGTAGTATGTAAATTATACATCAATAAACATGACTAAAAATATGTTTTAAGTGGCCCAAGTTTTCAACAATAAAGTAATTATTAAATATATTATGAAACATTTATACAATAAAGCGTTACACAGTTGTTTTGAGTTTTGTTATACTTTTTCTCTGCCGAGTAGCTTATGAAGAGCCTTTACATATGGGCAAAATTTCTCTGTTCCTAACTTTGAAGTCACCAACTTGTTTTTCCACTTTCCCTCGCAGCTAGGGCATGGTTATGTGTTGTATGTTCCTCTAGTCAGATTCACTCTTTCAAAACTTCAATTCAAAACAGTGGTAAGAAAGAAGAGGTGTCCATGAAAACGATCCATTCTGCTGAGGGTGGTAGGTTTTAGCAGAGAGATATCCAGCTCTCAGAGGGGCAGTGACAGAGGGGCTAGCAACAGCGTTCGAACTCCAAAGTCAGTGGTGCAGTTAAATTCCTGAAGCATCCTGGTGCTCTAATTTGAGCTGTATATTCCTCAAGCCGGTTCTTGGGCCCTCCAAGAGATTAACATATTTACATTGATGTAAACTTTAAATTAATTAATTTAATTAGCTAGAGTGTTGTTTGCAACCAAGAACCTCGAGTGATAGAACAATCATTAAAAATTATGCTTACAACCAGAGCCTTACTAACATGAGCTAAGACTACCTCATGGATATGGTGGCTTAGACCATCATGGAGAAACGTGACGTGTGCCTGGCAATGACTTCCACACCATGAGCACGTGTAGGAGGTGAATGTCCTCATCCTTGGCAAGAAGCTCTACGACAAGGTACAGCCTACATCACTCTTCTAATAAAATGGATTCCGAGTCTCCATTTAAACTGCAGGAAGAAGAGAGAGGAGAAAGAACTGTCTTCACCTATAGGTTTCCAAACTCATAGCTGCATTGAACTTCAGAACACCGAGAAGAACCATTTAAATCTTTCTGCTGAGCTATTTTATTTTCAATATATCTAGGTGTACCATCCTTGAAAAGAATCATTTATAAAGAGTTTGCAACAATGTAGGAGAGGCTTAGCCATGGTTTTGAGTTTAAAATAAAAAAATCACAAGGAAGTTAAATATATATGTATAGTCAAAAAAGCCTGGAAGAAAATTTGCTGAAATGGAAACAGTGGCTTGGGCTGGCGAGATTTTAAATGGTTCTTATTGTCTTTTGCAGCCGCCTCCCTTCTCCCCTTCCATGTTCCAAAATGAAGATGTCTTACTGTCAAAAATCAGAAAAACATGAATGTTTCAAAATATCTGAAATTTGAATTTAAATTCAGCAAAAATGTCCTGTTTTCCTAGAATCCCATAAATTAAGGGATTCTTTGGGTGCATTTACTTCTAGTCTTAAGCCCGTTGACTCCCATAACTGGGAATGATATATCAGCAAAAGGGAGATAGTCACTGGAAACCTTTGCCAAGTTAAAATTGGCCTCACAATAACCATTTGATGAGTACTGTTCTGAAGGTATCCGCTGCTTCTTTTGAAGTTCTGATTTTTTTTTTTTTTTTGCTGTACGCGGGCCTCTCACTGTTGTGGCCTCTCCCGTTGCAAAGCACAGGCTCTGGACACGCAGGCTCAGCGGCCATGGCTCACGGGCCCAGCCGCTCCACGGCATGTGGGATCTTCCTGGACCGGGGTACGAACCCGCGTCCCCTGCATCAGCAGGCGGACTCTCAACCAATGCGCCACCAGGGAAGCCCTGAAGTTCTGATCTTGATGCAAAGTTTCTTCATCAGGATCCCTAAGGTGATGCCCCGGCATCTGCCAGACCACCTTGCCAGCACTTTCTTCCCACCATGAAGAGCCAGGCGCCTCGGCGTGCAAGATCTGACAGACTGTCCCGTGGGAAGTTAGGACCTCCTAGGTTCTATTTTTAGCCGTGTATTACTGAGGGATCCCCCAAGAGGTTTTACATGAAAGACAATTTATTTAAGCCCATTACCGCTTGCTTGTTATGCCTTAAGGAATTGCAAATACGAAAGAGGTCACACTCATTAAAGCACAATGTGACATGCTATGAAAAACACAACATATGGTCACTTGAAGTCTGAAAAAATTGCTGAGTTTTAAATTTTTCATCCGAATATCCTTTGGTGTATAACCGTGTCCTTTCTGATTCTTTGAAAAATAAGGGTTTCTAGATCAAAACCACAGATGGGAATTTTCCCTCAGTGGGTAAAAAATGCCTGAAGATAAAGTTGCTAGACTCCATTAAAGGGATGACATTAAACACATGGACACAAAGCATTTTTTTTAACATCTTTATTGGAGTATAATTGCTTTACAATGGTGTGTTAGTTTCTGCTTTATAACAAAGTGAATCAGTTATACATATACATATGTCCCCATATCTCTTCCCTCTTGCGTCTCCCTCCCTCCCACCCTCCCTATCCCACCCCTCTAGGTGGTCACAAACCACCTAGCTGATCTCCCTGTGCTATGCGGCTGCTTCTCACTAGCTATCTATTTTACGTTTGGTAGTGTATATATGTCCATGCCACTCTCTGACTGTCACAGCTTACCCTTCCCCCTCCCCATATCCTCAAGTCCATGCTCTAGTAGGTCTGTGTCTTTTTTTTTTTTTTTTGCGGTACGCAGGCCTCTCACTGCTGTGGCCTCTCCCGTTGCGGAGCACAGGCTCCGGACGCACAGGCCGCGGACGCACAGGCCCAGCGGCCATGGCCCACGGGCCCAGCCGCTCCGTGGCATGTGGGATCCTCCCGGACCGGGGCACGAACCCATATCCCCTGCACCGGCAGGCGGACCCTCAACCACTGCGCCACCAGGGAAGCCCAGGTCTGTGTCTTTATTCCCGTCTTGCCCCCAGTTACTTCAGGACACAAAGCATTTTAAATACTTCTACATGAAAAAGATAATCTCTTTAAAATTTAGTAAACCTATAAAATTTGTAGGGACACTCCTTTAAATGAAATTTTTTTTTCACTTCTAGTTATACAATGGCTATCATGGAAGCAGTAACCTTATTCCACTTAATTAAAACTGGTGACGCTTTATCAATTACACACAGCTGTACCTGAGACTATTGGGATTAATATTAGTTTGGAATCAGTAGCATTATAGTAAAATCCCCGAGAACAGGGATTATGCATTAAATTTTATGCTAGAACTTTTGCTGACTAAATTAGTGCTAAAATGTAAGTGATAAAGTTAATTGTGAAGTATGCAAAATTTCCTTTCTTCTCTTTATTTGGAACTTTAATTCCCATCCCTAGGCCTTCAGCTAGGATTCGTTTTGCAGTACTTTTTCTCTCTGTAGTATTTTAGATGCACCAATAAGATGTTAGTTACCAAATGCTAACCTTCCTGTCTCAGTAAATGCTATTTTGGATGCAAGTAACAAAATCCTACTCAAATTATGTAGGAAAAATGAAGAGAGTTGATTTTATGGTTATAGAAGTATCTCGCTGGAACTAAAGTACCCCAAATCCATCAGGAGATAATTTCTCCATTTTTCCCATCTCTGAGGCTACCTGATCTCCCATTTTTGCCTCTCTGCTCATCTGTTCCATTATCATCTATCTGCAGAGTAGCTTTCTCCACTTTTCTGTACATAGGTACGACTGTGACTAACTAATGGCCCCTGAGTTTATTTATCCACATTTCTAGGAACCAGCAAAGACTATGATTTCTGGGCCCAGTTTGCTTAGTTGCTGTAGTATCGAAATCAGCGATAGCCAAGGGGTAAGGTGACATAGCAGACATCTGGCCCAGAGCTTCCTATATTTATTTGAACACAGAACACTACCCACCCCCAGTCCCTGGCTCTGGGTAAGGGTATTGTGGGGTATACCCGTTTATATCCTTCAAAAGAGAATTCCTCAAGATAGCATTTTGGGATGTTCTGATCTAATTTACTCCTTGAATTTTAGGGAGAGGCAAACATAGACCTAAAGAGATAAAATAACTTGCTTAGGGGCTTCCCTGGTGGCGCAGTGGTTGAGAGTCCGCCTGCTGATGCAGGGGACATGGGTTCGTGCCCCGGTCTGGGAGGATCCCACATGCCGCGGAGCGGCTGGGCCCGTGAGCCATGGCCGCTGAGCCTGTGCGTCCGGAGCCTGTGCTCTGCAACGGGAGAGGCCACAACAGTGAGAAGCCCGCCTACCACAAAAAATAAAAAAGTAAATAACTTGCTTAAATTATCAAGATAATGGCAGAGTAGGGATTATGAGTAATGATTATTATTCAGTAATTAGTATGATTAGGGCTGAGTAATTTGACATGTTATACCTTCAATCCAACCTTGATACCAATAAAAGTATAATGGCTACCTGGGCCGAAAGTGAAGGTTGAAAGTTGACTATTTCCTTCCCCCCTCCTCAGCTAGTTTACAAGTTAAGGCTTTTTATCACAAGCAAGGCTATACTAGTGTCCTAGGGCTGCCATCACAGTTTCCACAAACTTGGTGGCTTAAAGCAAAAGAAACTTATTTTCTCACAGTTCTGGAAGCCAGAAGTTGGAAATCAAGGTGTCCGCAAGGCAGTGCCCCCTCTGAAGGCTCTAGGGGCAAAGGCTCTCTTGCCTCTTCCAGCTTCTGGTAGCTCCAGGTGTTCTTTGGCTTGTGACCACCCAACTCCAATCTCTGCTTCAGTTTTTACCTGGCCTTCTCCTCTGTGTCTTCTCCTCTGTTTCTTTTAAGGATGCTTATCATTGGCTTTAGGACCCACCAAAGATAATCCACAGATCCTTAATTTAATTACATCTGCAAAGACCCTTTTATCCAAATAAGCTCACATTCACAGGTTGCAGGGGTGAGGATATGAACATATCTCTTGGGGGCCACCATTCATACCACTACAAAGACCTTATAAGGTACCATATGGTACTTAAAAACATCAAGAGGGTGGCAAAAGGGAAGGGATGAAAGGGTAATGATTTGGTATTTTTCTTCTCAAAAATAAAGGATGCAGAATGGAGGAAGAAAATGTTGTAGAATTTCAAGAAAATACAGTATCCTATTTTCCAGGATATAAAATTTACATTCCTAGATATTTACTAATTCATTAACTAATCTAACATTTGGGCCATGTTTTTCAACCTATCACACAAGTATGGTGCTGTTTTTTGTTTGTAAAAAAATTTTCCTGACAGAAAAATTGTTTGATTGTATGAGAGACAATTCACATCATATGAATTTTGCTACACCATCATAAAAAATCATTCTTTGAAAGGGCTTCATCAGTTTTCCCCTGGTGCTTCTCAATCCTTTGGTATTTAAATCACTCCTTTTGGAAGAAACTATTGTGTCCTAGAGACACCAGTGTTAAACTGAAGTTAGTGCAGGCTAACATTTTTAGAGGTCAGTTCATCAGTGAATATTTTTATCTTATAACGACTCTTGCTTTCTCCACAAAGTTGTATCTATAGAGATTGAATATTCTGATAAAAGAACTTCCATTAACAAATGAGAATGTGTCAAACAAGTAAAGGGAACAGGAATTGCTCTGTTTGCTCTGGGGTGGAGTCAACTTGAGCTGGGGCAGATGAAGGGGGCATGATGCTGTTTACAGTCACTTATACAGTACCTCGCACTTTTTAAGCTAAATCAAATGGTAAGACTCATATGGCAAGAAGGATAAGATTTATTTTAATTATGCGAAAGGAGAAAGTCTTAGAAGAAGTTGAAATTACAGAGAGCCAATATTCTTCCCACTGTGAAGAAAGGGTTTCTGATAGAATTGTCCATAAACGGAAAGGATCATCATGCAGAATAGGAAAGCAGCCACCATTAGAAATTTTTCAACCCGAGGCCAATGACTCTGGGGTACATTATCAGTGTCCTTCCGTTGATTTGGGGAATGAGAGAGTATAGGGTGGAGAGGCTGTTGGTTTAAAACTCTATAACCTCTGAATGAAGACAATGTGCCCTAGACTAGATCAGTTCAAGCCTGGAAAAAGAGATTGTCTATCCTCTCCCTGATGTAGCTTCTAAATCAGCCCTGTTCAATAGAAATATGGTATGAAATCATAATATAATTAAGATTCTTCTAGTGGTCACATTAAAAAAGTGCAAAGACACAGATCAAATTAGTGTTCATAATATATTTGATTTAACCTGATGTATTTAAAATAGTATTACTTAAACATGGAATCGATATTAAAAAATCATCAGATCGTCTACATTATTCTTTCACAACAGGTCTTTGAAATCCAGTAGATATTTACATTTATGGACTAACCACATTTCAAGTGCTCGACAGCCACACGTGGCTACTGGCTACCACGTTGAATAGCACAGTTCTTGAATTTGCTGTTAATGAAATCACAAATCAGATTTCTGGGAGTTGGAAAAAACTTCATAAATGCATTAAAATGGTTCTAAAATCTAGGTTTCCTGGAATACTGGAAGAATGCAAGTGTTGGGAAAACACTTCTGATTCACACTTACTTGGGTGACTATTCTCCTAATTTCCCCGCTTTCTTACGAAAACCTAATATTAAGTAAAGTAAATAACTTGGCAAACCACTAAGTTTTCTTATCAACTTCCAACAGGATCCACCCTCCAAAAGTGAAACAGTAAATAATAGCCCTCTAGTACTTTTATGTTAATCCTACTATATTTAATTCTTTTATTCCAGGAGCGACTGCAATTACTGATAATATAGCTTTTACTGTTTACTAGCTGTCTCTTCTCCCCACGGGATTTAAGTACTCTCAAGGGAAGCTGTCTCGCAGTATTTCTAGTAACACACCGTCTCTATGCATCTTATACACATGAGACAGGATAAGGAAAGTCATAAAGATAAGCTGGGCTACCTCTGTAACCAAACTTTCTCCAAGGTTCAGTCAAAATAATGTTTTTTAACACCTCTCCCAGGAGACTCTATTATTTATTTACAGTATTTGGGGATTTGACAGATAAACTATATATAATAAGCAAAATTAAAAGTAAAACAGGATTTTCCAGAGTTATCCTATTTTAGTTTTTAATCTAAAAAACTCATACTTGGGGGCTTCCCTGGTGGCGCAGTGGTTGAGAGTCCGCCTGCCGATGCAGGGGACGCGGGTTCGTGCCCCGGTCCGGGAGGATCCCACATGCCGCGGAGCGGCTGGGCCCCTGAGCCATGGCCGCTGAGCTTGCGCGTCCGGAGCCTGTGCTCCGCAGCGGGAGAGGCCACAACGGTGAGAGGCCCGCGTACCGCAAAAAAAAACAAAAACAAAAACAAAAAACTCATACTTGGGGCTTCCCTGGTGGCGTAGTGGTTGAGAGTCCGCCTGCCGATGCAGGGGACACGGGTTCGTGCCCCGGGCCGGGAAGATCCCACATGCCGCGGAGCGGCTGGGCCCGTGAGCCATGGCCGCTGAGCCTGCACGTCCGGAGCCTGTGCTCCGCAACGGGAGAGGACACAGCAGTGAGAGGCCTGCGTACCGCAAAAACAAACAGACAAACAAAAAACCTCACACTTGCATCTGTAAGTATAATCATGACTGTAAGAACACCAAAGCAAGAGCTTGGCACAGACTGCCAAGTGTCTCCCAATATTTGTTATCCTCTTCTCCTGTCCAGTAACAGAATCTCCTGAGTTTAAGCTTGGCACATGGCTGCTCAGTTAGAGGCTAAAAATCTCAGCCTTCCTTGAAGCTCTGTGTGACCAATTGAATAACTCCTTTCCGATGAGATGTGAGCCTAGGTTGTGTGTGCACCTTCCTGGTCACATTCCTTTATGAAGGAAACTGCTTGCCCTCCTCTCTCTCTCTCTCCCTTCAGGGGAGCTGGAAGGTTTATATGATGCTGGTGAACCAGTTTCTACTGTTGAGATGCCTACCAGGGGACAGAATAGCATCCTGAGTTCCTGAATGACTTCGTGGAGTAGAATTGTCTATCAGGCCTGAATCACGCATCTGCTTCTGAATATTACCTGGGAGAGAAACAACTTTCTATCTTGTATAAATCACTGTATCTGGCATCTCTTTCTTGCAGTCCCTTGGCTTATATCATAATTAATAAAAGGGTTTACCATCAGCACCACTATCATTTGAACTATGTTCAAAACTTTTGTCTATTTTTAAATTAATTTATTTAATTTATTTATTTTTGGCTTTGTTGGGTCTTTGTTCCTGCGTACGGGTTTACTCTAGTTGCGGCGAGCGGGCGCTACTCTTCTTTGTGGTGCGCGGGCTTCTCATTCCGGTGGCTTCTCTTGTTGTGGAGCACGGGCTTTAGGTGCGCGGGCTACAGTAGTTGTGGCATGCGGGCTCTAGAGCACAGGCTCAGTAGTTGTGGCACACGGGCTTGGTTGTTCCGCGGCATGTGGGATCTTCCCGGACCAGGGCTCGAACCTGTGTCCCCTGCATTGGCAGGCAGATTCTTAAACACTGTGCAACCAGGGAAGCCCTTGTCTATTATTTTTAACCATCTTTATACTATATGAGACTACATGCTTAAAAGACATAGGGACTTTTTTTTTCTTTTAGCTTATAAGAAAGGCTTCTATGACTACTTGCTTAGGGGGGTGGTGGGCGACTCTTAGTATTAAATGATACTATACAGCGTTTATGAAATCTTTATAAACTTAAAAGGGTTGCAAATAAAAAGTCAGGATGTTAATCTCAAGCTAACAATCCACAATAGTAGTGGGTTAATGGTATTTCTGCAAACATTTTAGCCAGCTAATGTTTGTAGCCCACCTCCCAGGTGACATAATCCAGTCGACGTGCACTTGCTTCCAGAATAATCAGTTTTTCAGGCACTGTAGTATAGCAGGAGGAACAATGAAGTATACAGAGACATTGTCTTTTCATTCACGTCATAGAAGGGGCTGTTTACTAAACAGCTTTAGAGCCAACTGGAGCTGGCTCTAGTTATTTGGGAGATTGAGTCAGTTCACCACTTAAAAGAGACTTTATAAAGTGGCCTCATAAGGTCTTAACTGTCTAAGTTCTTATATGTTTCATGTGTTAATGTGACAGCAAACCTAATTAAACCTGCCATTGGCATATCACTCTATTAATTTTTCTTTCACCCCTCTCAAATGATTTAATGGATATAATTTTTCTGTCAACATTTACTGAGTATCCACTGCGTACAGAACACTCCTGAGGGAAGTGGCAAGAAAGATAAGGACCTTTCCGTCCTTATCTCATTTGAACTTTCTGCCACATGGGACACTATTGACCACTCCCTCCATGAAACTTTCTCATCCTTTGACTTCTGTGACTCTTTCCAAATATTATGATCTTTTCTTTGCTGTTCTTCCACTTCTTAAATGTTGGAGATCACTGCTGTTTCTTCCTGAACCTTTTCTTTTCACCCTTCATTCTTAGCCTTTTTGGAGTCACAAATTCCTTGGAGAATGTGATGACATATTTCCTGTGGGGAGGGCTTGTTGCATATAATTTTAGGATTACATGGACATCCTGAAGCACCTGGTGACTCCCTGTGGGTCCTTACCCCTCAGGTGAAGAACTACTTTTCCATGGCTTGAACTACTACCTATGGTGCTTGATGACTCTCAAATCTTTTATATTTAGATGGGCTCTCTCCAGACCCAGACATCCAGCTTCTTAATGCATTCCTTCACTTGGATGTCAAATAGGTACCTTAAACTCAAACTCAGCATGTCCCATTTGAACTTACCATCTGTCACTCTCTCCCCAATTGCCCCCATCCTATGGTTTCCGTTTTGGTGAGTGGCACCACCATCCAATAAATTGCTCAAGTTGTAAAGAAATAAAAGCATCAACCCTGATTACTACCTCTGAAAAAGAGTTTGTCAAATGACTAAAAGAATGGAAAGATGGATCAAGTATGATGAAAACAACAGAGGATAACTATTGAGCATGATATAATGAGACTTATGTTCAACTGTACAAATGAGTGCTAAAGGCTAGCTTAATTAAGCAAAGTCTTCAACCAAATGAGTATGTATTTATTAAGCACCTATTAGGGCGAGGCACTGACTTCATTAAGGATTAGACTTTAACAATATTTTTTTAATTAATTAATTTATTTATTTTTGGCTGCGTTGGGTCTTCGTTTCTGTGCGAGGGCTTTCTCTAGTTACGGCGAGCAGGGGCCACTCTTCATCGCGGTGCGCGGGTCTCTCACTGTCGCGGCCTCTCCCGTTGCGGAGCACAGCCTCCAGACGCGCAGGCTCAGTAGCCGTGGCGCACGGGCTTAGTTGCTCCGTGGCAATGTGGGATCTTCCCAGACCAGGGCTCGAACCCGTGTCCCCTGCATCGGCAGGCGGACTCTCAACCACTGCGCCACCAGGGAAGCCCAAGACTTTAGCAATATTTTCAAGGAAATGAGGAGTATGGTTTGTCAGAAAAGAGTAATCTCAGTATTTCAAATGAGATAAATATTATTTACTTAAATCCAATTAATCTTACCTCATGACCAAGAAATGCTAAATTACTAACAGCTTCTTTAGGTCCTTATTATGATACTTTCACAGATTTCATCATAGTTTGCACATAGCAGCTATGACAATGGATACTCAAGGAAATGGGACACTCTTTGGAGTTTAAGATCATTAGATTGGGCAGCTTTGCCTCCGTGAACTCCCTTAGCTCTTTATTTGCCCTTCTCTGATAGCACTTATTTTCTGTTTCATTTTATAATGCTTTGTGGGCATCTCTTATCTCTCTTAGACAGGCCCCACCCGGCACCGCTCTGCCCAAAGACTCTGTGCTTACCCAATTTTGTGTCTTATATCTGGAAGGCGAACAGAAAATATTGAGTCAATGAATGTTTTTCAATGTCAAAAACCCATTTAAAGATAATATCAAATGTCCTATAAGTCAAGGAAATTGTGTTACAATTGGTGTTATAAAGTTTGTCATGTTTTCCAATATGACAGCTGCATGTGGAACAATTAAGCAAGTTACAGATGTTTGTTTTAGTACTTTAAGGCAGCGGGGAACATGCTAACCCATTTTAGAAAGTTTGTCATGAAGCAAGGAATTGGCTGGTTGAACGCCGCCTCCAGGGCCAGACTGCGTGCCTTTGAAACCTGGCTTTGCCATTCAGTGGCTGGGAGGCTGAGGGCCTCTTGGTGTCTCACTTTCCTCATCTGGAAAATGAGAATCGTAATAGTACTTACTTCACAGAATTGTTAAAAGGACAAAAAATAATGTATACACACAATGCACACAGAATGGTGTTCAAATCCATTAGACACTAGCCATCATTTTCTTACAATCCCAACAAGAAGAAAGGGGGGGATCACGATCACGTTATTAGATTAGGAAAGAATGAGATTTTCTTCTTTGGAAATATGATATAGACAAGATCGAAACACTCCCAGGACCTCTGCCTTGACCATGACACCACAAATGCCTAGTGGGTATTTTTAAGATGTAGGTAAGAGTTGAAACACATTTTATTATCAATCAAATAGGTGTAAATTTCACACAAACCATGTTCTATCCTTTTTAGCATTCCCTACTCAAAAGACTCAAAAAAAAAAAAAAAGACTCATTTCCCCTCCAAGACCAAGGTAACAGATTTTACTGTGTGGTTGTTCCCTTCCCTTCTCCCATCTTCCCCACGCTTTACCCCAGAAAGCTTCCTAGAATTTAAAGAAAGAGGCTGGATCTAACCAAGGGCACAATGCAAAGAATTAATCAGTGAATCCCAAGTTGTCTAGTTGGTCTTGTTGGCCTTCTAGAATGTTCTCAATCTGCCATTGCTGCCAGCCCACTGTTGGCAAGACGTCAGGCAATATCAGAGGTGGGAAGAGGGTGTGGCTGCAGCTTAACCTTAGTGCAGAAGCTACAAAGAATAGTACACTTCAGAGAGGGGACCATTAGAAACACTGAAACAATAGCCTCTGATAGTCAACCCAGTCATGGGATGATGAGTGACAGAGGGCTGCCTCTGCCTCACACAAGAGCGCTTCTCAGTTCTGGAGGCCCGCTCACTATGGGATCACGTGGTGATGTGTCTCTGCCATGGGGAACCCACTGATGAGCAAAGGCCAGCATTTCTCAACCCATATACATCCACAGATGGCTGTATTTATCTTGTAAGAAAAGGTCATGGCAGGGTAAGGAATTTTAGTATTGCTTAGAGAAGGAATGCTCTGAGACAATTTTCAAGGAATCCTAGAGAAGTGCTTTCTAGTTCCCACAACTGAGGTAAATCTAATTCTATACCGAAGATGCGTGCGCGCGCGCGCGCGCGCGTGTGTGTGTGTGCGTGTGTGTTTTGAGGTATAACTGACACATAGCATTAGTTTCAAGTGACAATGTAATGCTTCAATATTTGTATATATTGCAAAATGACCACCACAGTAAGTCTAGTTAACATGTCACCACAGTTACAAAATTTTTCCTTGTGATGAGAACTTTTAAGATCACTCCCTTAGCAACTTTCAAATATGGATTACAGTATTATTAACTACAGTCATGTTGTACATTACATCCCTATGACATTGATTTTATAACTGAAAGTTTGTAACCAAAGGTATGATTTTTATATTATACCTAAGGTGGTAAAAATTGGGTGCAATTTTTTTCTCTTTTAGTAAGGATAAATGGAAACAGACAAAACAGACACCGAATTTAATCAATATGAATGTTCTTGGGCAAACACGGTTGAAAATATAGCTTAACTTCAATAATGGTCTTATTCTTTTTCCCATAATTTTCATCGCATTTTATAATCAGTTACTTCAGTCTGTCCAATTTCTTGGTGACTCATTATTACATCTTTCTTAATAAAGGAGGAGACTTATATTTCCTGTTAGCAGGATTTTCTTTTCCTGAATTTGTGCCACCTAATTATACTGTTTTTTCTCCCTTTTATTCAAAATAGCCTGATGGGGCAAGAAAAAGCCAGGCCAGGAGCACTTGCTTGGTGTGTTCATACATCTGAGAGAATCTGATATAGTTGGGGAATGGAGATCCCTAGATTTTGAAGGCCATGTAATATAGTTTGGATGATTATATGTTATTATTTAAACTGGGACAGTTTTGAAAATGAAAGGGGGCACTAATCGGATAGGATAATATTGTAAATCAAGACTGTCACAGGCAAACCAGAATTTAAGGTCATCCTAATATGGTAGAAATGGTCTGGACTTATATCCAAATCTTGACTGTACCATTTCCCTGCTTTTGACCTGTGCAAAGTGATATAACCTCTCTGAACTTCATTTTCTACATCAGTAAAACAAGGATAATAATTCTCATGTGGTCAGGGCAGGGGCATGTACCTGGCGCACTATATATCCTTTGTAAATATTATCATAATGATGTCTGCCTGTATATCTAAAATTCTTTACCATAGGCAGTACGATATTATGAATGGATTAGGTTAAATTGCACTTGAGGTGCAGTCAGCTGCCCCATCACGAATCCCCACTCCTGGATGGCAGCCAGAGATCTCATCAGGGACACTCCCTGTAGAGGTGGGTACGACAAGTACATTTCTCCATCTTATCTCTATTAACATCAAAGATCATTTTATTTAATATAACAAATGTCAAAAATGAATTTTCATTGTTGAAATTAATGGTTAGTCATCATAATGAATGTTAGAAATAGTCTCTCATTGATAGAATTTGTGATTTCCAAGATATACGGACTAGCTAAAATATTTTAGAGGTACTCCCACCCTGGCATGAACAAGTTGTAAAAAGCTGGACCATTAGAAATGGTGTGGGGGATGAAGGGATTCCTTGATGCTTACTAAAAGGATGATAGAATCCTGGCTCTGGAATATTGTTCATATGCCCCCAGTGAATCTTTCATGCAAGGTCATGATTACAGAATCCAAAAGGACCAACACCTGGCATTTCATCAGACTCACAGAACAGGTGGTATATGTTAACTTGTCTCTGCTTGCTAAACAAATGTTTAACAAATGTCTGTATGACGGAAACTGGCCTAAGACTTGGTTTAATTATAAACTGGTTATGAGGTTGTCGGATCAAACAAACAGGTTGTCAAAATCCTGATTCCTGTATTTTGGTTGCTATCACTATCTACCAACAATAAGCCGGCAGTTTTGCATAATTAAATTATTTGCAAGTTATTTGCTCCTTCTTAACCACTGACCACTAATGTGATTCCACAGCTAGAACTTCAGCCTATCTCTGTTGGCCATATGGAATGAAAAAACAAAACAAAATGAAAAACTGAGTCTTAGAGAAACTGACGTGCGTAGAATGGTAAATGGCAGATCCAGGTCGAGAACTCAAGTCATGTGATTTGAAGTTCAATGCTCAGCAGTGGGCACAAAACAAATGTGTGTTTGTGTGTGTGTGTGTGTGTGTGTGTGTGTGTGTGTGTGAGACACACACATCCATGTCAGATGAAGAGAAGGAATAGGAAGGAAAGGGAAGTGACGTGAGGGGACATGGAGAAAAACCAGAAAAAAATTAGACATTAGAATGCGATGCCCTGGGACCCCAAAGAGGGTGCTAAAATTGAGTTTAAGCCCCCAAAGACGGGATAGGAAAGCTCTGAAGATATTTGTTCAAGAACTAGTTCTATAAATAATAATAGAGTCCGTTAGAAAACAAACTTATGGTTACCAAAGAGGAAAGATGGAGGTGAGGGATAAATTAGGAGTTTGGGATTAACATATACACACTACTATAAATAAAATACATAATCAACAAGGACCTACAGTATAGCACACGGAACTCTACTCAGTACTCTGTAATAACCTATAATGGAAAAGAATCTGAAAAAGAATAGATACGTGTGTATGTATAACTGAATCACTTTGCTGTACACCTGAAACTAACACAACATTGTAAATCAACTATACTCCAATATAAAATAAAATTTTTTTAAAATTACAAAGTCGATTAGTCTTCAGCCGTGGACTAAGAATAGTTCATTTGCACCCTTGAATCCTACTCTGAAAATGGCAAATTTTCTACTGCATAATAATGAGAATATCAATAGCTATTATTTATTGAGCTCTTTCAAACTGTGCTAAATGTTTTACACACATCATCTTAACATCTTCACAACACCCCGATAATGAAGGCATTACAACAATTAAACAGTTAAATCCTCCTAAAAAATGTGGGGGTAGGTACTATTATTCCCATTTTACAAATAAGGAAACGAAGGCACAAAAAGTTGTGTAATTTGCATATGATAACATGGCTAATAAGCAGCAGAGCTGGCTCAGAGTCACCATTAAGCTACCAATGCAAGCTGTGCAGAATGTTGTTGAATGGTACTGACTTAAAACCTTGTGGCCAGACTAACACGTGAAGTAGAAATTAAATTGCTAGTACAAAACGTGGACTTAGGAGAGGGGCCAGAGGCAAGATGCACTTGCTTGTGAAGAGCCATGTGACTTGGAGTTGTTTCTGATACATGAAGTACATGAAAAATGGCTACAGAATGAGAGACACAAGCACAAGGGTGAGATCAACCTTAAACATGCCGTGGGAGAAAAACCTTCTTGCCTGAGAGAGCTGGTGCAGGTGCCACTGAGAGAAGCGAGATAATAGTCTAAAGCTGAAGCAATGTGGAAGATCTCAACTCTGACTGAGAGGTGGAAAAAGCCCCGGGGACATCTCTGGGGGCAGTGAATCATTCAAATTTCCCATTCTCTTTCTTGGAATTTAGAAACCTCAGTCAGAGAGCCAATAATGGAGTCAGGCCACAACATTCACCCAGTACCTTTTTCATGAAGTACTCTTTGGTTGTAAATGTAGAATGAGTACTGTCTTCATTTATTTAACGTTTGCAAGACTGAGTTCTCAGGAAGAAAAATGTTCTTGTAAATTCCATACATTCTCAAATAACAGGAAAAGCAATTTGAAGAATGACAAAATCACCACTCCCAAATTCTACACTGGAGTTTTAGGAGTAATTAGATCTGTCATACTAAAGAATTCAAGTCATTTAGGACCTGCTGCTATCGGTCAGTCTCACACAGCTGGTCGCAGCCTCCTGGGACAATTTCTCAGCCATAATATTAAAGTGGAGACTCTCCTTTAGGTGTGTGAATCCATATGATTCTAACCAGGGCACCAACCCCTCCCTACTTCCTGATTCTAACCAGGGCTTCAACCCCTCCCTATTTCCTGATTCACCCAGGCAAGCAAGTAATGAGAACATCAGGTGAGCATACATATTTACATAAGCTGCAAGGCTGTGCAAACAAACTCTTATCCAATTAAAGGGCTTTTTATAAATGGCTCTTATTTCCTACCATTTTTAAGGGGCTTAATGCATCTAAAATCTCTTCCATAGTCTTTAAAAGTCCTTATCCCTATTCTCCTTAATGCTTTCCACCAGTGTTTTTCCTGTATAACACACCAAAGTCTCTCGTTTAACTCCTATATGCATTTTTTAAAAACATCTTTATTGGGGTATAATTGCTTTACAGTGTGGTGTTAGTTTCTGCTGTACAACAAAGTGAACCAGCTATATGCATACGTATACCCCATATCCCCTCCCTCTTGCGTCTCCCTCCCACCCTCCCTATCCCACCCCTCTAAGTGGTTGCAAAGCACCAAGCTGATCTCCCTGTGCCATGCAGCTGCTTCCCACTAGCTATCTATTTTACATTTGGTAGTATATATATATGTCCATGCCACTCTCTCACTTTGTCACAGCTTACCCTTCCCCCTCCCCATGTCAAGTCCATTCTCTATGTCTGTGTCTTTACTCCTGTCCTGACCCTAGGTTCATAAGAATCATTTGTTTTTAGATTCCATATATCTGTGTTAGCATACGGTATTTATTTTTCTCTTTCTGACTTACTTCACTCTGTATGACAGATTCTAGCTCCAACCACCTCACTACAAAGAACTCAATTTCCTTTCTTTTTATGGCTGAGTAATATCCCATTGTATATATATGCCACACCTTCTTTATCCATTCATCTGTCGATGGACACTTAGCTTGCTTCCATGTCCTGGCTATTGTAAACAGTGCTGCAATGAACATTGTGGTACGTGACTCTTTTTGAATTATGGTTTTCTCAGGGTATATGCCCAGTAGTGGGATTGCTGGGTCATATGGTAGTTCTATTTTAAGTTTTTTAAGGAAACTCTATACTGTTCTCCATAGTGGCTGCATCAATTATATTCCCACCAACAGTGCAAGAGGGTTCCCTTTTCTCCACACCCTCTCCAGCATTTATTGTTTGTAGATTTCCTGATGATGGCCATTCTGACCAGTGTGAGGTGATACATTGTAGTTTTCATTTGCATTTCTCAAATGATTAGTGATGTTGAGCATCTTTTCATGTGTTTGTTGGCAATCTGTATAGCTTCTTTGGAGAAATGTCTATTTAGGCCTTCTGCCCATTTTTGGATTGGGTTTTTTTTGATATTGAGCTGCATGAGCTGCTTGTATATTTTGGAGGTTAATCCTTTGTCAGTTGCTTCATTTGCAAATATTTGCTCTCATTCTGAGGTTTGTCTTTTTAATGGTTTCCTTTGCTGTGCAAAAGCTTTTAAGTTTCATTAGGTCCCATTTATTTATTTTTATTTCCATTTCTCTAGGAGGTGGGTCAAAAAGGATCTTGCTGTGATTTATGTCATAGGGTGTTCTGCCTATGTTTTCCTCTTAGAATTTTAGTGTCTGGCCTTACATTTAGGTCTTTAATCCATTTGGAGTTTTTGTTTGTTTGTTTGTTTGTTTGTTTGCAGTACGCGGGCCTCTCACTGTTGTGGCCTCTCCCGTTGCGGAGCACAGGCTCCAGACACACAGGCTCAGCGGCCCTGGCTCACGCGCCCAGCCGCTCCGCGGCATGTGGGATTTTCCTGGACCGGGACACGAACCTGTGTCCCCTGCATCGGCAGGCGGACTCTCAACCACTGTGCCGCCAGGGAGACCCCTGGAGTTTATTTTTGTGTATGGTGTTAGGAGTGTTCTAATTTCATTCTTTTACATGTAGCTGTCCAGTTTTCCCAGCACCACTTATTGAAGAGGCTGTCTTTTCTCCATTGTATACTCTTGCCTCCTTTATCAAAGATAAGGTGACCATATGTGTGTGGGTTTATCTCTGGCCTTTCTATCCTGTTCCATTGATCTATATTTCTGTTTTTGTGCCAGTACCATACTGGCTTGATTACTGTAGCTTTGTAGTATAGTCTGAAGCCCAGGAGCCTGATTCCTCCAGCTCCATTTTCTTTCTCAAGATTGTTTTGGCTATTCGGGGTCTTTTGTGTTTCCATACAACTTGTGAAATTTTTTGTTCTACTTCTGTGAAAAATGCCATTGGTAGCTTGATAGGGATTGCACTGAATCTGTAGATTGCTTTGGGTAGTAGAGTCATTTTCACAATGTTGATTCTTCCAATCCAAGAACATGGTATATCTCTCCATCTGTTTGTATCTTCTTTAATTTCTTTCATCAGTGTCTTATAATTTTCTGCATACAGGTCTTTTGTCTCCTTAGGTAGGTTTATTCCTAGGTATTTTCTTCTTTTCGTTGCAATGGTAAATGGGAGTGTTTCCTTCATTTCTCTTTCAGATTTTTCATCTTTAGTGTATAGGAATGCAAGAGATTTCTGTGCATTAATCTTGTATCCTGCTATTCTACCAAATTCATTGATTAGCTCTAGTAGTTTTCTGGTAACATCTTTAGGATTCTCTATGTATAGTATCATGTCATCTGCAAACAGTGACAGTTTTACTTCTTCTTTTCCGATTTGGACTCCTTTTATTTCTTTTTCTTCTCTGATTGCTGGGGCTAAAACTTCCAAAGCTATGTTGAATAATAGTGGTGAGAGTGGGCAACCTTGTCTTGTTCCTGATGTTAGTGGCAATGGTTTGTTTTTCACCATTGAGAACGATGTTGGCCATGGGTTTGTCACATATGGCCTTTATTATGTTGAGGTAGGTTCCCTCTATGCCTACTTTCTGGAGAGTTTTTATCATAAACGGGTGTTGAATTTTGTCAAAAGCTTTTTCTGCATCTATTGAGATGATCATATGGTTTTTCTCCTTCAGTTTGTTAATATGGTGTATCACATTGATTGATTTGCATATATTGACGAATCCTTGCATTCCTGGAATAAACCCCACTTGATCATGGTGTATGATCCTTTTAATGTGCTGTTGGATTCTGTTTGCTAGTATTTTGTTGAGGATTTTTGCATCTATGTTCGTCAGAGACATCGGCCTATAGTTTTCTTTTTTTGTGACATCTTTGATTTTGGTATCAGGGTGATGGTGGCCTTGTAGAATGAGTTTGGGAGTGTTCCTCCCTCTGCTATATTTTGGAGGAGTTTGAGAAGGATAGGTGTTAGCTCTTCTCTAAATGTTTGATAGAATTTGCCTGGGAAGCCATCTGGTCCTGGGCTTTTGTTTGTTGGAACATTTTTAATCACAGTTTCAATTTCAGTGCTTGTGATCGGTCTGCTTATATTTTCTATTTCTTCCTGGTTCAGTCTCGGAAGGTTGTGTTTCCTATATGCATTTTATCCCTAAGTATATAAGTTCTAAAATACTGTGTGTAGGTTTTGAAATAATGAATGTCAAACTTCCCTGGTGTTCACAAATTGCCAGTTAGCTAAGAATTTCTATTATTTCCAGTAAGGGGTTTAAATGGGTTCTTTTTTGAAATGCACTTTGTGAATATATTTTTATTTCACTTCCACAGGCTCCACTTTAGATACGTTAACTTGCAATGCTTTTTAGGCCACAGCTTTTATCCTTATGGTTTTGCAGAGATTAGTGAAAAATGGACTCAACCATTGGCTAGAAATTGAATTTCAGTAAGAGAGAAAAAAATGCTTATTATTTAGCAAGTCAACAAAGAATATGTTCTGTGTTATTATTATACACCTTTAAAGTGCAGTGTTAGCTGAAAAACAAATAAGCCAAGGGAAAAAAAAAATCCCAGAAAATGCTACACATTAAAAGCCAGTACTTTTTCTTTTTGAGAACATTGTTTCTCAGTGACAGTTACTAGTCAATATTGACTTCTTATAAAGGATTGGAACATCAGGAAGGCAAAGAAAATTGACCACATTTCAATATAATTGAAGGTCGCTGACTGTTTTTCTATTTTCTTTGTTCCTAGTTTTCAAATTCTGAATGATTCGTGTTGACCTTTAGCTTGCCATGTTCTCTGTGCCAGAGCCAAGAACAATTCACAGGTATTATTTACTTAGCTAACTTCATCATTAAAGCTGCCAAAGAGGATCCAGGATGGAACCAACATAGGGTTGCAGGTCTGTACAAAGGATAAAATGAAATATTGTACAGAAGTGACCTCATGTGTTTTCACAGCCTCCATGTAAGTAGATAAGAACTATTATTCCTACTTTATAGATACGGAAACTGAAGGGATAAGGAAACAGGTAAGTATACCCAACATTTATTGAGCATGTGTAATATGAGAGGCACAGTGCTGAGTTTTGGAACATACATATAAATAAGGTAAGGTCAATACCCTCCATGCAGTCACAATGTAGTGGACATGGCTGACTGTGAAAAACACAATAATAAGGACACAGAATACAATGGGAGGATGATGTCTAATGGCTGGAAGGTTTTGGAAGGATTTTGTTGAGGTGGAATCTGAGCAGAGACTTAATGGGTAGTGAGTATTCTACAGACAAAGATGGTGGGACAGCAGAGGGGATGGTAACAGCAAAGGCATAGAAAGGATATAGTATGAGAATCTGTTAGTTTTCTCATAGGACTTGAGTGCAGGGCAGGGGTAGAAGGGAGAAAACATGTTCAGAGGATTTGTAGATGTCCTTGAATGCCAACTCTGGTAGCAATGTAGAGAAAAGTTAGGGTGGCAAGGAGATAATTTAGGAGGCTATTGTGATGGTTCAGGGAAGAGGTAATGGAGGCTTGAACTGAAAAGAAGCAGGAGTAGAAAGAAAGGTAGTGATAGCAGAAGTAGAATCTATGTAATTGTCAAGTGATTGGGCATAGACTGTGAAGGAGGAGGATGAGTTGAAGATGATTCTGACATATTGAGTCAGTTAACATTATTATATTTGAGCTTACCCTTGGGCCAGACAGAAGGGAATTTCTAGTGGGGAGGTGGAAATGTGGGTCTGGAGATCAGGACAGACACTGAGTTAGAAATCAACCACAGGGATATGATGGTACAAAGAGAAACCAACGAAAAGAAAACCTTAAAATTTTAAGACAGAGAGGGGTAATAAAGGTAGAGGAGTCATTGGTGTCACCTGAATGGTCGGTCTGAGAGGGAAGCAGAGGATGTAAGATGATAGAAATCAAGGAAGAACAGCTGAGCTGCTGAGGGTAAGAGTAAGCGATTTCCTGTGGTCACAGAGGTCACGACCAAGCTCCTAAACTCCGCACCTACCTACTGAATTATTACACAAGAAAAACAGTGTGGTTTTTCAAGAGGATTTTACTCCTCATTTTCCCTCGGCCATCAAAATTAATTGCAAGTACCAATTTTCATTAAACTTTCTTTGCAGCTCACACTAGCTTCCTTACGTTGAGCTTTCTAGATGACTATTATTAATCAAGTACGAGGTCCCCCCGTGCCCTCCTTCACTCTTGTGGTTACATGCAAGGGCTTCCAAGTCACAGAGGCTGGCTGGAATCTAACCCAGCAGTGTGACGAGGCTCATTACCTAACTTCTCTGGCCTCGGTTTCCTCGTTTGCAAAATGGGGGCGGTGGTACTCACCTATTAGAGTTGAGAAGAGTGCATGAGAGAATGCAAGTAAAACTCTCAGCACATTGCCATCAAAGGCTCAATTCATTTTTGCTGTTACAGTATTGAAATCTCCCTGAAGGCAGAAGACTACTCCAATAGGACTACTTTTCCCTAAGGCGTGCAGCACTGATCTGAGGCCGTCTGAGCCTCATCCTGCCAGCCCTCAGCGAAACGCACACGTAGGAAGAGGGATAAAGAGCTGACGGGCTCTCCGGGACTCGGCAGCCCACGGAGTAGGGCGGCTGGCTGCAGGGAGCCGGAGGAGGAGGGATCGCAGGAACCGCCCGAGCCCCTCGGGGGACCACACGTCACAGGGTGCAGCGCGCCCACCCAGAGTGGAAATTTAGCCCGGTGGAGTCGGATTGCGAGAGAGCCGCGGAGGAAGCAGTGCACGCTGGGAGCGGTAGTTTTCAGGCCTCAAGTTCACGGGTCGGAGGATGGCCGAGGCGAAAGGTCCCTCCCCGGTCCCGCCTTTTGTCCACGTCTCACTTCTCCCAGCCAATGCTCTCTCCTGTCCCCCGGGCCAGCCCCTCTCCGATCCGGCCCCCATTGGCCTTGAGGCTCAGCGTCTTGGGCCCTACCCGGAAGTAGCGTTTGGGGAGGTGGTTTCCTAGACTACGACACCGGAAAGCTGGGGGAGGCGCTCTGGGCTGCTGAGAGCGGAGGGCGGTGGCAGCGCTGGCGCTGGGGACCGGCTCACTGGCTTCGGAAAGCAGCTCGGCGACGGCGGCCGCTCGCGTTCCTCCGCATCCCGGCCTCGACACGGCTCGCAGCTCCTTTGCCACCGGCGTCCGGCAATGTGTCCCACCGGCCGGGCGTAGCAGCTGCGCGTGCGCGTGCGCGGAACCGCGGGGCCATGAGCGAAGCCGGCGGCGGCCGGGGCTTTGGGTACTCGGTCCCCCAGCGAGCGCCATGGAGCCTGGTGGCGGCGACGGCCGCGCTCTGCCTGGTGTCGGCCACGTCCGTGTGGACGGCGGGGGCCTCGCCCATGAGTAGGGAGGAGAAACAGAAGCTTGGGTAAGGGTGCTTGGAAGCCTGGGGTGGGTTTCCTCGTGAGGCTGACCACGGGCGAGGTGCCTGTCATTGCGACTCGGGCGCCCAGTGGCCTCTCCTGTCGCGATTGGGACGGCTGTTGCCTCGAGAGAACCCTGGAGGGGTGGACAGGGTCCGGGAAAGTGGGGGTCGCCGCCCGCGATGCTACCTCGCGGGACTGTCGGGGTGTCGCCCGGGCCGTCTGTGACACGTGCAGGCTCCTTAAGGCCAGCCGCGGTGTGTCAACGCGGCTGCCATGTCACTGGCCCGTGAAGGGGGCTACACACCGTTTCCCTGCGCGCGAGAGTTCCGAGGTTGCCTTTCATCAGAGACGTGGTTAGATTTCTTGTACAAGTGAGCTCCCAGGTGGGAAATGTTGCTGGTCTCACAGCAGTTAAGGAAATCATGTTTACACCTGTTACGGAATAGGGGGCGTTCATTGGAACTTGAACTTTACACATTTTAGCATTTCCTTGCAGTGGTTTTTTGCACTGCATTTTCATAGTAGAACAATATTTGATGGTAGTATTCAAAAGCCTCAATTAAATATACCTATTCACTTTACTCAAAGTAGTTTTATCAGTCTTGAAAGTCATGAAATCATCCGTCATATGTACAGCATTTAATTTAGAGTAAGTGTTCCTAATACACACCAGGTCCCACAAATGAATAAGGAAAAAGCCAAGAACCAGTAGAAAATGGGCAAAGGGCGTGAAGAGTTAATTCACACAAGAGGAAATGCAAATGGTCAATAAACATGAAGTTACTCAACCTCATAAATGTGAGAGATGCAGACTAAAACAATGAAATAGCTGGGTTTTTTGCCATCAGGCTGGTAAATACAAAACACAATACATGGATGGAGTACTGACTGGATAGTTGAGGTGTGAGAAGAAACTTGGTGGGAGTGTAAATTGCTGTAATTTATTGACAGTCTCCTAAAATTTAAATTGTATGTATTCTTTGATTCATTAATCCCATCTCAGGGAATCTATCCTACAGAAATAAAAGCACTATTAAAGTAGAGATAGGTGTACGGGATGTGCATTTTGAAAGAACAGAGCTGTTCCTTGGAGCATCCATATTATGGAATAATATTCAGATATTAAGGAGGAGTTAGGTCGTCGGAAGGCTACCCAGAATATACTCCCAAGGCCAAAAAGATGTAAGCTGTAGAATACTATCTGTAGTATCCCATGTTTAAAAAAAACACAAAAAAACGGAGAAGAAATTGCTTAAGCTCAGAAAAACATGGAAAGATGACTACCTCCCAGAGTTACAATGGAGGTGAGGTCAAACCATCAGGTTTTATTTTATCGACATATACAGACTTCCATATTGTTTAAATTGTTGCAAGAGTCTTGTATTAGTTTTTAAATAAAACAGCAATAAAAGACACTTGTTGGAAAATTTAAAGTGTCAGTTATCAAAACAAAATTACCAGTAAACTCTAATAAGTGTCTTAAATTTTCTCTTTGTGAATTTAATGTATCACTGATAACTGCTTTACTGAATACCCTACTCTGTGCCAGGCACTTTATACTATCTCTGTAATCCTCTCTACTTCTTAATGAGGTGGATGTGATCCCCATTTTGCAGATGAGGAAATTGAGACTCAAGGTTGACTTGTTCAACGTTACAGAGCTAAGTAAATGGTGGAGCCAGTATTCAAACCCGGGTCTGTATGACTTCAGAGCCTGTGCTCACTCCACTCTGCTACACTTCCATAAGACTTGGAGAGAGAAGCTTCAAGTCTGTTAAGGACAGCAAGTATTTTTATTTGATCACGACTCCCCTTTCTACTTTTTTTGTTAAAAATGTTTGTTTGAAGAAAAGTCATTGGATAACTCATTTTTGACCAAAATAAATTTTTAACTGTAGAGCTCCAACCAAATTGGCTTGAGATTTCAGCTCAAATTTTGAGATCATTTATGAAAGTGAAGTTACAATTATTTAGGCTTGTTAATTTAGATTGCCTTACTCTAGGGTAAGAGTAGAATAAGAGTCTATAGCTACAAACCACAAATAAACATTGCTTGACTGCTTGCTCATCCAGGAATTTTCAGGAAACGGAACTATGATTTATTAGGTTTACCTGTACAATTTTTTTTGAAAATCCAAATAATGATTTATGATAAAAAACAGAAAATGCCTATCCCTTTCCCTACCCTCAGCCCAAACCAAACTGATGATAAAGACTGAAATTATCATGAATAGTAATAGCAATTGCTCGGTTGCTTGCATATTATAGTTTATGGAATTATTTACCTGGTTATATGTAGTCTTATACTTCCTGGAATTCATTTTTTGTTTTTTAAATGTTACAAAAGTTGTTAATGTTTTTACTTAAAAAATGAAGTATAAAACAGTTCAATTTCTGTAGCATGTTGGCAAGCAATGTAACTATAGAAAAAGCTGATTTATAGATCTAATTTCCAATACATTTTTATCCAGTTGTTGAATAGATATAAAACCTTATAGAAAAAAAATCTCTGTATAATATAGTAATTATTCTACCATTCTGTATTTAAATGAGTGTTAGGACTTATATGTGTAATTAGGAAAGAGAGAGAGCTCAGCTGGATATTAAATACCTCCACTTTGAAGTATTTGTTGTGAAATTTGATGATCATGTGCTACATAAATGTAAGGATTGGAAAATAGTGTGTCCTTGTTTGCAGTCGTGATTTATTCATAGTCTTGAAGCTTGAATGCTTGCAAAGTTGGGTTAACAAGTTAAAGCTTATGTTACCTGTAATACACGTGTCTAGGCACTACTATTACCAGTTACAGAAATTTACTTCTTGACAATAATTTTGTATTCTATTTCAGGGGAAGGAAAAAAGAATTTCCATATTCCATTTATTGATATCAGTGCTTGAAGGGAAAATTTAGCTCCTTTTTTTTGTTTGTTTATTAGCTAATTTGAGAGCTCTTTATCACCTGCAATATAATAAAAAAAAAGTCTAGAAGGATTTTTTGAGATACTCTGTAATTTTCTGAGATAACTTGATCCATATTCTATCATACATATAAACATATAAAGAATTAGTGTTTTGGCAAAGTGACTTATCACCTTGTTAATGATTAGGTGTTTTTAAATGATTATTATTTGTAAAAAGTTGTCAGGACTTAGCTTGTTCAGTTCACAAGTTTGAGTGTACTTGATTCTGCTGGTTATTATAGCCAGGATCTGGAAATAAGTCCTTTTCTGTCTGCTAGCTATATTATTACCAGTATTTCATCATCCATGATTACAATTTTTAAAATGATAATTGCAATATAACCGGAGGTAAAGTAAAAATATATCCAGCCATTTTCTTTAATATTCTCTTCAATTCTTGCCATTAGTGATTGGAACTTTGGGAATAATAGTAAGAATTAATAAAAGATTATTAAAATCTTTTTCTTCTGCTAATTATTGAGAGACTTGGCCTTGCCTAGCCATAACATTTTTTGCAGTTTTTCCTATAACCCTCACTCCCCCAATTTGAGAGTGTTTAATTGAAAGACTGATTCCTTGGTCCCAATCTTGCAGGTTTTGACTTAGTAAATCTGGTGTGGGGATCAGAAATTTCCATTTTACACAGTCATTTTGGGGATTTTGAGAAACAGAGTTAGCCAAAATACACAGATCTCTTTTCGAGGATTAGTTTTCTCGTATCAGGGGTGAATATTGTTTATTTGACTTTTGACAGAGTTTTTTAAAGGAGCCAAAGGTACATCATAAAATGTATCTTTTGGAAACACGACAAACATTAACAGAAATGTGTTAAACTAGGCATTAGTGATCTTATTCATTTAAGGGGAAAGGCAGAGGCTTCATAGAGTATCCTTATTTCATAGCAATACACACACCAACCCCTTTCTTTTGGTAGAATGTATAGTATAAGCAATAAATGGTAACAGTTATTTCTTTTGGGTCTCTTCAATATTTTCCCCTTTCAAGACATTTATGTTAAATAATTTTGTTAAGAGGTAATTGTTTTTCATCATCATATTTTCTTCTCTCTGCATGGCATGTATCATTCAGCAGTTTTCTTAGGAAATATTATAAAATGACTTTTACATAAATTGCTAGAATAGGAAAAGTTTGGCTCATCTCTGCGTGATTCATGAAAGCTTGTCTACTAACATAGGTGTATTTCCTGACCCTTTTTATGTTCCTTCCTAACTAAATTTTCTTTTGTTTTTTTATTGGTATAAGTTTATGAAGGAGCATTAACTTTTTGAAAGATAATAAATAGAATATACTTAACTTTTTCCCATTTCTGCTCTTTTAAAATTAGG
Organism: Delphinus delphis; assembly: GCF_949987515.2. Classification (NCBI taxonomy): domain Eukaryota; kingdom Metazoa; phylum Chordata; class Mammalia; order Artiodactyla; family Delphinidae; genus Delphinus; species Delphinus delphis. The sequence continues at coordinate 139,413,511 of NC_082683.1, read as the reverse complement.
AATCAAGTACTGGAAATGTTTGATCATGCTTATGGTAACTACATGGTAAGTAGAAAGCTTATCTTTATATACCATTTATGAGAGCTGATTATTATGTGAGCACAGTCGACTGGGAATTTTAAAGCCTGAATTAATAAGTTTTATTTCCTTTAAAAAATTGTTATTAATTTTTTAAAGGAAGTTTTTAAAAAATAGTACAAACATAGGCTAACAGAGTATTCCTGATATTGGTTCTTAGAGAACCAATTTATTGAATAGGTAAGAATAAATTGAATTAGATTATGAAACTTTGTATTTAAATAGTTTCCTTTGATGCTATCAACAGTGTTTATTAAATATATAGTTAAGGTGGATGTAAACATGAATAAGATGTTATCTCTGGCCTTAAGGAAAATGATTCTCTTAATTAAAAAAAAAAAACTATTTACAAAATTACTTTATTCACTCTGAAAAAAACAATTGCTTAAGAGAGTCAAACTGTCACCTAGTTTCTGTCCAAATTATATCCTCATAGTATGCCTTGATTTGAATATATTTTGCTTTCTAGATATGCTGATCCATATTGTTTTAAAATGTCTTAGTGCTCACTTGAGATGAAGTAGCAAGTTCAGTTTTACAAGATGAAAAAGTTCTGGAGACCTGTTGCGCCATGGTGAATATACTTAACGCTGCTAAACTTACACTTAAAGATGGTAAATTTTCTGTTACATGTTTTGAACCACAATTAAAAATTTAATCCCCCTATAGTACAGGGGTAGGAGGTGGGGAAGGACATCTGTAGCTGCTCCCCCGCCCTGGCCACCTCTTGCCACTCAATAAAATGATCTTAAACTGCAAAAACATAGTGCTAATAATTTTTAAAAGATAACTAGCCAGCAAATTTTAGAGTTCAAGACATAATTTTACATGTAAATTTGTGTAATTTTGAAGAGTTTAATCAAATTATTCTGAGAATTGCTTCTTATGCCTTGTTATGTCAGCAGATCTTCTTTAATGATTAAGGCCTATAAAATGTAGTTGGGAAAAGTTTGGCAGAGAACTAACTTTAATTGATTCTGCTTTAAGAATTTTTCAACTGATTCTGAGTCTATTTTTCTGTTAGCCCAAAATCTTTATATATTGACATTACCTTTATGAACATGTAAGTACATATGCTTTTATGCATTTTTGTATTTTTTAAACATGTCTTATATTTATATATTTATATATATTTATATATATATATTAAATATATATATTTATATATATATATTTATATATATTTATATATTCTTATATTCCCTTTTATACTGTACAGTTTTTAAGAGTACACACTGAGTTCTTAAATGTTTTTAGGACATGATGGAGATGAAGTTTCAGGTATTTTTAACCATGTTGAAAACACAGTTTTGAATTCATTTCTCAAGACTCAGCCATTCCCTTAACATTTCTTTCAAAATCATTTATCCCTGGTTAATTCAGTTTGGGCAAAGCATAATTTAACAAATCTAAGCTAGTAGTTTTAAGGCGGCCAAGTGGGTCCAGGATACACCCTCAAACCTAAGCCATGTCATAAATGCGTACTTTTCGTTCCAAAGTTGAATGCAGTGGTGTACAGCTGGATTAATTCAATACATCTCACTCTGAATAGGGTCCTCTCTTTGTAAAGCACGGTATCTTTAACATCTTGTTCCTTATTAGGTAAACAGCTGAAAGTTATATCAGTACATTTTTCCCTACTATAGAAATGGGTTTCTGACAGAGCAGCTACCAAGGGCAGCCCTCAGAGGACTTCCTGGTCCAATTCCTATTTATTGGACCCTAACTGGGTAACTTTGTATTATACCTACCTGCCTACAAGATCTAAAAGAGAGGGATTTCAATTCCAAAGACTGGAAACTCCTGGAATTAACACCCCTCTCCATTTTTCCAGTGGAGTCACACCCATCTGCAGTCTACTGCAATATGTATTTTAAAATATTCAACTGTTTTACAACATGAGTGACTCTTGCAATGTACTTGTGCTATGCTCAATTTATGTGAGGTTTGTAACCCAAGATTTAGTCTAGAATTCACACTTCCCCTTTTCAAGTTCTCAACTAACATGAAACAGTTCTAAAATATTAAACAGAGACCAGGTGCCCTGTACTTGTTATATGAAGTCAGCTGAAAATTTTTTCTAGTTCCTATACTCAGAAACACTGTTAGCTTGCTGTAGAGTAAAAGTGTATATAGGTTTTATAGTGAGACGGGTTTGAGTTCAAATCCTATCTCAGCTATTTAGCTTGGACCCTAAACAGATCATTTAATCCCCCTGAGCAGTGTCTTCCTATGTAAAATGGGGATAAGTACAAAGGATTATTGTAGATTCTAGGATTTTTGAGAACAAGAGACCATTTTCTTTAATTTTTAATAAATTCATCTTCTGTGCCTGTGCCTAGCTAGCATCATGCCTGGTACATAAATGTCTTATGTTTTGGTTTTTTGGTTTTGAAAGAACTGAATTGAATTCTTGTGAAGGTGTAATCAGATTTTTTTTTTGCATTTGATTATTGTGATATATCTTTGCCTTTTAAAATCAAAGAAATCATTTAGTAAATTTTATTAAAAATACAAGTTAATGGTAAATTTGGGGATCTATAACTCTGTTTACTTTGGTGTAGTCAGTTGCCTAGTATGCTAAAATGTAAAATGCCTGGCACATGGTAGGCATTTAATAAATGTTGAAAACTTTTCATTTCTTACTAGTTTTTAAAAATATTTCTCTCCAGTCTAGTATACAATTACAGCAATTCCTTTTAACTTTCTTGGTTCCCGGGAAAACACTTATTTTCCAAAGATTAAGAGCAAGAACTCTGGAAATGAAGCAGGACACCGTGAGGTGGCTCTGCCACCTACCAGCTGGGTTACAATGGGAAAGTTACCAAATCTCCCTGAACCTATTTCTTCATCTCTCTAAAATGGTTCACCTGCCTCACAATGTTGTTGTAAGGATTAAACAAGTTAATACAATTAAAGTGCTTAGACCTTGTGTCCAGCAAATAGGAAGCACTGTGTAAGAGTTTACTGCTACCAACTGCTGCTGCTACCATCACTGCTACTAGTAATTCATTCTCTACCTGAGATTGAAATTGCCCTCCTAAAATTTGTCGAGGCTTTAACTCAGAACTCATTCTCCAGATTGTGCATAGAACTTTCTTCAAACACACTCATTCTTTCCTTGTTCTAGGCATGCAGCCTTTGAGCTTTTTTTTTTTTTTAATGACTCCCCAGGTTCTATTAATGCTGTTTTTCAATAACAATGCCCTGCCAGCCTTAGGTAGATTACTGCATCTCTACCATCTCTTGGTGTTACCTCCAGGAATTTTCTGATTTTATCAATTGATAGCATAAGTACCGACAATCGTAACAACTGTACTTGACAGATCTCTAGCCCCAATTAGATTGCAGTTTATCCACAATGAATTGCACAGATGGCTTTCTCTTTTCCCCAAATAGCATGAAATTAGATGTTTGTTTTGGCAGTTCTTGAGTGACCTTATTTACCTTAGACCACAGCTACTTTAGGGCTTCTATTAGCATGTGTTTAGTATTTGTACTGAGGTCTGTTTGCAGATTAATTTAGATGACAAAATACATGTATTTAGGCCACCAAATAACCATTTTGGATCTGAGCTCTCTGATCTGATCTTTGTCTTGTAATGTTTTTCCTGTCTACTGTAGATAACTCAATTATTCACTGTTATAAGCAGAAACTACTTTGGTAGAGCCCTAAACATTATAAATAAACTCTAAAATCGTTGGTAAGCACAGTTTCCTTTAACTAGTAGCATCATACCAATAACCACTTTTAAGCTTGATTTTGTGAGTGTACAGTTCAGAGAAAGAGATCAGTCTTTATCATTTAAATAAAAGGAACTGTTTTAAAATGTAACTTTCTTGTGGATTTCTAGATTTATGTAAGTTTTCTTAGAATTATTTTTTTTCTAATTTTTTAAAAACATTTTTTATTGTGGTAAAATATACATAACATAAAATTTACCATTTTAACCCTTTTTAAGTGTACAGTCCTATGGCATTAATTACATTCACATTGTTGTGTAAATATCACCATCCATCTCTAGAACCTTTTCATATTTCCTTTTTGAAACTGTGTACCTAATGTTTCTTTTTGATAGTTTCTTCATCAAAAAGAATACTTCTGTAAATAAAGTAGTTTAGAAGTGATATTAATAGTTGGGAGGAGGGAAGATATAAATGTATGTACATTTTTTTGCATAGACGATTGTAGGACTGCCTTTTATTAACCATTGTTCCTTGGCCTCTACTTATAGAACATCCTAAAAATCTGCCAAAATGACTTAAGAAATTCTCTAGTATCCTCTCATAGTTTTTGTTTTTTTAAATCACACTCTGATACTCCATGTAGGATTTTAATAGAACCAGGTCTTTCTATTTATTTAGGTAGAATTTATAGAGAAAAAGATTTCCAATTTCAAATGCATGGTTCTGAGTCAGACAGTTGTATATAGTTGTTTAACCACCACCACATTTATGATCTAGAACATTTCCATCACCCCAAAAAGCTTCCTCATGCTCCTATGCAGTCAGTTCCTTTTCTCCACTTCTGACCTCTAGCAACCATTGTGATTGGCTCTTTGTCACTAGTTTTCCCTTTTCTAGGATTTCATATCAGTGGCATCTTAAAATATGTATATAGTGTTTTGGTTCACATTCTTTCCTGTAGCATGCTGTTTTTGAGATTTGTCCATGTTGTTGGAGATATTGTAGTTCCTATTTATTGCTCAGTATTATTCGTTGATTTGATAGAACACAGTTTATTTATTCATTCACCAGTTGATAAATATTTAGCTTGTTTCTGGTCTTTGGCTATTACTAAAAGACTGCTGTGAACCTGTGAATGCAAATTTTTATGTGGACATACATTTTCATACTTAGGAATGGGATTGCTAGGTCATATGGGAAGGTTAAGTTTAACTTTTTATAAGAAACTGCCAAACTTTTCTAAAGTGACTGTAACATTTTGCATTCCACACAAGCAATTATAAGAATTTTAGTTGCTCCACACCTTCTCCAACACTATGTATTTTCAGTCTTTTTAATTTTAGCCATTCTAGTGGGTGTGTAGTGGTATTTTGTTGTGATTTTAATTTGATTTTTTTCTGATGACTAATGATGTTGAAAATCTTTCCATGTGCTTAGTAAATCTTTTTTTGGTGAAACATCTGTTCAGATCTCTTGCCATTTTAAAATCAGGTCATTTGTCCTGTTATAACTGAGTCATAAGAGAGATATATTTTCTGGATATCAGTCCTTTATCACATATGTGTTTTGCAGGTATTTTCTCCCCGTCTGTACTTTGCCTTTTAATTTCTTAATGTCTTTTGAAGTGCAAATGTTTTAAATTGTGACCAAGTCCAATTTATCCTTTTTCTTTTATGATTCAACTCTTTTATAGCCTACCTAAAAAAATATTTGCCTAGCCCAGGGTCACAAAGATTTTCTTGTTTTCTTCTAGCTGTTTTATAATGTTAGCTTTTTCAATGAGATCTATTACCCATTTTGAGTTAATGTTTGTATATATGATGTGAGGTAAAGGTTTCTTTATATATATATTTTTTCTATGTGGATATCCAATTATTCCAGCACTATTTGTTGAAAAAAGTATTTCTTTGCCCCACACTGAATTACTTTGGCACCTTTGTAAAATCAATTAGCTGTATATGCATGGATCTGTTTGTAGACTCTGTATTTTTTTCCACTGGTAAATATGTATTTGTACATCAATATCACCCTGTCTTGAGTTACGTGATATTAAGTCCTGAAATCAGGCAATGTAAGTCTTTCAGCTTTGTTCTTTTTCAAAATTGTTTTGAATATTTTAGGTTCTTTGTATTTCCATGTAAATTTTAGAATCACGTTGTCAATTTCTACAAAAAAAAGCCTATTGAGCTATTGATTGGGATTATGTTGAAATCTATAGATCAATTTGGAGAGATTGACTTCTTAACAGTATCAAGTCTTTCAATCCATGAACATGATGTCTCTGTCCATTTATTTAGTTCTTAATGTTAGCAATGGTTTGTACTTTCCAGTGTACAGGTCTTGCACATCTTTTGTTAAATTTATTCATAATTATTTCACATTTTTTATGCAATTGTAAATGGTAGTTTTTCAAATTTTAATTTCCAATTGTCCATGTTATACAGAAATACAACTTTTTTCTGATAACCTTAGATCCTTGCTAAATTCACTTATTTCTAGTAGCTTTTTTGGTAGATTCCTTAGGATTTCCCACATGGTCAATCATGTCATCTGCAAACAAAGACTTTTCGTTCTTCCTTCCTCCAAACTATGTGCCTTTTATTTCTTATTATAGCAGTGGCTAGGACTTACAGTATTATGTTGAAAAGAAGTGGTGAGATCCTTGTCTCATTCCTAATCTTATGGAGAAAGCAGTTAGCCTTTCACTGTTAAGTATGATATTGGCTGTAGGTTTTTCATAGATGCTCTATATTAAGTTCCTTTCTATTTCTAGTTTGCTGAGAATTTTCATCATCACAGGGTATTTATTGAATTATGTCAAATGCTTTTTCTGCATTATTGATAACAATCTTCCTAAAACAATCTGTTGGTAGCAGGACTTTATTTCATTATAACATTATTTATTATCATTTATTTATTTCATATAATATTATTTCATAAGTTCAATTAATTTTATCATTGATCAAAACCAAATTGATTAACATATATTGAAGAATTTGGAAACTTTTGTTCTCATCGTATTTTGATTAGAAACTTTTAAAGCATGCTAACACTCTACTCTGTTGTGATTAATTTAAAATTTTATGAGACAACTGCAGTTTTATTACTTATTTCTCCTCAGCGCTGAGAAACGTTCCAGAAAATATGTTACCTCCAAGGATCGTATGTTCAATGTAGAAGTATTAATAATTTAATAGTTTAGATAAATGGAATGCTTAACACCTGAAAAATGGTTTAATAAGTGAGTATAAATAGTGAACAAAAGGAAAAAGGAAAATTTGACTTGGAGTGAAAAGAGAACTGAGAAATTATGCAAGTTCAATCAGTAATTAGCATATGCTATCAATATATGATACATCTATCTTTTATTAAGTATCATTTAGTTTTTATTTTAGGAAGGAATACCTTACCTGCCTCAAGGAGGGAGGTGTTTAACAATAAGGATCTGGAATAAACCATTTGAAATGTATGTAACTTTATGGGAAATTAAATAGATTTGATATCTTCAATAACTCACTATTATAAATAATACTTTTGTCTTATTAGTAGAATAAAGTCTCTTCCCTTTGCCTAGTTTTTGGAATTGGTTTTACTAAAAAGTCAGTTTTGGATGCCACTTTGATTTGAGTGTTTTGAGGCAGAGTTATATCAAAGTGGAAGTAAATTTAGAATCTGATGTGGAGAGTCTACTATGTTTTGTTTTATTTTATGTTTTTGCTCTTACTTTTAGCTAGGCACCTGTTCTACTTAATTGATATAGGACTCTTTTATCACCTGAGTTTTATTTTGAGTGATAATTTTTAAAGGTTTTTTTTTTTCTGGCTCTGAGTCATAGCAGTATGAATTTCTTATCCTTTGTCTTGGCAATACATTGTGAAGAGAAGGCATTACTGTAACCTCAAATAGCCAGGATGTTTGAAGTGTAATACAGCTGTTTATGTGCCATGTATGCATTTCTCTGAATTTATGCAAACCAACTGTAGTTAGCTTTGTGGTTAACCCAAAGAAAAGGCTGTGGTTTTGTTTCTATCGTTAATGTTGAAACAGGGACATAAAGTATTTTTACACCTGGTTCAGAACTCCCTTATTTGATTATTCTGGTTTGGGGTTGCTATTAATATTTTTCTTACCTGGATGAGCTTCGGGTTTGAGTTTATTTCAGACAAAGGTGTTTGTGTATGTTTGTGAGTGTTTTGCAAAACCCTAAAAATAGTAGTATTAAGCTTTATAAGCAGCGGTTTAAAAAGTCAAGAGCTCTTTACAATCAGATTAACATTTGAATGATCTCTTACAAAGTACCTTACAAAATATATCAGCAAGTTTTAAAAAATATTACTTATCTTGAGTTACTTCTAAGTGTTGTTTATATGTGTTAGATATAAAACTATAAAGCAGGTGGGATAGGGAGGGTGGGAGGGAGATGTAAGAGGGAGGAGATATGGGAACACATGTATATGTATAACTGATTCACTTTGTTATAAAGCAGAAACTAACACACCATTGTAAAGCAATCATACTCCAATAAAGATGTAAAAACAAAAACAAAACTATAAAGCAATAAAAACATTGTGTATTCTGATAAATCACGGTTCTATTGGAATTAACTGAAAAAGTAGTTAGGAACTTGACGTCTAAAAGACATGTAAAAGTAATTAGGAATTTATACTAAAAATATATATATAGTATTAATATTATGAAATATTGAATTCAGAATTTAGTAGCTGCATGTGGATTCTAATTATATCAAAACATTTGTTGCCTGGAATCCTTTCCTCAGGAAATAAATCATTGTAGAGCACAAAACTTTTTAAAATACTTGAAGGATTGCAGTCTGCGGTGCTTTTTGTATTTAGTCTACTTTAATTAAAAAAAAATTTTAATTAATTTATTTTTGGCTGCATTGGGTCTTTGTTGCTGCACACAGGTTTTCTCTAGTTGCGGCGAGTGGGGGCTATTCCTCGTTGTGGTGTGTGGGCTTCTCATTGTGGTGGCTTCTCTTGTTGCAGAGCACGGGCTCTAGGCACGTGGGCTCTAGAGCGCAGGCTCAGCAGTTGTGGCACATGGGCCTCGGTGCTCCGTGGCATGTGGGATCTTCCTGGACCAGGGCTCGAACCCGTGTCCCCCGCATCGGCAGGCGGATTCTTAACCACTGCACCACCAGGGAAGCCCTTTAATTTAAAAAAATTATTTTTGATCTTTCCCTTTGTATTCACCATGTGTTTAGTGTTCCTGACCTCTGTTCTGTTTTTCTGCTGCTAATGTGCTGTGAGTTCGGAATCTAGATAATCGAGTTTAGTGAGAGGCAGTAGGATAGAGTTGGACATTGGGAATCAGGAATATTTTTGCTGAATTTTAAGAATTAAGAATCATGTGGACATACAGGTATAGGAGGAACAAGTCATCTTCAAGGTACAAAAGATCAAACTAGTCTTAGAAACTTTGCCAAGGTGATAATGAACAAGAAGGGTGTGGAATAGTATTTTCAAATTTCTGAAGCAAAGAACATATGTTGCAGGCATTTTATAACCATTCAGATTGTTCTTTAAGTATAAGGCAAGAGCCAGCCTAACCCAGAAGTACCAGAAAAATAACAGTACTGATGACACTATTTTAAAATAACTAAACAAAAATAACTTACATGAGAACAAAGTTCAGGCAACCAAGAGATGAATCAAAATAAAAACTCAAGAATGGAGAAGCCAAAGAAAAATGGTGTGTGTTGACTCCATTTAAGTAGAATTCTAACACTAGCAACTGTGGGAATTATAGTTCCAGACCAGAATACAAATGTCATAAACCTTTTAAAATCTTTGTCAAACATTAAAAATTTTCTTTCTGATGAATATAAATGTACAGAGAAATTTTTTAAATAGCTGAAACTATTATTTAGTATACCATAATTCAAAATATTAGAGACTTTGAAATTTAAAATGTTATTTCTTTGCAAAAACTTCACTAAGTTAGAATAGTGCTTGCCTTGCTTGCCTTCTTCTCATTGTATAACTCAAGATGTGGACCATACATCTCTGCTATACCTTGTATAGAAGGTATAAAAATTTCAATATTTGGATCAGCTTCAAAAATTTTATCCTTTGCCCTCTGTGTCATGAAATATCTCTGGGAATTCCTTTAATGGGGAGTTTTCTGCAGGCAATATTTCCTCTGCAATGTCTTTATCCTTTTATGTCACAACCAGTTTTTTCATCTATGTGGATAATTTGGCCTTCACTAAATTCCTCTGGCTGCATATCTAGGTACTGTTTGAATGGCAGCAGTATCAACATTCCATGGTCAGCTGTTTCTTCTATAACCCCTTTTATGTTCAATTTGAATTTCACTTACAGTGTTATCACTTTTCATTTCTTTGTGAACTTTCATCCTCGTTGGTTAATTTCCTCTTTTGATTATTTATTTTTATAAATTGTCAAACTGTCATGTAGGATTATCACTAGGTGAAAGGCACATAACTTCATGCTTGCTGTCTGTGAACTAAACAATAGATACACAGTGATCAGTCACTAATTCCACTTTGAAAGGAGTTGTGTGATTGATCACTGATTATTTACATAGTGATCTGTGGATTGAAGAACAAGCATCAAAGTTTGCATTCTGTGCAATTACTTAATAATACAGTGGTACCTGAGATTTGAACTATGTTTTTGAGAGTTTATTTAAGTAAATTGTGGATCTCAATTTTTAAGTGTATAGTGAAAACATGCAAAGTGAAAACTGCCTATAATAATATAATTGATAAAAATCCTGAGTTGAATTGGGGAAAGGTATGAGTATATTAATCCTATTATTCTTGTCAAGTAGTCAGTAAATATTGTCTAAAGTTGAAATATGTAAATACAGTGATTCTAGCTTCTAAATGTTTCTCATAGTCACATTTTATTAATTTTAGAAGAATCTTTTAGGGACACTCCCCTGGTGAAGAAAATACAAACTTCAGCAGGTTTTTCTTATTTCCCTCCTTTTCTGTTAAGACCCTCAACCAGTAGGTGGAGATATTCTAGTCCAGTTTCATTGAAGCAACTACCCAACTTAAAGAACCTACTTCACTGGCTTATGGCCATGCATGCAGGGCCAACAGCATCAAATCTCATACCCTTTGGCCATTAACGTATTTCCCACTAAGGCCTGTCTTTTTATTCCTAATGCCCATGTTGTGGTCAGTGCAGCTTCACCTTCTACACTCAGCTATTCAGTTTTAGTACTTGAACATTTCTTTCCTTATTCTCAAGCTCAGCTATGTATTAAAAAGAATTTTAAAAATTTATACAACATTTCACTGTGTGTAGTAGACAGGAGGGAGGATTCTTGCATGTGCTTCATTATCACCTAGACTAGAAATACTGTGTCATGGTCATTCATTAAAAAAATCTATTCAATAGTATGCCAGACTATAAAGTGCCTATTAGTTGAATCACTGTTGTACATCTGAAACTGACATAATTCTGTACATCAACCTATTTCAATAAAAAAGCACCTATTAAGAAATATTAAGAAATATGTGAGACCTATATGAGGAAACTGAATTCATAAAAGAAGATCTGAATTAATACACTGATGTAGTATTCCTAGATTGGAAGATTTAATTGGTAAAGATATCAATTCTCCCCAATTTAAGCTCTTCCAATTAAACTCTCAGTGGAATTTTAAGGAAATTTTAAAGTTATCCAGAAGAGTAAACGTGAAAAAGTCATTAAGAAAATTTAGAAGGAAATAATTGAGGGGAGTGAACTGCTTAACCAAGTAGCAAGGCATGTTGCAAAGATAGAATGATTAAGATAATGGTTTTGAAGCAGGAAGTAGGTTTGTGGAACAAAGTAGAGGCTACACAACTGTATGTTTGTGTAGACACTTTTGAACTAATAAGCTGTATTTCAAGCAATTAAGGAAAGGATGAATATTTTAAAAGATGATATGTAAGAAATTGGCTATTTGGGGGAACAAATACCGTTACATCCCTATTTCACATCATAAACAAGATTAGATTCCAGGTGGAGTAAATATCTAGACATAATAAAAATAAAATTATAAGAATACTGTTTTCAGAGACTCAAGATAGCCTTCTTAACCATACCTGAAATTTAGAAACTATGAAGAAAGAAACTAATAGATATAACTACATATATAAAGCTTAAAGTAAAAAGTACCATAAACAAAGTTAAAAGCCAAATGAAAGACGGGAGAAAAATGCTTACTGTGTATAACAGTGTATAAGGAGTCTCTTGGCTAATAAGACAACCAATAGAAAATGAACAAAGGGTATAAACAGACATTTCAAAAAAAGAAATAGCAATGGCTAATACAAAAAGATATTTATCCTCAATAATGAAACTTGAGATACCATTTTTTATCCACGCTATTGGCAAAATGTAAACTATTGATCATCTCCTATGTTAGAGTATTGTAGGAGTGTAAATCGGTGTCTTCAGTTTGATAGTAGCTATCAAAAATTAAATATCCATACCTTCGACCCATTGGGTCTGGCTTTAGGGATTTAATCCATAGAAATACAAGCATATGTACAAAAGACATGGGCATATAGCTGTTTATTGAAGCATTTTTTATACAGTGAAAAATTGAGTTCAACCTGCACATTCATCAATAGAGGAATAAATAAATTTTAGCATATTCATTCTTTGGAATAGAATATGAGGAGCAAGTACTATGAAGTAAGTGTATGGGCTCTGGAGTCAGGTTGCCAGGTTCGAATTCTGGATCCATCATTTACTAGTTGCATAACATAGGCTTACTTAACTTTTCTGGGCCTCAGTTTTCTCATCTATAAAATGGAAATAATTGAATCTGTTTCAGAGGGTTGTGTGATAAATAAAGTATATAGAACAGTGCTTAGAACATAAGTACTCAATAATACTAACTAATATTAAATTATCACTTTGCAGTTATTAAAAAGAATAAAATACATCTGTAAAATTCCAGCATGGAAAACCCCATAGTGATTTAAGTAAACAAATTTTAGGACAGTGTATGCATATGGCATGAGTACCTATTTGTAAATGGAATTTTTCAATGATATATGTGCATGTATTTCAGTGTGTGTGGATAAATCTGGAAGGATAAATGCCAATTGTAACAGTAATTATCTCTGGGGAGTGAGATTGGGTGGAGGGGAAACGGATTGTCAGATTTTCAAAGAAATATTTTCCTGTATTTTTTTTCCAAGCATGTATTGTATTTATACCTAAAAAGTTTTTTTTTTCTTTTAAGGTTCCATACACTGTAAGGATAGTAGAATTTTTGATTAACTTTTATTTTACTTAAAAAAAAAAAAACCTGTGAAAAGTTGTGTTCTCTAAATGATGGGTGCTTTCTCTTGTTTTCCTTACTGACTCACTGAGATTTTCCTTGCAGGAACATGCGTACCCAGCTGATGAACTCATGCCTTTGACCTGCAGAGGTCGAGTTAGAGGCCAAGAACCAAGTCGGGGTGATGTTGATGATGCCTTGGGAAAGTGAGTATTAGCAAAGGGATGGCATGGCATCTGAGAGTTCCCAAGTCTTAAGACATCTCAGAGGCAGTGTACAGTTGTGTATCTGGGGATTGGTTAAATTTCAAAGACTGCTTTAAGTATTACATTAAGTTCCTTTATTCCTTTCTGTTATCTTTTGTAAAATATTAATCAGTTTACCTCTTAGATCAGTGAAAAGTTGAGTAGTTTGTTAAGATGGATGTAACTTTTAGAATGTATATAAAGTCATTGATGTGTTATAAGATGTTGATGCTTTAGTATTTTTATTTGCTTTTAAAAGAGCTAATGAATATTTCTGTTCATTTTGAAAGATATGTAGTTATGCTGAACATAAATGTGATGTTAAGGCTTTTCAGGTTCTTTCAGTGTTTTACAAGTTACATGGTACTGTAGATGCATGGAAGTACTAGTTAATGGAAGCTTCCAGTCAGTAGGATGTAGATATGTCTGCTGATACATTCATGGATAAGATATTCAGAATTCTAATGTATATCTTACTATACTTGTTTCTTAGATTTTCCCTGACACTGATTGATTCTTTGGACACTCTTGTGGTAGGTTTGATTCTTCTTGAATTATTTTATATATTTCTTAATATGTGCACTCAAGTATTACGAATATAATCGTTACACAGTAAGTCTGAAATAGAAGCCTTCAGAATTTAAGATGATTTGATCTTTGCTTCTAAATAAATCTTTCACACTCTTGAATTGATAACGTCATGTGAATGTCAAGTGAATTATGTAGAATCATGGAGATACTCAAATAATTTACAGGTATTGTCAGTTTATGTGATGGCCCCTTAATCAGGAAAGTTGTTTCCCTTTGGACAAGGAGGTTGATGATATTGAAAGAAAGTAATTCTAGAAAATGCCCTTGATATTCTTGTTCCAGAAAGACGTGCCACAATCATACTAAAATTGTTAAATTAGAATTTTTATGTGTTATGTTCATTAAAAATTAAATTTTTTATCAGAAGTGATTTTTAGCACCAAGTGATCACTACTTGGCA